>NC_067158.1:19573330-19903330 GCF_903995435.1 Acomys russatus | reverse complement strand
AAATATATTATATGTGTTATGCATGAAATATTTAATTTGAGATGAGGCAATAGCTACATTAGTTATGTTGAAGAAAATTTAGACTCAATATATATTTATGTCATTATCAAAAAAAATCTATGAGGTTAAAAAAACAATTTTCCAACATAGAATGACCCTACATAAAACAGTTTACTTAAGGTTTAATTTTTAATAAATTTCATTTTCATGGACTCTATAGAGCAGTTGAATACACTAATTTATGAAAAGAAATAGAAAACCAGCTTAACACCTCCTACACTAAAAAGTTACGCATACATACAACTTGATACAAATGAAAATCCAATACTACACTCTTTGCCATGAATAAGAGTATTTCTGAAAAAAAAAAGCATAACGCTATGAGCTGGCATCAGACTCTTTTGAATAGTTGTAGTATTGTCACATAGGTCCAGATCACATAGTAAAATTTTCATTTTCACTTCCAAGGGTATTCCTGTTTAGATATGCCCTTCTCTTTGAAATGATTCTCAGGTAGTAGTGTAAGCCAGTATGAGATTTCTAATTTGCACAGGTGAAGCATATTTATATTCAGTTTATAGGGAATTAACCATAACAAGCATGTATTAGTAAAAACACTCACTGAGAAAGTCTCATTGACTCTTTCTTTAAGAAACACCCCAGTTATTTGCCTTAAACAATCATTTTAGTCTATGTAACAGAGATCTCAAACACTCCAGTATCTGTCTTACACTAGTTTCCCTCCAGATTTCCTTATATTGAAAAACCAGCTCAATCCATTTATCCACAAATTTCAGGTATTCCTTGTTTTTAATAGCTGAGTAGTATTCCATAGTGTATATGCACCACAGTTTCTTTATCCATTCTTCTACTGAGGGACACTTAGGCTGTTTCCATGTTCTGGCTATTATGAATAAGGCTGCTATGAATATGGTTGAGCAAATGTTCTTGTTGTGTGCTGGAACATCTTCTGGGTATATTCCAAGGAGTGGAATAGCTGGGTCTTGAGGAAGCCCTATTCCCATTTTTCTGAGATAGCACCAGTTAGATTTCCACATACTCTGGTGCCTCACATTTGACCAGGTCCCCTGTAGGGGGAGACCTGTTGGCACTCAGAGGAAGGATAGCAGGTTGCCAAGAAGAGACTTGGTACCCTATGAGCATATACAGGGAGAGGTAATCCCCCTCAGGAACAGTCATAGGGGAGGGGAATAATGGGAAAATGGGAGGGAGGGAAGAATGGGAGGATTCAAGGGATGGGATAACCATTGAGATGTAACAAGAATAAATTAATAAAAAAAATTAAAAAAAAAACAAAAAAACTAAATCCTTCAGTTCTTACTTTAAACAATATACCCTCACATCAATTTGTATCCACAGGCACACTCAAAGACACCTTCAGTTTTATCAACTATGCCTAATAAATTAATAATTATTATTTGATTGTTAGCTAAATTGCCAAACTAGATTTATTTTTTTTTAACCAAAGCAGTCATGATCAACAACTTTTCTTTCTTAGAACTCTTAGCTTTCATTTGACTAGGACAAACACACTCATATACAAACAAGATAACATTCCAATTTTTGGAATGCAATTTTAAAAGTTTTTTTAACTTGAAATTTGTCTTGAATTTGAGTTATTTTTCTTTGGACAGTAAGGGTAATATTCAGTGGAAACAGCAACAAGTTGTGGGTATTTGAGGATTGGAAGTGTAGTAGGCTCTTTCACTGTAGATTTCTTATTTTTATTCTTTCCTATGTGACACTAAAATGCCTCTGGAGAAGTTATTGAACCAGAATGGGCCACAGTTACTTTATCACTAAATTAAAGTTGCATTCCAAATACAAGAAAGGTATAAAATTAGGTGATATGTGAATATTTTCATACATATTATTCTCTAATTAATATAATTGATATTATATTCTTTCTGCACCAAGCTTGAAAGATTAATAGTCTTATCAAATATAAAGTTAATTTAAAAATCGTTATAATTTATTTCATTTAAATATTGCTTAAAAGCCAGACACTTGGCTATTTCGTCGATTCAGCTGTATGGTGGATTCCTTTAGAAAGAGAATCTTATTATTGCTAAGGAATTTTTTTATGAAATTGAAGCTACTTATGTAGCAGATGTTACCCTGTACAACTATAATCCTAATAGTGAGTCATGCTCTCTTTCAGAGGCAGTTGGCAGATTTAAACACTTTTGCTATGTTTTTTTATTTGCATAACAAACCAAGTACTCAACTAAATTCCTCTAATAATCCTCCAGCTTTGTGAGCTAAAGAGGACACTAAAGCAGAAGTTTTTGGGGTTCTGTTTAAAGGACAAAAAAAGTCACTGTCCCCTTACATATTTTCATTTATTGTTGTTTTTTTAAATTTTATTAATTTATTCATATTACATCTCGATTGTTAGCCCTTCCCCTGTTTCCTCCCATTCTTCCCTCCCTCTCATTTCTCCCCTTCTCCCCTCCCCTATGTCTGTGACTGAGAGAGACCTCCTCCCCCATATATGCTCTTAGAATATCAAGTCTCTTCTTGGTAACTTGCTATCCTTCCTCTGAGTGCCACCAGGTCTCCCCATTCAGGGGACATGGTCAGAAAAGGGGCACCAGAGTTTGTGTGAGAGTCAGATCTCACTCTCCACTCAACAGTGGAGAATACCCTGTTCGTCGGCTACGTCTTGGTAGGGGTTCGAAGCTTACTGCTTATATTCTCCTTGGCTGGTGCCTTAGTTTGAGGAGGACCCCAGGATCCAGATCTGCCTGTCATAAAGTTCTTCTTGTAGGTTTCCAGGACCCTGTGGGTCCTACTATTTCCCCTTTCTTCCATGCTACTCTTGCCTAAAGTCTCTGTAGGATGTCCTCTCCTCTGACCCACTTTCCTGGTAAGTAAAGATTTTCATGGTACATCCCTTGACTAGTGTTTTGATATAAGTGCGTATATACCGTTTGTCTCTTTTTGCTTCTGGGTGAACTCACTCATTATGATAATTTCTAGATCAATCCATTTGTCCACAAATTTCAGGAATTCCTCGTTTTTAATAGCTGAGTAGTATTCCATCGTGTAAATATACCACAGTTTCTTAGTCCATTCTTCTACTGAGGGACACTTAGGCTGTTTCCATGTTCTGGCTATTTTGTATAGAGTAGCTATGAACATGGTTGAGCATATGTCCCTGTTGTGTGGTAGGGCATTTTCTGGGTATATTCCAAGGAGTGGGATGGCTGGGTCTTGAGGAAGCCCTATTCTCATTTTTCTGAGATAGCACCAGATAGCTTTCCAAAGTGGTTGTACTAGTTTGCATTCCCACCAGCAATGAAGGAGTGTTTCTCTCTCTCCACATCCTCGCCAACATGTGGTGTCACTTGAGTTTTTGATCTTAGCCATTTTAAACCTTGTGTTTTTTTTTTTTTTTGTCATTTCATAGTATTGCATTTCTGCTGTAATATAAGTATATGTGAAATATATAAATAAGATTGTCTAACTCTTCCTCTGGGAATACTACATGCAGGGAAGAGTGGAATCACTGTACTTGAACAAATCACTTCTCTATTAATGCTGCACCATGCAAGTTTTTCCCTGCTCAGCATGCACGTGTCAGAACTCCAAACATGGCCTGCAAGCTCTGCATGCACTAGCACCGTTCTCAGCTTTTACTGTGTTCAAAAACAAGAACCATGTTCTGCCAAACGTTGGGAATCACACAATTTGGTCTGCAATCTGTACAGTGGCTGGAACTCCACTCTCAGCTCCCTTGTCCTTATGACCTTCATCAAAGTAATTAGAGAAACACGCAGAGCAGTGTAGAAAGTAGGATTTATTAGAGATTAAAGTGAAGCACTCTGAGATGGAGTGGAAAAGGCACAAAAGGACCATTTTGTAATCTGCAACTGAGATACGAATTACATTATTTTTGTAATATCTTGGACATGCATATATTCCTGAAGGAGTTTTTCCTGTCCAGGTGAATGAGAGGCTTATTTTTATTTACTCTCTTTAGAGGAAATTATGGTTTGTGACTTTTCCTTATCCAGAATACTACCATGTATCTAGATATCATAAAGCTTAGCTAATTGTATTAAAGTATTTACTGCCTATGCTGTCTTCACCCAGTGACAGATATTTGACTTGGATCCCAGTATTTTGGTGATAACAAGAGTCCAGCATTCAGTATTTGGTTTTATGATCTCATAATTGTGCCGTGTGGTGTCCTACCACAATAACCAACAACCAAAACACAATTAACTTACCACCAAAAAATAATTTATGATAGTCTAATAGAATCAGTTAAAAATAACACAAAGACATTATGTGTACTCAGCCTATAATGAATAACCTATGTTACATAGTAATTTTCCACAGGAGTCTTCAGGTTACTCAGCTCCTGCTTTTCCTACGTGTCCTGACTCTGTCTTCTCTGGACAACATTGCCTCAGAGAACTGTTTTCTTGCATGTTTGCAAGCCATTTCCAAAGTTGTTATCATATTATTCTTCATTAGGCCATTCTGTTTTTTTCTGTCCATATTTCACTTAGTTTCATTTTTTTCAAGGATAGTCATCATTTACATTTAGAAAGATATTATTCTTAACCTTTTTAAAATTGGATAATTCAGATAGTATATTGTGATGATGTTTTCCCTCCCGCACATTCAGCCACCTCCTTCCCACATCCCAAATCAACCAATACACAAGCAAAAGACCAACAACATAACAAAAATTAAAAAAATAAAACAATATGAGACAAAAAATCTATAAAAACATCATTGAGTACATTTTTCCATTGGTTTTCTGTTGCTGGGCATGGAACCTGACTTTAAGGATGATTTGTATACTCAGTGACACTTTATTAGGCAAAAATGATTTTGCATTTGGAGACAAATTTTGTTAGGGTAGGAAATTTTGTCCGTTTCCCATCAGTGTTGTGACTCCATGTGGCTTGAACATGTGCAGGCATTGTGCATGCTGCCATTGCCTCTATAAATTCACATTTACTGTAGTGCTATTATATCTGGAAGAATATATATAATTTCAGAAGCTTCTACAATAGTAGGTTTTCATATCACCCCTAAATTGAACCTTAATTTTAGCTGACCTTCCGTGTATTCCATTACATCTTTTTTTTTGTCTTCAAATTTAATCCTCTGATTCCAATAAGCTATACTTATTAATAAAGATATATTCAATTTCTCTTTCCTTGGAAAATATTTCCTACCCTCTAAGAATTTACTGTCTATGAAAGCTTCTTTGTTATATGGTTATATGTATTGTAACAAGCCTATTGAAGACTTACAAGCTAAGGTCTACTTTTAATAAAATCTATACACATGCCTTTGGGTCACCTAAATAGGGATAATTTCTTCTAGCCCATCCATTTCCCTGTGAATTCCATGGTTTTATTTATTAAATAGCTGTATAATATCTCATTGTGTGAATAAGTCATATATTCATATCTATTAAATTTTTTGCTACACATGGAGGCTGTTTCAATTTCCTGGCTATTATGAATAAAGCACCAATGAAAAAGGTTAAGTAAATGCCTCTGTAGTGTCCTTGGGGTATATGCCCTAGGTTATAGCTGATATTGAGGTAGATCTATTTCCACCTTCCAGAGAAATTGCCACACTGATTTCTCTAGTGGCTTTATAGGCTTGCACCCTCAAAAGCAATGATTGAATGCCCTCCTTACCCAATATTCTTGCCATCAAACCTTCCATTTGTCTTGGTGATCTTGACTATTCTTGCTAGTATAAGATGAAATCTCAAAGTAGTTTTGATTTGCATGTATCTGGTGACTAAGGACTTCAAACATTTATTTAAGTGTTTTTTAGCCAGTTCTGTTTCATAGTTTTTTTTGAATTGTCTGTTTAGTTCTGTAACCCATATATATTTCCCCATGCCTAGTTTGTTTACTTTCAGTTAACTTTCAGATGTTAAGTATTTATCAGATGTCTAACTGACACAAATGTTTTTCCATTTTGTAAGGTGCTACTTTGTATAAATGATGGTATCTTTTGATATGCTGTAGATTTTCACCTTTATGAAGACACACTTGCTAATTGTTATTCTTAGTGCCTGTCTTATTTGTATCCTGTTCAGAATATCTTTTCCTGTGACAATGAATTGGTTGTTTCCTAGTTTCTTTTCTATCATCTTTAGGGTGATTGACTTTGTGTTGAGGTCTTTAATGCATTTGGAGATGAGTTTGATACCAAGAGATAAATATGGATCTATTGGTATTTTTTTCCATGCAACCGTCCAGTGTGGCCAGTTTTAAATTTCAAAGCTTAGAACTTATGGCTGAGATGCCTATTTAAGGTATCAAAGTGTGTCTGGTTGCTACGTTCTCTCAGCATCTCTTAGCCCCTATATATAACATAGTCCTCCTCGTTTGAATACTCCACCCCTACACAGAACTCTCCAGCTAACAGAGGCAGGGCAGCTTTTCCCTATAAA
The DNA here is from genome assembly GCF_903995435.1 of Acomys russatus. Taxonomy (NCBI): domain Eukaryota; kingdom Metazoa; phylum Chordata; class Mammalia; order Rodentia; family Muridae; genus Acomys; species Acomys russatus. Next base: position 19,896,870 of record NC_067158.1, on the reverse strand, counting down.
ATCCAACTATATTAGTTACAGGCCCTTTTGTGCCTTTGGGCCTCCTGGGTGTTTTACCTGGCTTCCCTTTCCCTCCCTCTCTCCCTTTCCTGCTGCTTACCCTCATAAGGCTCAGATTTATGTTTAATCTGGACTCTCCCAGACATCTCTGACTTGGGATATACTCTTTCTTCTATCTACAATAAACTTTCTCTTTTACCATACCTAGGAACAGTCATGTCTTTTCATTTTTATTTCATTATTTGCTGTTTGTCTGCTTGTTTCGATCTGCAGTGAAGATGCTCTTTTTCCATGTTGTATTTCTGGCTTCTCTTTTTAAAGAGCAGGTGTCTGTAAGTATGTGGTCTTACATCAATCTTCAATTTGAATCCATTAGTCAATGTTTCTGTATTTTACCAATATAATGCTGTTTTTGTTACTATAACTGTATTACAATGTAAAATAGGAGATGGTGATATCACCAACTGTTCTTTTATTATACAAGAATATTTTGACTGTCCAGTTTTTTCCCTTTTCTAGATGAAGCTAAAAATTGTCCTTTCAAATTTTTCTAAAGAATTTTGATGAAATTTGATGATGGCTTCCTTGAATCTGAAAATTGATTTTGTTAGGATTGGTGTTTTCAATAGATTAATCCTATTGATCCACGAACCTGAGAGATATATCAATCTTCTGATGTCCACCATTTTTTCCTTCAGTGTTCCGAAGTTTTTAGTATACAATATTTTTACTGCTATGCCAGACTTAAGATATTTTTTAGGCTGTTGTGAAGAGTGTTGTTTCTCTGATTTATTTTTCAGTCTGTCATTTGTATATGCAAAAGGTATTAATTTATGTGGGTTAATTTTGTAATTTTCTATTTGCTTAAATTATTTGTTATATATTCTTCTTGGCATCCCATGGAACTTCCTCCAAATTTGACCAAATACTTGGACACAAAGCAAGTCTCAGCAGAAGGAACATTGCCCAATTCATTTTATGAAGTCATAGTTATCTTGACACTTAAACTGATTAAAGAAATATGAAAGAAAGAGAATTACAGACCCTTATGAACAATGATGCAAAATAGTCAAGAAAATATTTTCAACAACAAATCCAGTAACAAATCAAAAAATTAATCTACCCTTATCAAGTAGGCTCCCTCCCAAAGATGCTAGAATACTCAACATACACCAATCAATTAATGGAATCCCCCACATGAACAAACTGGAAGACAAAAACAGGGTGATCACCTCATTAGTGGCAGAAAAACACCATTGAAAAAATCAGTTACTTCTCCATGATAAAATCCCTGAAGAGATTTTTGGGATACAAGTGACACATATCAATATAATAGAGTCAGTTTTTAACAATTCATAGACAACATCAAGTTAAATGCAAATAAACTCAAAGAAATTCCACTAAAATCAGGAATAGATAGCACCTGTCCATTACTCCATATCATTATTAACCCACTGAATTTTATTATTTTCTGCTGTCTACTCCTCTAGTTTATCGTTGCTTTCTTTTACCCTAGAATATTCATTTGTGCTGATAAATTACTAGTATTTGATTTACTAATCTCTTTTTGAAGGTACCTTCTAATATTCCTATCATTTCAACTAAGCTTCCATCATGCTCGAACTAAAACATTGAAAGTATTTTCTAAAATTATTTTGTCATGGATTATTCATTTCTACATAAAAGTTTTTGGACCTAGTTTCAACTCTTCCCATAATACCTTAAAGGATTTTGGTTGAAATTCTGTTGAAACTCACAGGTCATTTTTGGCGAGTAATGGTATATCAACATGTCAAGTTTTTTTTATGAATTCTACCGAGATAGCTCTTGATTAATTTAGAACTTCAGTTTTTAATCATTACATTATATTTTAGCTATGTCAGTGTTAACCTGTCTAAATGTACTCATGTTATTCTCCTGGATATTAACATTAATAAGGCATAGTTCAGAGATCTGTTTCATGTCTTATGACCTTTGAAAACATGTTTAGTTTTCCAGTAGGCATTTGATGTTTACATATTTCTTTTTGTAATACTATATTTAGAAGGAATGTAGGTTGAATAGTTACTGACATTCAGATTTCTCAAAAATAATTTATGTAATGAATTCAGAGTGTACTTCTTGAGCATGGACTCTAGCTGGAAGGGATACTTGAATATCCTGGGATTGTTTACATGTTATTTAGCAAGAAGCAAATAACATTATGACCAACAATAGCTTATGCTGCTTAGAAGAACCATATAAAGCCAGGCTTGAGAATGAAATCGTGTTATCTTTCAAATCTCATTAATCTAAATGGCATTTTGTGCTTTTTAGATATCTTTCACACTTATTTGATTCCCACATTAAAAGTTCAAAGCATATTTATCTTTCTTTCACTGAAAGAAGAACAGCCAGGTTGGGAAGTTCCACTTGTTGCCAGAGTCTAGGTGAGATGCAGCAATCGTAGCCGCCTTCAGCATTTCTTCTGGTGGCATCTAAGTCATTTGGAGAGGAAGGGCTTGTGCATGAAAACATACATGTTTCTTCATTGATGCTGTCTTTTCTGATGGGGTTGAGACTCTTAAACTATTATTGTTGAGATAATTTTTCATTTTCTGTTTTTTTTGGGGGGGGTAAATTATTCACAAATCAAGACAGAAATAAATTACTAGCTCAAGAGTTTGCTGATATACCTCTACAATGAAAAGAGTGCAAGTCTATTATTGTCTACTAAAGTATTAACTTTAAAAACGTGGTTGACTTTCCATAAAAGTTCTCCTTGAATTTTAAAGGTCTGTGCATTTGTTTTTGAAAGAGTAAGTTTGGAAAACAGGGATGCTGCTAATTTATATTCAGTGTAATCATCTGTTATCTACTTAAGTCAGATAAAGAAAATGAGATAAAGGAAATAGACACCAATTTACAACAGCTATTAATGTTCCCAGGGGTATGCTATTAGAACTAAAAAGACGTTTGTTGAGATTGTCCTTCAGTTTAATTTCATCTAGCGATTTCACTAATGACCCTATTAAGGACATTAAGAGTTTCATTTTTGATCAATCTTTAGAATATTGAACTCCATAAAGTATCTACTGACTAACCAGCTAAATAAATCAAGGTCACCTTTAAGATGAGTTCTAATATAATTATGCATATAACACAAGTTATGAATTTCATCTGCTCATAGGCTTTCTCAAAATTCTTTCCTCAAAACACGAGGCAAATGCTACATGTCATTATCAGCAATCTATTATGTAAAACTTGCAATAAATTAGAAGAAAATTTAAAGTCATAGGCTTTCTCCAAATGTAATTTTGTAAACAGTGTATAGATTATTATGGCCTAAATTCTGAAGTCTTCAAACAACAGATTCCTGTGTATGTCTATCTTCTTTTTCCTTTTTCTTATTAAGGTGGGAACTATAAATAAAAGTAAGAGCTATTTCATATAAATATCTTCTTAGGCATGTGCTATTAACAGTATCTACTACGAAGGCAAATGGCAGAGCTGGATGGATCCTCCATTACAATTCAAAGAACATAAAGTCACATGGACTTCTCAAAATGTCTTCTTTTTCTTAGCAGCATGTCTCTGTGTGTTTCTTTTCATTTCTTTCAGATTTCTTAGTGATATTAATAATATAGTTGTTTAATCTATTTCTACCTTGCAAGGAAAGGCAGATATCCATGTCACAGATAATAGATCAGAGAATACTGATTTATTGAAATGCTATTAGGAAATATTTCAGACCATGGGATAACTTATAATAGGCATGTCACATTATCCATATTATCTATAATCTGAAATACTCTGTTCTATGTTGAATTATTTATGGAGGGAACTCTTGTCAATTATCCAGTCTTTTCACGTTGGGATATAATGTTTGTTTCTATAATATGCTGCTCTCTATTTTTAGCTTTCCTAAGTTGGATCTGCCCTTCAGTAGTTTGCACTCTCTCAAGTGTTTCAGTAGAGTTCAGTAGTATGGAATCTGAACAACTAGAGAATCTTCTTTTAGGGGATCTCAGGAGACAAACAGCAACAGTCACCATGCAATAGAAGTGGTACACTTGAAGGACACATTCTGCCTATGAGGAATAAGATATGTTTAAAATATGAGTGACTAAAATTTAAAATGACCCTTTAGTGTATACTTTCCATCAGTAAACAACTATGCTAAGTAATAATATTTGAAATAATTTTAAGTAAGGGAAGTTATTGATAATAGAGACTGAAAATTTTTAGTAAAACACATTGTGGGATTTTTGTATCTAAAAAATATCCCCTGTTCCAACAGTAAGTTGTGTACTTCCCAAATATTACCTAAGTTTTTATTTTTACTATTTACATTGTTATTGATTAATCTTCACAATTTGATAGTAATATGCTATTACTGAAGACAGCAAACATGTATACTTCTTGTAGAACATTGAGGAATATGGCTGATAATCAACTGGAGTCTTCATGACTACTGGGTATAACCTATAGTGCTGTAAGTTGCTATAAACACTATTAAATAAATAGCTAATCATTTATATCACATGAATATCAACCCTATGAAATACCATAAATATTTGGTTTTGAAATATACACATTGGTGAAATGGCATCACAAATGTTATGAGTGTAACAAACTACTTTTTATTGAAATTGTCTCTCTCAATAAAATGCAATTCATATCTAGTACTGTCAGTGAAATAAAGAACCCGAGGCTACAGAAATCATGAGCAATAGTAGAAAGTTTCAGTTATTATTCACGTCAATAAATATGGCAACAAAATAACTTCTAATGGCATATTGTTGCAAATAGATTACTGCACTGCTCAAACTTTAGCAGAAAAGTTAATCTTCATAATTGATAGTAATATGCTATTCCTGGAGACAGCAAACATGTATACTTCTTGTAGAACATTGAGGAATATGGCAGATAATCAACTGGAATCTTCATGACTATTGGATATAACCTATGGTGCTATAAGCAGAAAAGTTCTTGCAATATATGGTAAAGCAAATACCGACAACTGGGCTCATCTTAATGAGTGAGAGATTCTGAAGTTTTCCACCTTAAATATGTATTTTTTTATACTCCTCCCATTTGCACTCTGAGATGTAGGTAAAAGAAACTGTGGGAAGATAGTAAGAGCCAAAGGTGGTGAATGGCTTTCAGCAGACAGCGTTCTCCAGGCAAGACAGGACACATGCACATATGAACACATAAAGACTGTCAACATACATGAGAACTGCCAAAGCTAAAATAAGACAAAATCTCATCATGAAGGAGTAAGATGAGAACAAACTCCCTCCTCTATCCATAAGTTGTTTACAACTGATGTCTGCTTGGAGAAACAAAATCAGGCAGCTTCAATGCAGTGTCAACAGCTATAACAACCACACTCTTGGATATGGCTGATGACTAGTGATAGCTGGCTAACACAATTTGGATTCCCATTTTGTGTGTGTGTGTGTGTGTGTATGTGTGTGTGTGTATGTGTGTGTATACATGTGTGTGTTTTTGCTTTTAAGTATGCTCTGTTTCTTGAGTGGGAATTTGAGGAAGATTTTGAAAGGATTTGGGGGAGGATTATTAATGTCTCAAAGAATAACTAAATTCATATTATTTGTTTATGAAACTGGATCATAAAGAGTTGTTGTTAGCGGTTGTCATATAAAATTTATTTTTACATATCATTAAAAGAAAATATGCTGTACTAGTTGGGCATGGTAATTAATATATAAAACTCTAGCATTTTGGAGGCTGAAGGAGCAAGATTGCCATGAGTTTCAAAACATAGTGATATACCAGGCTAGCAAAAACTATACAGAAATACTCTATTCAGAAAAAGAAAGAAAGAAAAATAGAGAGAAGTAAGAAAGAAGAAAATATGTTATATTACACTTATAGTGTTCTGTAATGAATGGTCACTATCTGGCTTAAAATGTTAGAGTCTCACTTCAGGATAGCAAAGGATGATGTCATTTTCAGAAAGATTGGTTCCTGTGAATGTTGTAGGACTATCCAAGGAAGGGTTGCCATTTGCCATTCTAATATCTGGCATTGATTTCCTTGTACTTGACCCTCTCCAGCTTTTGCTTCTTTGTGTGACTGCTTATCTACTTGCCTTCATAAGGGAGAACTTTATGTTTTGATTTTAACATTGCTTATCCCCAAAATGTTCATGCACTTGGATCTTTTTTCCACAATATAACATAAAATAAATTGTAGGTAGCTTCAGATGTCTGTTCTATTGGTAAGTGTTTAGGTCATTATCACCTTTGTCAGGCAAGCTTATAATCTCATCAAAATACACTGCTTGTACCATCATACACTTTTTAGTGTGTGATTCTATATCTCTGCTCTAATAATTTCAGAGGGACCATATTAGAGCCCAAGGACAGGACTTTTCTGTTCTTATATTTCCAAATTAATAACTAGCCGTACAAACTCCATTCGTTAAACAGTATTCAGCTTCAAGTGTTTTCTTATAGCAACATAATCTGGTATAAAATATTATTACTTATATTTAAGGAAAAGTTTACATCCTATGGTGGAAAAGATACTCCAATACATAGACTACTACAATTGACAACACACTTATCCTGACTTATTCATTCTTTCATCTCTAATATATATGTGAAAAGAAAAGAATACAAAAGAAAAGAAAAAACTATCACATCCAAGTTAGGCAAGACAAACCAACAGAATAAAAACATCAAAGACAAGACAGAGAAATCAGAGGCCCAGTGGTTTGCACATTCAGGAATCCCACAAAAGCACTAAACTTGAGGCAATAGTAAATGCAAAGAGAATCTGGTAGAGAATCCAGCAAGCCCTGAGCACTTTGCTTTGCTTTTCACTTTCTGTCAGTTCAAATGAGCTATGCTTTTGTTGATTTAGAGGGCCTTTTATTCTTGGTGCACTTTGTGTCCTCTATCCCTTATAATCATTTTGCCTTTGCTTTGACAGTGATCCCTGATATCTGAGGGGGAGGGAATCAGTAGAAACATCCTATTTAAGAATGAGTGTTCCAATGTCTCTCATTCTCTGTACAAAGTCTGGGTGACACTCATTATATTTATTCCTATTTATTGCATGAGGAAGCTTCTCTACCGATAGCTGAACTAGGCACTCACCTATATGTATAGCATAGTGTCATTAGAAGTTGTTTTAATCAGTGTATTTTCATTTGTTTTTAAAAATCAGTATTATGTGATTTTATTTTAGGTCAATGAACTGTCTAGTTGCAGGTTCTTGGTTACCCAAGCATTGTTAGATATGGTTTTGATCTCACAGAGAAAGCCATAAGTGAAATGAATTATTGGCTGGTTACTTCCACAAAGTTTGTGCCATGATTTATCTGTAGTGAGAATTTTGGAATTTTTGTTTCTTTAAAAAACACAGCAATATTATAGGAATATGTTTTCACTTTAATCCTATGTGTAGAGATATGGGGCTGCTTCACAGCAGGTGACTATGATTTGCCTCATGCTCTGGTGGGTTTGTGGTTTTCAACTGCAGATAGTTTCTGTGATTCTTTTACAAGGAACTCTTTTCAGAGTTCTATACAGAACTATATACATTCTAGGACCCTGAGAGGTGGGGTGGATTGCTGTTTGGATGATGGTTGCTGTTGGTTAGGTCCAGTCCTTTAAGTAGTCATGCACAAAGAAGAAACAAGAGGAAGTTAGATCTTCTGACAGCACAGAGGAGCATTGGTACCCCTAATCAGCAGGAGGTAGACTAAGAATAACATCATTCTCTTTCCTATCTATTCTTTTTTCTCTCTTTTCTAGTGTTTGAGGGGGCAGTGAAAGGGAAGAAGAAGTGGGGAATTATAAAAGAAAGAATGTACAGAGTACAAAAATATGGGTTACAATTGTCCTAGAATATCTTCCAGGCAGGACAGTATTGTAAATAAAAGGGTTTATGGCTGGAATTCTGTTTATCTTTCTCTTTTGTTAGTAAGAATTGTATGTTCCTGTACTAAAGGCACTAGAATATAGAGCTGAAAGTCTATGTATGTACCCAGTTGACAGCTCCAATTATAATGAGGTGTGTGAGTGTTGTCTTAAAAAAATGTGGCCTTGCTACAGTTTGTGGAAAGCTCTTTATAATCTTGGCAACCACCTTGGTTATTTGGAAATTCCCATGGGGGCCCCTTTGGTCAAAATTCAATTAGATGTAACCCAGTCCCAGCACTGGTACCTAGATTAGTGACAATAGATGTTCAGTTGCGAATGTGTTTTCCTCATATTTGCCAATTTCATTTAGATCATAATATATATGTTAGGATGAAGTATCCTTTTGGTATATATCCAAGAGTGGTATGGCTGATTCTTGAAGTATATCAAGCCCCATATTCATGAGAAAATGCCACACTAATTTCCATATATATGATTTCTTATTACCCATCAAATATCTCCACATTTTAGCTCTCTCTCTCTCTCTCTCTATGAATTCCTACCCACAATCCTCTTTGCCTGTTCGATCCCCAAGTGATACTCCCATTCCGATGCCCTCTCTTCCACCCATTTTCAATAAGATCTGTCTGTCTGTCTGTTCTTTCCAGTCCTTACTATATACCTACCCTCTGTAGTTTCATAAATTGGAGCTTTGTTATCATTAACATCACAGCTACTATCCACATATAAACAAATGCATATCATATTCAAGTTTCTGAATCTGGCATACCTCATTCAGTATTTCTTCAGTTCTGTTAAGTAGTCTTCAAATTGCATGATGTAATTTTTTATTGGCTAAGTAATATTTCATCGTGTAAATGTACTACATTTTCTTAACCCATTTTTTTTTAAGGGGCATCTAGTTTGTTTGCAGTTGTGGCTATTATAAATAGAGCAGCAACAAAGTGTTTCTGTATTAGGATGAAACGTCCTTTCAGTATATATCCAAGAATGGTATAGCTGTATCTTAAGGTTGATCGATACCTGGATTTCTGAGAAACTGCCACATGCATTTCCATCATGGATGTACAGCTTTGCTTTCCCACTAGCAATGTATGAGTGTGTTTTGCTCCACATCCTCGCCAGTGTGAGCTGTCAGTTGTTTTATTGATCTTAGCCATTCTGACAGGTATAAGATGGAAGCTTATATTACTTTTGATTTCATTTCCCTGTTAGTTAAGACTTTTGTACATTTCTTCAAGTGTTCTCAACATTTGAGCTTCCTGTTGAGAATTCTTTCTTTAGGTATTTATCACATTTTAATTGAATTTTTTGGTTTTTTTTTAAATCCAGTTTCTTGAGTTCCTTTTATTTATTTTTTTTCATATTAGGCCTAAGAATGCTCCCCATTATGTATGCTGCTATTTTGTACAAATAAGAACATTTTTGGCCATGTAGTAGCTTCTAGGATTCACAAGGGTTCATTTACTATTTGTTAATCTTAGCACCTGTGCTTGTGGAGTTCTTTTCAGGAAGCTGTCTCCTGCACTAATGAGTTCAAAATTCAAGGCTATACTCAATTTTTTCTTCTATCCTGTTCTTGTATCCAGTTTGACACTGAGGTCTTTGATCCATTTGAAGTTGAGTTTTGGCACTGTGATAAATATCTATCTATTTGGATTATTCTACATACAAACATCCAGTTTGACAAACACCATTTGTTGAAGATTTTATTTTTTTCTCCAGTGTAATTTTCTGGATTCTTTATCAATAATGAGGTGTTCATACTTATGTGGATTTATGTTTGGGTGATCAGTTTAATTCCATTGATCAGCGTGCCTGTTTTGATGACAACACCATGATGTTATTATGACTAAAACTCTGTAGTACAATTTGAAATCAAAGATAGTGAAAACTACAGCAGCTCTTTTATTGTGCATGGTGGATTTAGCTTTCCTGAGTTTTTTCCATTATCATATAAATCTAAAAATTGTCTTTTCAAGATCTGTGTAAAATTGTGTTGGAATTTTGATGGATATTACACTTAATCTGTTGATTGCTTTGGGTAGGATGACCATATTTACTATATTAATCTTACATACACCTGAGCATGGAATACATTTATATCTTCTGATATCTTCTACAACAAAATGAACTTTTTATCATAAGGGTCTTTCAATTGCTTGGATACATATATTATGGAAGCCCTGAATGTTTTCTTTCCCCCAAGAAAATTAAGGACACTCAAATTTGAAGACAATTCTGAAAAGCACATAAAATCATTGTGTGCACTGATTTTGTTGTTTTTCTGAATAAAGGGTATTGTTGCCTACTTTAGCTGGGATTTTAAAAATAAATTTATTTATTTATTTATTTATTTATTTATTTATTTATTCACTTTAAATCCTGTTGGTAGTCCCATCACTCCTCACCTCCCAGCCCCACTCTCCTTCCCTCTGTCCATTCCCCCTCTCCTATTCCTCAGAAAAAGGTGAAACCCCTCTCTCATCCACCCCAAATTGTTGCATCAGGAATTAGTGTGTTCTCTTCCTCTGGGGCCTGGCAAGGCATTCCTCCTAGGGAGAAGTAATTGAAAAGCAGGCAGAAGTGTCTTTATCAGAGAAAGCGCCTGCTCCCCTTAATAGAGGACACACCTGAAGACTGAGCTACCTATATGTTACATCTTTGTAGAGGACCTAAGTCCAGTCGATGCAAGGTCCTTGGTTGGTGCTCCAGTCTCAGCATTCCCCTCTGGGCCCTGGGTAGTTGACTATGTTGGACTTCTTGTAAAGCTCCTGTCTTCTCCAAGTCTTTTTCTTCACTACCACTAGACTTCTCCACTAGACTTACTATACTATGGACAATGCTTGGTTGTGAGTCTCAGCATCTGTTTTGAGGTGCTTGTTGCATGAAACCTCTCATATGACAACTCTGCTTGATTCCTGTCTTCAAGAATAGCATAGTATCATTAATAGAGTCAGGGATTGACTCTCTCCCATTGGGTGGGTCTTGGATTGGGCCAGCCATTGTTTGGACATTCTTTCAATCTCTGCCCTATCTTCTCTATCTTTATCCCTGCACATCTTGTAGGTAGTGTGAATTCTGAGGCCACGATTTGTGGGAAAGCTTGTGTTCCTCTGCCTCTACAAGGAGACTTGTCTAGTTAGAGGGTGTCCTCTCCAGTCTCTATGGCACCTGCTACTAGGAGTCTCTCTTCTAAAGTCTCACTCACACTCCTCTGGGAGCCTACTCTGACTCAGGTCTCCAGCTTGTCACAGAGATTCTCCCACCAACAGTTTCTCTTTTCTGTACAGGTCTTTTGTCCTGCTGCCCTAGCTCTCCCCAGGTCCAATATTCACCCTCATATCTCTTTCTTCTCCTACCTTGTTCCCTCTCTTCAATCATTACCTCTATCTATTTTATTTCCCCTTCTGAGTGAGATTTAAACGTCCTCCATTGGATCCTCCTCGTTATTAATCTTCTTTGGTTTTGTGCAATGTAGTATATTTATCCATCTTAATCTGACGTCAAAAGAGGGAAACATTGAGCTACACTAGGCATAGCATGAGCATAATATGAAAGCTAAAAGCCTACCTTGACATTGACACACTTCCTTAAACAAAACCATGCCTCTTATAGTGCCACTCCCTATGGTCCAAGCATTCAAACACATGAATCTATGTAAAACATTCCTGTAGGCTCAATTTTCTTAACAACTATATTTTATTATGAACTTAAAAACTGAGAGTACCTCAAATATCACCCAACTAACCTAAACATTAGGAAAAGGAAATTAAAGAACACAATAATGAGACCTTAAGAATATCAGTCCTGAGGAACAATTCTCATGGCATTGTCAGCCGGACTTCTACTGGAACCTGGAGCAGCCAGAGCCTGGAGCCCGGAGCCCTGAAGCCTTCCCTAGAGTGGTTCTCTCTAGGAGCATGCTGAAGTGGAGCGTTGAACAGTGAAAAATATCCCAAGTCTCTCCAAAAAGCCCCCTCTTCTGTTTTGGGATCATAAATATAGCTCTTCCCGTAGTCTGTACATGGATATTTTTTTAGCTGGCCACAATCAAACTCCTGAACAAGATGGTTCATCTACTAGTGGATTAACATTACCTGTTTTCTCACAAAGTCTGTTCCTTGTCCTACTCATGGGATCATAACAGAAAACATGTTTATCTCTCCTTCACATTCCTCTTATCAGCATCAAATTAAGCTTTAAAAATATGACTAAAATCCTCCTATAAGCAAGTACACACGAAGTGTGTCTTTCTGGGTCTGGGTTACCTCCCTTAGAATGACTGTTTCTAGCTCTATCTATTTGCCTGAATTTTTCAGGTTTCTTTGTTTTTAATAGCTGAGAAGTATTACATTATGTAAATGTACCACATTTTTTTTTTTTACCCATTCTTCAGTTGACGGATATTAGGCTCTTTTCAGATTATGTCTTTTATGAATAAAGCTGCTCTGGGCATAGTTGAGCAAATATCCTAATTGTATTGTGGAGGAACTTTTGAGTATATACCCAGCAATGGTATAGCTGGATCTTAAGGTAGAACTATTTACTTTTTTTCTGAGGAAGCACCATATTGATTTCCAAGGTTGTATAAGTTTGTACAGGCACCAGCAATGAAAAGAGTGTTCATTTTTCTCCACATTGTCTCCAGAATGTGCTATCAGTTGAGTTTTTGATCTTATCCATTCTGACCAACATAAGATGGAATCTCAGAGTTGTTTTGCTGTGCGTTTTCCTGATAGCTAAGAACAATAAGCATTTCTTTAAATGCATCTTGGCCATTTGAGATTCCTCTGTTGAGAATTTTTTCTATAGCTCTGTGCCTCATTTTTAGTTGTTTTTGTTTGTTATTTGTTTATTTGTTCATTGCTTCATTGATATATAATGTTTTGAGTTCTTTATATATATACTAGGCTTTTTTCAGATGTAGGATTGGCGAAGATCTTCTCCCAATCTGTAGACTGTCATTTCATTCTATTTACAGTGTCCTTGACCTTACAGAAGCTTTTCAGTTTCAAGAGGTCCTACATATTAATTATTGATCTTAGACCCTGTACTAATTATGTTCTCTTCAGGAAGTTGTCTCCTGTGCCAAAGAGTTCAAGGCTTTTCCCTACTTTCCCTACTTTTTCTTCTAAAATATTTAGTGTCTCTGGTGTTATGTTCAGGTCTTTGACTAACCTGGTCCTGAGTTTTGTGGAGGGTGATAAGTATGGATCTACTTGCATTTTTCTACATGTAGGCATCCAGTTAAACCAGCACTGTTTGCTGAATATGCTGTCATTTTTCCATTATAAGGTGATAATTTCTTTGTCAGAAATCAAGTGTCTGTATGTGTGTGGTGCCTTTCTGGATCTTCAATACATTTCTATTGATCAACCGGTCTTTTTCTTTATTAGAACCATGCAGATTTTATTAATATTGCTCTGAAGTATAGCTTGAAGTCAAAGATGGGGATTCCTTCAGATGTTCTTATAGTGTATAGGACTGTTCTAGCTATTCTTTGTTGTTCTTGTTGTTGGTGTTTTTCCATATGGAGTTGAGAATTGCTCTTCCAATGTCTGTAAGAAATTGTGTTGGTTTTTCATGTGGATTATATTGAATATGTAGATTGCCTTTGGTAAGATGCCCACTTTTACTATGTTAATCCTACCAATCCATGATCATGGGACTTCTACTGATATCTTCTTCAATTTCTATCTTCGCAGACTTGTCATCCAGGACTTTGGCTAGCTTAGTTAGAGTTACAAAAGGTACTTTATAGCATTTGTAGCTATTGTAAAGGATTTAGTTTCCCTAATTTCCTTAACAGCCTGTTTGTCATTTGTATACAGGAGATCTTTTGACTTTTTAAAATTATTCCTGTATCTAACCACTATGCTTAAAATGTTTCTCAGCTATAGGAGTTCTCTGGTGGAATTTTTGGGTCATTTATGAATAATACTATATCACCTGTGAATAGTGATTCTTTAACTCCCTTTTTTCCAATTTGGAGCACCTTAAATTCCTTTAGTTTTCTTATTCCTCTCGCTAGACTTCAAGCACTACATTGAAGAGATATGGAGAGAATGGGCAACCTTTGTTGTCTTTGATTTTAGTGGATTTGCTTTTAGTTTCTCTCCATTTAATTTGAAGTTGGATACTGGCTTGATGCATATAACATTTATTGCATTTAGATATAGGCCTTGTAGCCCTCATCTCTCCAAGATTTTTATTATGAAGGGGTGTTGTATTTTGTCAAAGACCTTTTCGGCATCCAATGAGATGATCATGTGATTTTAAAAAAATTTTATCTTGGCTACGTGGTGGATTATAGTGATGGATTTTCATATTTTGAACCATCCAGGCATCCCTGGGATGAAGCCTGCTTATTCATGGTTGGTGACACATTTGATATGGTCTTGGATTTGGTTTGTGAGTATTTTATTACTTTGACATGAATGTTCATGAGTGAAATTGGTCTGAAATTCTTTTTGTTGAGTCTGTGTATGGTTAAGTATCAGGGTGACTGTGGCTTCATAGAATGAGTTTGACAATGTCCCTTCTGTTTCTATTTTGTGGATTAGTTTGAGGATTACTGGTATATGCTCCTCTTTGAATGTCTGGTAGACTTCTGCACTAAAGGAACAATACAAAGAATCAATGAAACAAAGAGCTGGTTCTTTGAGAAAATCAACAAGATAGATAAACCCTTAGCCACACTAACTAATAGGCAGAGGGAGAGTATCCAAATTAACAAAATGATAAATGAAAAGGCGCACATAAAAATCAACACTGAATAAATCCAAAGAAATTATTAGGTCTTACTTCAAAAGTCTGTGTTCTACAAAATTGGAAAATGTAAAAGAAATGCACAATTTTCTTGATAGGCTCCATTTACTAATGTTAAAATCATATCAAGTAAACATTTTAAACAATCTTATAACCTCTAAGGATATAGAATCTGTCTCACAACCAAAAAAGCCAAGGGCCAGTTGGTTTTAGCTGGGATTTTTTAAGTAGCCTTCAAAAGAGAAAAAGCCTTCAAAGTGATAAAATTGCCCTATGTCTAGTCCACTTTCTGGACTTTAATGGTACATCTTACATTCTGCTTATCTACATATCTTTGCATTTTTAATATTTCGGAAATAACAGTGGAACCTGTAATCAAGCATGCTGTGCTTGGAAACTAAATTTGGAGAAAGCAGGGTTTGAAAGTGCACTTAAACACTCTAGATTTCTGCATGGAAGAACTCCTTAGAAAGTGGACAGTGGAGTCTCTCAGAGGACAGCTATGTTAGGAATACAGCAGAGTATCATTAATAGTGAAAGGGGTTGGCTCTGTCCCATGTGGTAGGACTCAGTTTGGGTAATGCATTGGTTCGATATTCCCTCAATCTCTGCTCTGTCTTTATCCCTTCCCTTCCTGTAGGCAGGGTATATTTTGGGTCAAACTTTTGTTGGCAGGTTGGGGTTCCCTTTCCTCCACAAGTAGTCCTGTCTGGATAAAGGGTGACATCTTCTCTCTCAATGAACCCCTCTATTAGGAGTTTTAGCCAGAGTCACCCACATATTTCCCAGGATCCTACCTTGGGGTAAGACTCTTGTTCCAGAGATGAGCCTGCCAGCAGCTAACGAAACAGATGCTGAGACTTACAGAAAAACATTAGGCAGATCTTGGAAGCCTTGTGGAAGAATGGAGAGAATGCTAGAAGGACCCAGACTGGACAAGAACTCCACAAGAATAAGAACATGGTCAAATAACCTGGGCTTAGCAGAGATTATGGAGACTAAAGCCTCAACCAAAGATCATACGTGGACTGGACCTATACTCCCTACAGAAAAGTAGACAATGGGCAGCTTAGTCTTCATATAGGTCCTCTAGTAAATGGATCAGGGGCTGCCTGTGACAAAGACTCTGTTGATTGCTTTTTGATTACTGCTCTAAGGCTGGGCTTTCTTGCCTGCCCTCAGTAGAGAAGGATGCATACTGCCCTGATGCAACTTGATATACTTGAGTGACTTGGTGGGGAGGACCCCTTTTCTGAGGATTAGGGGAGGATGGTAGGGGAAGAGGGAGGGAGGGATGGCACCAGGAGGAAAGGAGAGGGGGGCTATGGACAGCATATATGGTGAATAAATAAAACAGAAGAAGAAGGACAATGAAGATCCAGAGGAATCAGGCTCCAACATATAAAAGAGCATTGTTCTTGGCAACAAACTGATGTGGGTGATGTCTCTGTAATCTGAGGTCAGTCACAGATGCTGCACTTCCACTTTTCTGAATCTGATTTGACTGCATGCAGAGTTGCAGTGAGAATTTTCACACAGGTAGAAAGCCACTGTGGCTCCCTCCCTTGCCTTTGCTCAAAAATAATGAGACTGTAACACTTAAACTTCTGACAATATTAAAATTTTCTAAGCTGTCAAGGGGAGACATGCACTTTCACTTTCACAGTAAACTAAGTTCAGGGATTCTATAGATTTTAAATATCACCAATCAACAGATACCCTATTTTTTAACACATAGAAACACCAATTTATAGTGCTTGAAGAAGCCCTCTAGTTGCCTCAACATCTTAACTGTTCCATTGTCTAAACTAAATGTGTGGATTCACCATGTCTCTAATTTTCCAAAGCTATACACATTTTTGTATGAATGACTACTTCAGTGTAAAGCTGTTATTTTGCTACTAAAATGATATGGATTACTTTTTTCTTTTGGAAAGGTCAGTCAAGGGGCAGAAGGGACACTGGAAAAAAAGCTAAAACATGCTTCTGCGATGATACACAGCATTCCTGAGTCTGTCTCTGTACCTGCAGGTAGCTTTGCGTCTGCAGGCCTTGGAGCCATCACCAAACAAAGGGCACTGGGGAAGCCACAGGGTGTCATCAGACGTGAGCAGTGGAAATGCCAGAGCAGTGTGTGTGACATGTTTCACATAGTTGTATGCGTCTTAGGTGCAGGCTTGGACAGAAAGACAGGAGAGAGCTCCCCCAAACGACAGCAGCACAGGAAATCTCTCCTCCCAGTCTTTGTGTGGCATAAAGCAGGGAAGTATACTTTTTGCATCAAAGACCAAAACTGGCACCTCAGAGGCCCTAGTGGAGCATGCCAAACAGCAGAACAGCAGCAGCCACAGGGCTCAAGTTTCCCAGATCCAGAACACGACTGAGGGGAGGGGATTAAGTGCTGTGGCAACCTGGGCTACCTGAGTCTCTCACTCACTGTCCTCTTCATCTCCCTGGATTACTATTTTTATTTTGTTTCTCAATAATATTAACAGATGATAGATCTCTGATAGAGTGTGGAAGCTAGACACAAACTTTGTGCTGAGCAAGAACAATAGTTTCATCAATAAGCATTAACTTCACCCTTAGCATTAAAATATCCTCAATTTTGAAACTTGTCTCAATTTCCCTGCTTTGCTCTCAGAATATTTTACATTATCTGCATCCCACACTTTTCTCTCATGTCATAATATATTCTATATATCATATCAGTAGTATGATATATTATCTCATTATTTGGGAAAATAACAACTGTAACATAATTGCATTACAACGTTGGGTCATAGCTTTGTTTTTCTGAGTTCTGTGTACTCAAGATGGCTGAATGTAGAGGTGTAAACAAGGAAACCATATGGTAGGTTAGTCAAAATAGGAAAAACACAAACAAACAAAGTCAAAATTGCCTCTTATAATGATGAAAATAACACCTGAGATGGGCATAAGTGTGAGGGTGGCATTGTCTACAGATATGGAACAAATACACAGATGCTATTAAACATATGCTTACTTGGGTGATATATTAGAAATAGTAAGTTGCATAAAATTAGAGAACTAATATTGCAAATTTCCCTTAGAATAAAGGACGCATGAATACATACAATTCTCAATGTTATGAGACATCTTGAAATTGTAATAGAACTAAGATTAAAGAAAAAAACAGAAATAAAAATGATAATTTTTTTGAGAATTGATATCCCATGTTTTAATTGAGTTAATTTTATTTTTTAATTCATATTTTTTATATATCTTTTTACATGTACATTTATATTATTACACATAAATTAAATACAATCAGAAGAACCACAACACAATCAGAAATGATATAAATGTTACATTCATAGTGATTTGTCTATTTGTATTTGGCAAACTTGAAGAAAAGATTTTTTTTTCTTGGTGATTCTAAAATTCTGAATGAAAATAAATATCTATCATATTTCATCTGTTTTTAACTTAAAACATCTATCTGGGCCTAAAAACATCTTAACCTCTAAACAACTAAGCTTAATTGTAAGGCTAAACTATCTAGTCTTCAACCCCTTCAGAGACTTTAGAAGGAATAAAACTTAATTAATTGAGTGAACCTGAAGTGCAGGTTAGCAGCTTCCAAAATGAAAAAATGACAGAGACAGTTTTCTGCTTGAACAGTCGCAATAAACTCTCTATAACATTGGAGCATCATCTTCAGCCTTCAGGCACAATATGTCTGATAGACATAAAATTTAAGATTATTTTTCACACATATTTTATACATACATATATATTTTTTACTTTAATATGAGATATTATACACATACAACTCAATTATAATACAAGGTTTACTTCCAATAACTTGAATGTGGTATTGAAGGATGTTTAGGATAATTAAGTAATACATGTTAATTGTCAGTTGATCAAATTATGGTCATGTCCATTAATAGTTTATTGTGATCACAAGAATATATATATCCTAGGTCTAACAAATAGATATGAATCTATAGATATATAAGGTAAAACAGTCAGATAGGTCTTCAAAAGACTCAGAGATCCACAGAATGTGGCATTTAAAGATTTTTAAATATACTTTAATGAGTCTTTGGCAAGACAAGTTAACTCCTGACAATACCAAGCCTTCCTCAAAGAAGATGATGAGTATCAAAGAACCTCTTTACAGAGATGGCTTAACTTGTGGAAAACCTGCAACTGGGCAAAATGTCCTCATTTCTACCACACACAGAATTCTGCCTACAAATGGGCAAGCATAGATGCAGGCAGAATAGACGGCCTGCCAGGTCAGACATGGTAAGCAAGTCCTCAATAGTTCCTGCCTCGCAAATAATAGTTTCTTATAAGGAAATAAAATACAATAGAGGAATGAAATATTACATTAGATCTATCTGTTAATTAGTAAACATCTGTAAAATTAACAACTATTTTTTGGAATAGATCAAATATGAACCTGAAAAGGAAATGTATTAAGAGAGAGGCTTATTTTGATAATATCAAATAAGGAAATGGTTTTAAAGTGCAGTTAGATAAAGTGTAGAAAGGAGGAAAAAAACAACGATGATGCTTTATTTAAAATGCACAGCAAACAAATTATGCACATGTGGGAACTTTTCAATGGCAAATAAATCATGTGTAAATTCACAAAAAGATTCTCAAGGAAAATAGAATAAAACTAAGTACTTACATTTTGAATATGAATATGTCTTATTGTTCTATTTCAAATTATAATTGAGATCTACTAACTTCTCTAAAACACCAGGATGGATGTGTTCATGGATGTAATTCCTACAAACATTAAAGGATGCCTTTACATCAGTTATCTATGTTCTCCCTCAGAGTATGGAAGGAGCACAACAATTTTATCACTAGTTCTATGGGGTCAAGACTTTGTAATGCAAAAACTGTACGTGTTTCCCAAAGGAAAATCCTAGAATTCAATATCCCCATGAACATAAATTTAAAGACATTAACAAACTCTTAGCATATTCAATCCAATATTTTATATGTAAATTATATACTGTGATGTCTCAAGCTATATGTTGACTCTTCAAAGCTAATTCAGTATCTGAATATGAATTAATCACATTAATTGGCTTAGAAGAAAACCTTCATGGTTTCTCTTGTTTGACTCTGCACCAATAGATACAGAGAAAATATTTGACAGATTCACACAACTAGTTATCATTAAAGCACATATTACATAACGAGTAGAGGAAAATTTAGCAAATAATGATCTCAAATGTCAGAAACAGCATCATTAAGAGGGAGGAATCTAAAGTTTGTCACTCAGTTCAAGAAAAATATGAGCCCAATTTTTGTAACAGTAAAATGTAAAAAGCAATTGAAGGAGAAATAAACCTGTTTTTTGTTATGATCCCAAGTGTGGGATGGGGAAAGGCCTTGTGAGAGAACAGTTGATATTAATCTACTAAATGGCAAACCACCTCATGTGGGAGCTTGATCGTTGCCAGCAGAAAATAAAATCCATGAAGAGACTCTGGGAGGAGATATATAAGTGAGCCAGAAACACGAGGCAGAGCTTTTGGAGACTTTGGATAGCTTTGGCTGTTCATTGCTCCACTTCAAGAAGCTCCAGGAGAGGGAAGGCTTCCAAGCTCTGGGCTCCTCCTGAGGTTATGGGTTCTGGTTGCTTCAGGTGCCAGCAGTAGAAATCCTGCTGACTACACCAAGAGAATCATTCCTTAGAACTGATATCCTTATGGTTTTGTTATTGTATTCTTTAATCTCCTTTTCCTATCATTTCCTATCATTATCGGGTTTTAAGTGACATACGCTTGGTCAATAAGTTCTTAATAAAATATATTTGTTAAGAAAATTGAGCCTACAAGCAATTGCTTTCCTACATACCAAAAGGTAAAGTGAAATATCAATGAGAATACAATGTATGCCCTACTGGAATATTCCTGTAAGGGGAAATACTTAAGTTAAAGCTAACAAAATGTCTACAAGATAAACATGGTGTACATTTTAAAATCAATCGATGAAAATAAACACTTTCAGAAAAGTAGCTGGATACAAAATTAACTATCAAAAACAGCAGTCCTCTTATATACAAATGACAGTCTCAGAAATAAAATAAGGAAACAACATCTTTTCATAATAGGCTCACTGCAATCTTAACAGTATTTTAAGATATACGCCAGATGATATCTGTCAGGTAAAGGGATGACACTGGGTTTGTGGATTATTAAATATTAAGTGCTAAAATATATCACTGACTAAATGACTAATTACTTGGCATTTGAAGATTCACCAAAGTAATCAAATGAAAAACAAAATCTTTTTGTATTACAAGTGCATTTCAAGCATATTTGTATATGGAATAAATTGATGAAGAAAAATTTTGTCAATTAATAAGAAAATACAGCTGTAATCACCAAAGCTTTTCTTTCTGCAATGTAGCACATACCTCATAGCTGAGTTCCATTAACAATTTAACAATGCAAAAAACATCCATTGTCAATCAGACTATGGGAGTGAATAAAGAACACATAGAACCACAAACTCTAACTTTGAAAGAAATTCTAGAGAAGTTACAGTCTCACACTGACCTCCCGTTCTTTATTTGAAGACTGGCTTTCACATGCATTCCTGGATCCTTTATCAGACACCAGACAATTTGTAATACTTGATCTTGTATAGGAACCTAAAAAAAAGTCGCATAATAATTTGTCACAGGTGTTTTATTTTAGTAACACATATTCTACTAATATAGTTTATTATACTTTTCTAGATAGATAGAATTTTAAACAAATTATACTGTAAGTTAAAAACATCAGGCAACTAACATTTCAAGCAGTCTAGAAGTCATAATAGAAATATGAAAAGGAGCAGATAAATTTAATTTTAATAGTACGGCAAAATAGCTACCCTATAATTTCTCCATTAAACTCCATTATCGAGTAGCACATAAATTCATAAGTTTTCCACTCTAAATATATGATTAATATAAGCATTTATTAGTTATTTCATTTTCTTGCTCTTTACCATATCTTTAAACACTAGTATATACTTTAGTCTGTAATGTCAAATGAGCCTAATGGTGCATCCATTTCCTGCACTAGATACTGGCTGCAGTCTTAGTATAGTTTTAATGTCTTGGTCATTACAGGTCTAATATAAGAAACAAATTAATGAACATGCTTTATGTGGACCAAGTGAAGTAAGGTTGGGCTGCTGTTTTTATAATTTTATTATATTCATTGAAGGAGTATCCGGAGGAAGCACTCCTCTTCTGTCATATGTGATGGAAACAACATCATCAGACTTAGTGACAAACACTGGTGTGTGTGTGTGTGTGTGTGTGTGTGTGTGTGTGTGTGTGTGTGTGTGTGGTTTGTGTATTTGTGTGTGATGTGTGTGTGTGGTGTGAGGTGTGTGTGTGTGTGGTATGATGTAGGGTGTGTGTCTGTGTGTGTGTGTGTGTTTTTACTACATGTGTGTCTATACCTCATGCATTCAGTGCAGGTGGAAGCTGGAAATAGCTATTGGATCCCCTCCTGCATCACAACCTTCTGTATGCCATGTGGGAGATCAAAGTATACTGTTTGAAATTTTTAAATGAAAATTCCTAGAAACTGGAGAATTTAGGAATTAAGAACACTAGCTGCTCTTTTAAAGAACATGAATTCAATTTCTAGCAACACTCACGTGGATTACAGCTGGTTATTATTTTAAATATTAATAAAACACAAAAGGATGTTTTAGCATAAGCAAGGAAATGAACTATTAAAACAGTAAATCTGTGTATCTATTAACTCACTTTTTAGAGGCTTCCTTTTACAGCAGATGGTGATTAACACAGAGAACTTAGCTACTCAAGAAAGCAAGAATAGAAAGCAGTGGAGTGCACAACCCTAAATTAGATGAGCAGAAAAGTGCATGGAAAGATAGTGAGAGCCAGGCATAGTTTTTGTTCTGGATACATCAGATCAATTGTACACACATATCAAGTCATAGTAGTGACAGCATACATAACACCTGCACAAGCTGAAGCCAGACAAAATCCTAGCATGGCGATCACAGCAGGCACCACATCTTACAACTAACTCATAAACTATTGGCATTCACAGAGGTAAGGAGAGGGAAAGCCAGTTTCCTTTAATGGTATTATTTTTGGGGAGTGGACAACACAATGAAAGTGGATCCACTCTCAAGAGTAGTTTAGCAAACAAACTATAATTAATGGTGGAAGGAGTATGAGAAGAAAATAAAGACGAGGAGGAAGATGAGCAAGAAGTTTGCTATGCAAAGAACTGGGTATGCATAAGACAAAATGCATTTATGAAATTCTGAAAATAGTATATATATATATATATATATATACACACATATGTGTTTAGTTATATCTATGATATATTATCACTAAATAGTGTGTATCAAGGTCAGGCAAATGAAGAAAAATGCAAATTAATAATTCCAGTTACCTAGGGTTTGGACATATACAAGATTCTCCGACTGATGGGGGCATGAGTTGCGGACTGTTGTTTTCAGGTAGGCTTTGTGTGTGTTATCTGAGGATTGTCATTCTATTCAATACCATAAGAGGGAAAAATAACAGGAACCAGAATAAATTTTCAGCTGATGGATATTTCAGCAAGACGAACTGGACACAGTCTAAAACTATCCGCTATTCAAATGGGCATGTGCATTTATTAATGGCATGAAATGTTCAGTTCAAAGCTATTAGTGGATCTTTACATGTACATTAACCTCATATTTCCCAGATACATCTTATAACTCTGGATTATTTATCCTTATAAATCTGTTTTTGCAAAGGTTTTCAAGAGATGTATTTATTATAAAATGTGATTAATTTATGCAGAACTTTCCAAACACCCCAGACTGGCTTTGAACTCATATTCTTCTTTTTTGTCCTCCCACATGCTAAATTGCAAACCAGTGTAAGTATGACTGCCTATGGTCTATAATTTTAAATTTAGTTCTTCAATTTAAAATTCCACATTAGTAGGCACTTTCCCATTAATGGCAATGCTACCATTGCTAATAAATTTGTATAGGTAAATGTAGGGGTACATAGATTAACATGAACAGGCAAAAAATATGCACACATACTTTATAGAAGTGATGGAGTAAAGCACATGCTTTCCTCAAGAGAATTGCTCCTCCACATCCGACTGCCAACTGTGGCCCTCCAATTTCTGTATCTTTGGAGATGAATTTCCCATAAGAATTATATTTTGATGTGAAATTTAGTCCTATTAGAACATAGATGTGAGAGCAGAGCAGCTTGATTCAGTATTACGAAGAAATTATACTGCCATTTATGTTCAGGCAGAAGCACTGGACAGGAAGAAACCATATTTAAGATCTGGCTGCAATGGCTTTTTGCTACCAGCAGTCCAGATGGCCACAATCAAGAGATTTAACTTTGGGGTTTGGCTGTTAAACTGAATAACATACATCTTTTAGTGAAAACAAATTTCATTCAGCTTAATGGGACACCTCCATGAAGCAGGTCTTAGATACGAATTTCTGTCATGTTAATCAATAAACTATTACATGGGACTTTTAACAAGTTTGGACTTCAAAACAACCCAAAAATAAATTCTACTTGAGGCATGTGATACAGTTTTCCTGTGCCACTGAATATGTGTCTTTTAAAACACCAGAGGGAATGATAGAATGGCTTTGTTTATCATATTATTTTTTGAGACAGTCTCACTGTGTAACTTTAGCTGGTCTGAAACTTCAGCGAGGCGCAGGCTCTTTCTCATTACACTCTGATCTGCTTGCTTCAGCTTTCAGCTTGAGTGATTTCATTTCTTTGTACAAACGTTGCTCTGAGCATGTCTTGCGGGTGTTTTTGGGTAAACTCCTATTGAAATCAGCAGAATGGTTGCAGAAGATTTGGATTCTTTTCTTTCTTTAAAAACACATTATTATTATTATTATTATTATTATTATTATTATTATTATTATTATTATATTTCATTACATGTATTTTGATCACATTCTTTCCCCTCTCTCAACTCCTTCTATATCTCCTCTACCCAGTGTCATGTTCTTCCTCTCTCTTAGAAACAAAACAAAGCAAAACCAACATCAAAAGGACACAGTCAAGTATGCATACCACATGAAGTCAGTTTTGCTTGGCCAACTGCTCTTGAGTTGAAAATTATATTCTAGTTGCACAGTGGTGGTGCACTCCTTTAATCCCAGCACTCAGAAGAGAGAAAATGGCAGATCTCTGAGCTCAAGGCTAGCCTGGTATACAGAGTGAGTTCCAGGACAGCAAGGACTACACATAGAAACCTTGTCTCAAAAAACCAAAAGAAAAACGAAAAGATGAAAGAAAATAATTTTCTAGAAAAGCCATTTAAAAAGACCAAATTTTCACATTAAAAACATTTAAATTTCCCGAAGTAGATTTTATGATCCTAGTCTATCACCTATTTGCAGTACTTGTGGATGTAAGGCTCCATCTTTCTCCAGCACATGGATTTTTAAGTATTATTTCATGTTTGTTAGGTAAGGATAAATTATTTTTAAATTTTTATTAATTTATTCTTGTTACATCTCAATGGTTATCCTATCCCTTGTATCCTCCCATTCTTCCCTACCTCCCATTTTCCCCTTATTCCCCTCCCCTATGACTGTTCCTGAGGGAGATTTCCTCCCCCTGTATATGCTCATAGGGTATCAAGTCTCTTCTTGGTAACCTCAGTCTGTTTGAGCTGTTTCCTGCACTGCTTACCTGGGTTGTCATTTGTTTTCCAATACAAGGCGGTCACCTCTTTCTTGTGAGGCAGCTTGCTCCTTGGTCTGGGCCTGGTGTGCACTTTGTTACTCTGTAGTAGGTACTTCAGCCTTCCTCCAACAAAACATGCGGTATGTTTTACATGTTAGCATTTTAAATTTAGCTGTTCTGTGTTTTTTTTTTTTCTTTTCTTTTTTTTTTATTCTTTTTTTATTAATTTATTCTTGTTACATCTCAATGTTTATCCCATCCCTTGTATCCTCCCATTCCTCCCCCCCCCATTTTCCCATTATTCCCCTCCCCTATGACTGTTCCTGAGGGGGATTACCTCCCCCTATATATTCTCATAGGCATGGAAGTGGGCTCTTGTTCCTAGCTGCTGCACAATTTCAGAGTCTGCACCCACAGAGTTCACATGTTCATCTCTAACATTGGAAGGCTGGAATTCCTCTACATCTCAACAGGACAAGGAGCTTCAGACAAACACCATCCTAAGTGCCATCTTGCAAATTCAACCAGTGCTTATAGATCCGTGTGGACAACAGGTTAATTTTATCTTTATAGAGTATCCCCTCTATGTTCTGTGTTTGAGGCATAGAAGAAATACTGCCTAGGCTGGTGATCGAAAATTTTTACACATTATTTTGTCCCAAAAAGGTTTTAATTCTCATAATGTAACATTTTTGGGACACACATACACGTACACAAACACCCATACGCACATGCACACATACACACATACAAATTTATAATAAAAAAAATCTCTACTTTATTTCCCTCTTTTACAAAACATTACCTCATTACTTATTTATTTAATGTTTTCATCCAACTATTAATCTATAATACACCATCCACCTGTGTTCTATGTAAACTTCTGCCATTTTCTGAAAATCAGATTATATCATTGATCTAATCGTAGACCATCCGTGATTTCTATTTATTTTCTTCTTGCTTTATGTTCTTATCCTATTTGTGTCTCCACAATACTCCTTTTTCTGATTAATTTACCTCATCTACAGTTGTAGAACTTTCATGTATAAAATTGAATTTTTAATTCTAGTAAAATTTCTCTTGAAATAATTATTAATCTGAAGGTATATTTAAAACAGCAGGGAATAAATTTACAATATTATGGTATTGTTTTTCTATACATATTGTTTCAATTTATCTCTGTCTCCTTTAATGTATATAATAACATTTCATGTGTTTTTATAAATCAAATACACTCTTTGTTAATTTAATTCAGATAACATTGTTTTTTTCACATCAGGGAGATTTAAAAATGCTTTTATAAAAAGTATATCATTATACAGACAGAAAGTGCATGTCAAGGTCAAGGAGAAATTTTAATCACTGTGCACTGTTGAGTACAAGAATCCAGACTTGCCGACACATTGCACCACCGCAGCTGCATTTGCTGTGGTAAAGGACAGAGGTCAAAGGAGATTATATTGTGGAAATTATTGTAGTTATCCTCATTATCCAATTTTCTATTCTTAAGTTTTCACCCCACACAGCCCTGATTCACATGTTCTGTGAGATTTCCATGTGGGCCCTAAAATATTCAGCAACATGAGAGTTGATATCAGAATGGAAAACCCCAATAGGTGATAGTTTAGAGCGGGGTAGCTTCCCTTGATGTCTTCAATTCTTCCTTTCCTGTAATATTCTTTCAGAAGCCCTTCATCCTATGCCATCATCACATTAGGTCTTGGTGACATATCCTACAATAGAGCTGTAACTATCATTCCTTTTCAGGCCATGGCCTGTACCAATCTTACTCATCATAGGGTAGAGTGTGCTTAATATTGCTTACTGTTACAATGGACAAATCAGTGGGTTCCCCAATTAAGCTTCATCAACTCACAGTTACTCTTTGACAGTTAATTCAAGCTGTACCCATGCCAAGGTTATCTTGTAATTCCCACAAAAACCACATTACAGTGGTAAAATTGAGCTCTCTTTGGGAACCATGGTTGTGTGACATTTCATATTAATGTTTAATAAGTGGAAACCAAAATATTTCTATCATCCTCAAGCGACTCTTGGTTCCATCTCTGTTTTGGAGAAGAAATGCTCTTCCTCTTGGTGGACAAGGTTTCACATAGACAGCTCTCATTGAGGCTTCATGTCTTCCCAGGGCATTACTTTTACTACGGTATTCCATCTGTGAAAACAGGGTTCTATTTATGCAGCTGTATCAAATTTTCGATTGAGCAGATCATTTTATTCCTCACACACAAAAAGTCTTTGCCCAAGGTGGTAATGGACCATCTCTCCCTTTATCTTTCCAGCTGCTGAAGTAACTGCTTTTTATTAGTTATGGTGAGTGAATGTTGCCAAATGACCTCTACAACTATATAAAATATTTTTAGATGTTAAATAACAAAATGTGATTTTTTTTTTCAGTTATACTCTGGCATATTGATGTCAAAGTCCAGGTGATTCAAGTGTCCTTCCAAATCCTTCACTGTGGTTTTTTGTGATTATCATGGTGCCTAAATCCTAGAGACTATTAACTATGGTGTGGCCTCCAGCAATATCTGCATTCCTGAAAGTTCCACTTTTCTCAATCACCAGTCTTGCACCTAACACCTGCCATCAATTCAGGCATCTCCACATGACTGCCTTGTCCACTGCCTTCTCCACTTTCCTAGAAGTTTCTCTATAGGCACATTTTTCTTTTTCACATTCTTTGGCAGGAAAAATCTTGAAAAATCCCAGTGGAGGTTGGATGCTATAGTGTGTACTGAATCTTATAAATGCTGTGTCTCCTGTGTTCACATATCCTTCTAGAAAGAGTTAATGTCTAACCTGGAAATAGTCAACTACTCAAATTAGCAGCAATAGCGAATGTTAAGTGAACAAGTATAATATTATAACAGTTCAATATAAACAAATAGATGATGTCTATTATTATTTTATTGCTATGATCTTCTTTTTATAATTTATTTATTTATTATAATTTATTCACATTACATCCCAATTGTTTTCTGCTCACTCTTATACTCCAGGTCCCACTCTCCCTCCCTCTTCTGTTATCCTCCCCTCCCCTATACCTTTGACAAAGAGAAGCCCTCCTCCCCCACCAGCTCACCACAATCTATCAGGTCTCCTCTGGATATACACATCCCCTTCCCATGTGTGTTCACAAGGCCTCCCCACTGAGGGGAAGTGATCAAATCACAGGCACCAGAGTTCATGTCAGAGCAAGTCCCTGCTCCTCCTCCAACCTTGGGGAATGAGCTGTCCATTGACAGGCACCTAGATTCTCTGCATGCATTGTCCTCAGTTGGTGCATCAGTTTATTCAGCCACTGCTGGGTCCAGATCTGCCTGTAATATGCTTTATTTAAAATTATTTTATTAATTAACACTTAAGGATGGCAAAGGCCTCATTCTTATTTAGTAGAAACACTGGCAGTAGACAGAAACTACAAAGTCATATAAAAAGAAATTTTATCTTCAATAATGCATTAAATCTTCTCAATCCCTTAAACAAAGGTGACAACAGATTACTAAGAACTTCCTGGAAAGGATTCAGGCAATAGGAATGATTAACATTATCTTATAGGGTTTCTGATAAAATTATATGTAAATTTAATTAGCATACAGGGAATTAAGTTTCGCTGTTGTATTATCAACAAAATTTGGGACTAAGTAAAATTAGTTTTTGTTCATTTCTTTTCCACTTATTATCCCCCCCATCTTCGGTAGCCTTTCCTCCTTGTAGCTTCAGTTCTGCCTCCATGGCACATGTATACTAACACATACCAACTATTTCTCAACACCATTTCCCCTCTCCTGTTCTCTTTTCTGGATTTATATCTTGCACCTACACTCACTCATGTATATGCACACATATAATCATGAAAAACGAGGATCTGCATTGTAGGGAACATAAAATTCTTGTCTTTGGTTATATCAGTTAATGCAATACTGATCAAAACTATACATTTCCCACTACGCTTCACCCATTCACTCCTACAGTTGAATAAAATTCTGTTGTGCATATATGGCACATTTTCATTTTCCTTTCATCTGCCATAGGCATTTAAGATAGTGCAGTTTCCTGTTTATTGCGAAAGAGTGTAGCGATAGACATGGATGTACAAATGTCTTTGTAGTAGAATTTGGGTCCTTTAGCAGTGATATAGCTGGGTCACGGTTTAGATGGCTTAGTTAGGAAAGTGCTTGAAATACAAACGACTAATAAGTAATTTTGAAAGTGCTCTACACATTTAGCCTTTGGGAAAATGTAAAGTAAAATTACTTTGAGACTTCACCAACCCCAATCAGGGCGACAAGCATCAAGGAAATGAATGACAACAGATGCAGATGAAGATATAGTCACAGAGGAAGGTTTATTCACTTTGGAGAGGATGCAAAGTAATACAGCATAGTATAGCAATTATGAAAATGTCTCAAAATTAAGAAAAACACCCCTCGATGTCATTTGCATATATGTGTCAAAGCACAGAAGATATAAAAGCTACTCCAATAGTAACAAATTTAGGAAGGTTTCCCCAAATACAGGGGTAAATTATAGAGATGAAGGTGGCCAAGGTTACAGCACTTATACTGATATAATAAAATATGAACAATAGTATTGAAAAGTTAACATTTCTTCAAACTTTAGCAGATCATTAGATTTTAATGTAGGATATTGTAATGGAAGAATACTTAGTCTTTCAATAATGAGAGAATTCCATGTCTGTGGGAATGAAAATTCCGAATGTTTACCAAAGGAGAGATGATATATGCAGTTCTATTATATAATCCAACAGGGTAAGAAACATGAACATTCTTATTTAGCTTTAATAGTCAAAATTAAACTTATGTATCTTTGCTTTATAAATTTTTTGTTAAAATAAGATTTGAACTTGAAGACAAAGTACTTCATGTATTAACAAACTGAATGCATATTTTATTTTTCATTCATATTTAAAAGACTAAAACAATATGCAGATATTGTTATAGGAAATGATATCATAACTCATAGATGAAGTATTATGATCAGATAAGTTTAATAAGAGCTTCTAATTCCTTAAATATTAGTCATGTCTTTATTCCAAATTAGTGCTCTTGTTTTATAGTTACCTTAAAACAGGGCATTGTGAATAAAGCTGATGTAAACTTATGAATACATTGACCTTAAGTCTAGAGTACTGTTCCCCAATACTTCATTCCTTCTTCCACCTCATATTCTTTCCAGGATCTTTTCTCCAATCTATTACGAACATTCAATTTGTGGTTAAAGTAGATGTCCCATTTAGGGCTCATCACTGTCAGTTAATCTCAGCACTGTAACCAATTGTAAATATTTGCTGTAGCTGCGCTCATTGCAAAGAAGAGTCTCTAGCCAAAGCTCACAGTAGCACCAACTTATGGACATAACTACAAATATTTACAAGGCAATTTGGTGTCCATTTCATGTTCATTTGGAAGAACAACAGTAATAACTTCCCTACTAGACCCTATTATATCCCTTACAAGAGGCTTTTTTCGCCAGGTACACAGTACAGGGTATGAACTCTCTCTCATGAAACAAGCCTCAAATCCAATCAGAAGTTATTTGGTTGAGCATTGCAGTCTCATGATACTATTGCACGTCTTTCTTGGTGGTATAGCATGACTGTTCCACAGCTGAAAAAGATAACCGAGGGTACTTTATCCCCAGAAGCAGTCATAGTACATTCTAGTACCTTGAACCCTATCTAGCATAGATGAAACTTATAGGCCAATCCTAGCTTGATATCCTTATGTCAGGCAGCAATAGTGTGTGGGACATTTAGCAGTAAGGTCTTATCATTGCACTGTTTTGGAACCCAATATCCTTAATTGTTTTGCTGGGCTTCACAGGTCTGTGTGACCAAGAACTTATAGGGAAGTTGCCCAACTTCTGGGGTCAGATTTATTCAATCAAGCAGAGTATCTATATTCCAACATTTTTTAAAAAGCCTTAATTGGATGGATATAGGAATGGCCTCCAAAGTCTCATGTATTTGAATGCTTGGCCCATAGAGAGTGGCACTATTAGGTGGTATGGCTTCTTTTGGAACAAGTGTGTCACTGTGGTGGTGGGCTTTGAGGCCTCATATAATATTCCTGATATGCAGGTTGTAGCTCACAGTCTTCCTCTTCCGCATGCAGATTAAGATATAGCACTCTTAGCTCCTTCTCCCGCACCATGTCTACCTTCATGCTGCAATGTTTCTTGCCATGACAACAATTGACTAAATATCTGAACTGTAAGCCAGTCCCAAGTAAATACCTTTTGTTTTGCCAGACTTTAGATCATTTTCCCCTAGGTGGGTTGCCTTTCTAGCGTCAGTGGGAGAGGATGCACTTAGTCCCCTGTGATTTTATTTACCAGGGAGAGGTGGGACCAATGGGGACCTCCTCCTCTTTGAAGAGAATGTGAGGGGGATGAGAGTAGTGGAATGTGGGAAGGGACTAGGGGGAGAGTAAGGAAGGGCCTATGATTAGACTGTAGAGTCATTATATAAATTAATTAAAGGGAAAAAATAAGATGTGAATAAAAAGTGTTGCCATGGTCATGATGTTTCTTCTCGGTAATGAAAACTAAAGACACTTACAAACTGGCTAGTTTCTTTCTTTCTTTCTTTCTTTCTTTCTTTTTTTTTTTTTTTTTTTTTTTTTTTTTTTTTTTTCTGGCTAGTTTCTTGATGACTTCCTCATACACGCTTCATTTGGTTTACTCTCTCAACAACTGATCCCATTCTCTCTGTCTTGTGGCTTTTTCTCCCCCTTCAAACTATTCCACTCTTGTTTGTCCCCTTTCATATTGTGTTTGTTCCACAAACTGTTATAATTTTATTTTAATTTTCTTGTAACAATACACCGAATCAATATACTTGTATATTAATATTTCTTACCAAACTCTAAGGGTGAGCTGTTTTTGTTTGAGCTCCATGTCAGACAATGGGGATAGACAAGCTAAAAGGTTGCAGGAAGAGCAACACTGCGACTGTTGGAAACAATAGTTCTTTCCATTAGCTACACAACGTGACAAGCATAAAGGAAAGAGGGTTGATGTCTGCAGGCGTTAGCAGAAACAATGCTAATTTGTCTAAAACACTATAAAATGTAGTAATCAGTGAGGAGGAAAGGAGAGTTTTCCCAAATGTCTTGTGTGGCCAGGATAATATTTCAGAGACTTGGCAGAGTGTCCTGCCTGCTTCACCAAAAAAAGAGTGATGATAAAGCAATAGACAAGAAGCTGTCCTTGAATTTTGTATTCCTGTGTGTTCTGTTAATACTAATTAATTGCACTAGATGTCACCTGCTGAAATTATTTTTTTTCCTTAATGGCAACAAATTTCATTCCATTTTTTTGTGGAATTAAAGAAAGATGAAATGTCTGAATTTTAGCTACTTAAATTACTTATTTCTCCTGCAGCAGAAATATTAATAGGTATCCAAATGACTATTATATAAAACCTTCAACAATATTTGCAGGATATGCTTATTAGTATGGTTAACAGGTGTTTGCACATATTCTGCCAATTTCAGCACACACCTTCACTGTTTCTTGACAAAAGAACTTGACCAATTTGCCATAAGACTCTTCTCCAAGGAGACTCAAAGAACATCTTTCCTTGATGTTTTAGAGTCAAGTCTGGTTGTTTGAATGAGAATGTCCCTCATAGGTTCCTATATTTAATTACTGGATCTACAGTTGATGCAATATGTAGGTAGAATTAGAAGGCATGTCCTGTTCAAGGAGATCAGTTACCCAGAATGGCTTTGAGATTTCAAAAGCCCATGTCAGTAACAGTGTTGCCCTTTTCCTGCCTTATTCCTATAGAGCAGATGTGAGCTTACAGCTACAAAACCAGAGCCGTGCTTTCCTGCATGCCTGCAGTCATGTTCCTCACCATGCTGGCCATGGGCTAGCTCACTGACACTGTACGCAAGCCATCAGTTAAATGCTTTATTTTATAAGTTGCCTTGGTCATGGTATTTACTCAAATCCATAGAGAAGTAACCTAGACAGCTAAGTAGTTCAGACAAGCTTAATGTTAGATAAGTTATACAAAAAAATTGGTTATGAGCAAATGTTCTTGTTGTGTGCTGGAGCATCTTCTGGCTATATTCCAAGGAGTGGGATATCTGTGTCTTTAGGAAGCCTTATTCCAAACCTTATTCATAATAGCCAGAACATGGAAACAGCCTAAGTGTCCCTCAGTAGAAGAATGGATAAAGAAACTGTGGTAAATATACAGTATGGAATACTACTCAGCTATTAAAAAAAAGGAATTCCCCAAATTTGTGGATAAATGGATTGAACTAGAAATGATCATAATAAGCGAGATAACCCAGAAGCAGAGAGAGTCAAATGGTATACACTCACTAATATCTGAGCACTAGCCCAAAGGGCATGTCCCATGAAAGTCTTCACTTACTAGAAAAGTGGGACAGAAGGTAGGACATCCTAATGGGTCTCCAGGTGAGAGAATCATGGGAGAATGGGGAAATAGAGGGATCCAGAGGGCCCTATAAACCTATAAGAAGAATATAATGATGGGCAGATCTGGTCCCAGGGGTCCTGCTCAAACTATGGCACCAGCCAAGGACAATACGTGCAGTAAACTCCAAACCCCTATCCAGACCCAGCCAATGGACAGGACATTCTCCACAGTTGAGTGGAGAGTGGGGTCTGCCTTTCAAATGAACCATGTCCCCTGGATGGGGAGGCCTGGTGGCACTCAGAGGAAGGATAGCAGGCAACCAAGAAGAGACTTGGTACCCAATGAGCATATACAAGGGGAGGAAGTCCCCCTCAGTCACAGTCATAGGGGAGGGGAGTAAGGGGAAAATGGGAGGGAGGAAGAAAGCAATGGAAGGATAGAATGGATGGGATAACAATTGAGATGTAATATGAATAAATTAATAAAATATATTTAAAACTTGGTTATGAAAACCACATTCAGTTGCATAGTTCAGCTACAGTATAGTTGTACATTGAAAATGTTTTTAAAGTAATATTATCTTTAGGTCAGTGCCAGCCTTAGATATTAGATGCAATATAACTAATAATTGTTTGTAATATATGTAGGTTAGATGAATATATGCTTTATTAAATTATACTATTATGGCAAATTATTATTAGCACATATGATTATTAAATTAAGCAAATAGGAGTTTTCTAACTATAGATATTTACCGATGTTAGACAGAGAACAAAGAATTCTGAAATATCTCATGAAAGCAGAATTTTCTATGATTTTATAGGTATGCCGATGGAATGAGTGTGGAAGAATAATTACCTATAGGCTTATAGTGTTTTCAGCAGTTACAAACAGCGCATCCTCTTACAGTTGATGTTTTACATAGTTATGTAATGTACATTAAAGTATCAGTAGACATGTACTTAATGTTAGCAGTAATTTAAAACAACACTCATTTCATTATTTACATAAAGACGTTGTCCAATTCTGGCTTAACGTAATATAAAGTCAGAACTTAGCGTTTACCAATGCTCAGATGAGAATCTCATGCTAGGATGAAGGAACCAAAACTCAGCTTAACTACGAAAAAATAAGCAACACGTACACATAAACGTGGACTTGAATGCCTGACTTACGCAGCATGATCAAAATTTTCACGACGGAGGAATAATTGTGGAGCATGATGACGTAGTCTACCATTCTTAGTAACCACTGAATGAGCTTGATATGGAAGATACTACAGCCATTTCCTCCTTGGACTAATTATAGATCACAGCCACAAAAGATGAGGAAAATACAACTTGTACTCATGCCATGCAGCATATGTACTCATGCAGCATATAAACACTGATAAGGCAGAGCCTGAGGGTTAGTGAAGAGAAGGCAAGTTATGAATCAAAATTAACATATCAAACTAGGGCCCTGTAGAGATAGCTCAGTGGTTAAAATCTCATATTGCTCTTCCAGAGAAGCTGAGTTCTGCTTTTAGTATCTATGTAAAATGACTCACCATGACGTGTAACTCCAGCTCTACATCTTATGTTAGGAAAACAGCAAAATTTTAGATATCTATAATTATCTATATCTATAATTAGTCAATTAATTCCTATGTGACCTTATTTACATATGTTTTTGTGTAGTAAAAGATATGCTTATATTCCTTCTGAAAAAGAATCCAAGACTCCTTAGAAATTTTTATACAATATTTTTATTTATCTTTTGAAAATCTTATATTTGTATAGAACAGGTTTTGATTTTATCTATATCTCACTACTTCCATCCTAATTATGCTGAGAATCATCAAACTGTCTCTCAAGTTCATGTTTTCTTTTTTTATTATTGCTATTAGTAGTAGTAATGTTAGTATTTGTATTATTAATATTATCATCGATAGGCATCGGGGTCAATCAGCATTATCCATATGCTTATTAATATAGGACTATTCACTGTGATATAGACATACTACTTGAGCTCACTTCCCGAAGAAAAGCGACCTTCTTCTTTCAATAGCATCGGTGACCAGCACCTCCATGTCTTGGGGTGAAGCCTTCAAATCCCCACCACATTCATTATGGGTTTGCTTAATTGTGACCAAGCATACGCAGATGCTGTGATTTGTTATGTATATCAGTCAAGCCACGTGCAAAGGACAGCATTTCACTGATGCTTCCTTCATCTTCTGCTGTTTGCATTCCTTTTTCTCAACCTTCTATGATGTCACCTTAGTCTTGGATAAAGATGACTGACACAGGCAACCCATCTACATGTAAGCATTCAGAGTCCCTGATTCATGGCACTTTATCAAGTTATGAGTCTAGGCTTAATTGTTAACAGATGTCCATATTTCCATTAGGTATCCTTTGATTTAGCCAACCTACCATCTATCCTCTGCACTCCTCTCTTACTTTGACTCAACCTACACTTACATCTTTAATACATAATATTGCATTCCTCTCCTTTCATATGCCTTTGTTCTATGAGCTGCTCTGTAAGTTTCCTTTGGTTACAAGATAGAAAGTTTCCATGTAGATTTTAAATACATCTTTAATTTTAGTTAAACCTCCTACCACCGTCTCAATTCCCAAAGCCCTATACCGTAACTATACTTATTTCAGTCCCTAACTTTCTATATGTCCATTTTCATTTTACCTATGTTTTAATGTCTCCCTCCATTAATGTGCTTAATTTCTGTGGCATGTTTTTAATTCTACCTTGCTTCCACAAATTTTATAAGCTAAACACATTCAATAAAAATATAAGCAATAAATGTATGTGAGGTAGACCATATGGTGTTGGCCTTTCTGTACTTTAGGGACCTCATCAGTGTAATGTTTACAAATATATTCTTTTACCTGAAAATTTCATTGTTTACAGCTTAATAATATTCATATATATATACACATACATACATATACATGCACATACACACACATACACAGGCATGCTGCTGAAGAAGTACGCGAATTCATCTGTGTATGGTGGACTGATATATAGATGACGTGTGGGTCTATCTGGTTTATAATCTCATTAAACTGCCGTGTGTCTCTCTTTCATTCTTGTCCTTATGAACTGTAACTGGTGGGAATGGAGTTTTGAAGTGAGCTGCTATCACTTTGTGAGTGGTAATCTGTTGTTTCTCTTCTAGTTTTATTTCTTTTATGAGATTGATGATCCCTTATGTTTGTTTTCACGTCTAATATCCTCAAATAGTGCTGGTTAGCCAGACAGTAACAACCCATAAGTGTCCTTAGTTCACTTCTAAGCAAAGGAGAAAGTGTATAACAAATACCCATGAGGTCTACATGCTGCACAGGTGCAATATGCCTATGTATTCTCTAGTCAGTTAAAAGAGCCTCTGAATACTTGTTATTTACATGTGTTAATTTTTTGCTAAAATAAATTTATAACACTGAAAAGGCTTCTGAATGCATTACAAAGGTATCATGATTTTTAAAGCTCTGCTCATGGGTGCAGGGCACATGAGAGGGAGAATAGACTTAGAAATTCTCCCCAGCACCTGAAATCAGTTACATACCTATCCCAATTTTAAAGTAAAAATACCTAACAGCACCTGAGTTTCTCTGAC
Source organism: Acomys russatus (assembly GCF_903995435.1). Taxonomy (NCBI): domain Eukaryota; kingdom Metazoa; phylum Chordata; class Mammalia; order Rodentia; family Muridae; genus Acomys; species Acomys russatus. The sequence goes on along the minus strand of NC_067158.1, from coordinate 19,859,413 downwards.
CTTTCAGAAAAATTGGCAAGTAAAGAAAAGCTTTTGCTCAGTGCTAAGGCTCTAGTCAGACGAGAGAATTTTCAACAGAACATGCCTCAAATTCTAAAATGTAAATATGTCTGATATACAGTGAAATTATATTTTTGTAAACCATCACAGTTTGAAAATGTTACATTTAAGCCATGGATTTTCTATGCAGAAATAGTACACTTCTGTAACCACAGCACTTGGGAGGTAGAAGCATGGTTTTGCCTAGAATTGTGAGCTCAGCATGGGTACACAATCAAGGAACTGCTAAATATGAATTGACACACATTAGAAAGAATCCTTATGTGCCTCTTGTAATTTACTGAATGTCACGACTACTTTCCTGACTGTAAAAACAGAATGGCTATTTGAATATTCTTTCATGGTATTGCCAATTTGAAATACCTTCTAAACCATCACAAATTCAGTGTCATGTGTTGTTCCTGAATGAGCTATACTCTTGCTTGTCACTTCTGAACCTCAGTCATTCCTGAGCTTCCCTCTGCATGGCACCATCTCAGCAACTAAGCTAGTGCTTGACACTCGCCATATGCTTTAAATGTCAAATCTGAAGAATTTCAGGTAACTTTCTGTTAATTTGAGGACTCCAGGCATCTTTTCGTCTTTGCAATGTGTTCCTTTTGTTTGGACATACAATTCCTGACTTGAGTTCTGGCCAACCTTAGGAGCATCTCTATGTAGACATGTTACTGGCATTTTCAGGTACTACTTGCTATGGATTCTTTGCACCTTTGTCTATGGACGTGACTATTCTGATCAAAATTGACCACGTGGCTGAAAATTCCTGCCTCGATGCCTCGATGCATTTTCTGTTTAGCATTTTCAGAACAATGCGCCAACACCAGCAGCCTGGAGTTTCTGTAGCACTTGTTGCAAATGGTGACAGCTGCGCCTAGGATGTCTTTATGGCAAGATCTGGAGATGCTAGGTCAGCATAAGACTTTTTTAAAACTCTTGTTTTCACTCTTTTAAAAAATATTTTATTAATTTATTCATATTACATCTCACTTCTTATCCCATCCTTTGTACCCCATTCCTCCCTCCCTCCTTTCCTCCCTCCCTCCCTCCCTCCCGCTTTCCACCTACTCCCCTCCTTTATGTCTGTGACTGAGGGGGACTTCACCCCTGTATATGCTCATAGGGTATCAAGTCTCTTTTTGGTAGCCTGCTATCCTTCCTCTGAGTGCCACTAGGCCTCCCCATCCAGGGGATGTGGTCAAATATGGAGCACCAGAGTTCGTGTGAAAGTCAGTCCCCACTATCTCTTGATTACTATAAAATTCAAGTGAGATGAAAACAGATGTGTTCATATCTGCTGACATTTTCTTGTGATTTTTTTTTTCCTCTGAGGCTTCTGGAGATTCCTACTCCCCCTGTAGGTTCTTCAGGATGCCACTGAATGTCATTCTGAGATGCACATGTAGTTTCCAGTAAAGCAGATAAAATGAATGCCTCTAAAGGAGGGATGCAGACATGCCACTTCTCTTTTCTTCGTGCATTCTACCCAATGCATAAACTCAACATAAAAATTTAGCAATAATTTAGAGTCCCAATAGGATGCCTTCCCCTCTGTCCCAGTTTCCTGGTAAGTGAAGGCTTTCGTGGGACATGCCCCTTGGGCTAGTATGCAGATATAAGTGAGTATATACCATTTGAGTCTTTCTGCTTCTGGGTTAACTCACTCATTATGATCATTTCTAGCTCAATCCATTTATCCACAAATTTCGGGAATTCCTTGTTTTTAGTAGCTGAGTAGTATTCCATAGTGTATATGTACCACAGTTTCTTTATCTACTCTTCTACTGAGGGACACTTAAATGAGAGACGCATGGGAGAATAGCAAAATAAAAGGATACAGAGGGTCCTAGAAATCTACAAGTAGAACAATATGATAGGCAGATTTGGGCCCAGGGGTCCCGCTCAAACTAAGGCACCAGCCAAGGACAATACAGGAGGTAAACTTTAAACCCCTTCCCAGATCTAGCCAATGGTCAGAATATTCTCCACAGTTGAGTGGAGAGTGTGATATGACTTTCTCACCTACTATGGTGCCTCACATTTGACCATGTCCCCTGGAGGGGGAGACCTGGTGGCACTCAGAGGAAGGACAGCAGGTAGCCAAGAAGAGACTTGATACCCTATGAGAATATATAGGGGAGGTAATCCCCCTCAGGAACAGTCATAGGGGAGGGGAATAATGGGAAAATGGGGCGGCAGAGAATGGGAGGATATAAGGGATGGGATAAATATTGAGATGTAACAAGAATAAATTAATAAAAAAAAGGAAAAAAAAGAAAAAAAATTTAGCAAGAAAAGGTACACATGTTTCATAAACCAACTGGTAAAAATTGATGTGGATCATATGATGCAAGGTTAGGTGAAGCATCTCATTAACTAGTTAAAAAGATCAATGAAAATGACATGGTGTGGAAATGGCTTTCACAGAAAAACCAACAGTCACTCCAGCTTGTCCTACTCCTGCAGTTCCTTCAGACTTTGGCAGTCATCGCTGCATTCTCTCATAACTGGTGTTCAACACTGGGGTGCCATCTGCACCTCTGAGGAGAAACACATTCTTTCTCCTTGGCTCTTGCCTTAGAGAGTGAGTCACATTACATAAGAAACTTGGACTTCACTGTGCCTTAAATCCATATTTGTTCATTGAAATCTTTATCATTCTGATTTTTCTGTATAAGGTATGGCAGATAAATGGAAGTTTAATATTGGTACTTTAATATTTCTCCATGAGTCTAGACAAATTCTTGGCTATAAATTCATTGTAACCTTTCTTATACCTAAAAATGAATTTTAACTATTTCAAAATGTTATAGAATTATTAAGACTCCTTAAATAATGCAGTATGTATATACATTACTCTCTGCCTCGGTGTCTTATTTTAGGAAGTTATTAAATATTCCCAGTACTTTAATAATCACATCACAGATATTACATTTGCATTTGATAGACAGCTGCTACTCCTGTGGTGAATAGCTTTGTGCTTTGGGTTTGAAAGGTAATTAAATAAAAGTGTTTGCCATGGAAACAACTGTTTGAGGGTAGAACCCTGAGCGAGTATGAACATATAGGATGTTGATACTGATCATTCAGAGGACTGGGTATTTACAACTAGGCAGCATGTGTGGATCGCTCAATTGGTTTTCTGACTGTGAACAACAAAGCTTATAAAAATCTGAAAAGATGCCTAGGCTTTTCTACTTTATAGTAAGATGAGACTAAATTGTTATTGTTTGTTTGTTTGTTTGTTTTATTGTCTTCTACATTAAGAAAAGCTACATCCTCTAGAAGCTTTCATGGTCTGAGCAAGATCCTTATGCCCCACTTGAATCTTAAAATCAGCTAGGTTTTGAACATAGCAATTGTCTTAGTCTAAATTGTCCAGAGAAGCAGAGTTAATATCGTTATATGTGTGTATAAACATGTATATATATACATATATATATATGGCTATAACATTAATGTGTATATGTAGTAGATATCTAAGATAAATGTAAGTATCTACATTATAGGCATATTATTTTGAGAAGCTGGTTCTTGCATTCCTGCACACGTCGGGAAACTGTCAACTAAACAGATTATTTTATAATTTAACTAGGCTAATAATTGCTGTAGAGGACATTTCAGATCTTGTGATACAGAATAATAGTTCTGTAGGAAGAAGGTAATTAACCTTCATTGTGTAGGCCAAGCATTTCTCCCTAAGGGACCACTTCTTGAATTTCAAAAGATGAAGGCAGATTAACTTTGTGTGGAATGGGAAGAAAACTCCTTCAGGGAAAATTTTATACGTGAAAACAAGAACCTGGAGTGTTCAAGGGAAGAAAAGGTGAATAATTTAGATTTAAGAAAGCAAAAGGGAGTCAAAGTGTACACATGCTTTAGCAGTGTGAGCAGTGGTGAACCAGGAAGAAGTGGTACTCAGTGTCTACGACTGAAGCCTAGATGGGAGCATTGTTGTTTTCTAAAACGTCAAGAAAAACAAAACAAACAAAACGAAAATATCTTTGTTGAGTTTTGAAGTAACTAGGCCAAATATTCTCAGATAATGTTTTTATGCAATCTTTTCAAGTATAGTTATGCAATCTTTTCAAGTATAGTTAGTTATGGTGCTTTTTTTTTTCTAAAAATTTGAACATACAACTACTACCAGGCACATAAAATTAAGTATTGTAAAACCATTTTCACCTCTAATGTCATTTCAGTTGTACCATCTACTGATACAATTAAACAATTAGAATATTCGTGTCAGTTAAATTTAGAGTATAATGAAATGCCCTTTCATTTTAAGAAGTGTAAGAATTGGTAAGGATTAACTAATATATATTAGCCCGTTTCCCCTTCCTCTCTCTATATTGACCTTATCGGCTGTGATCTTATGGTAGGGAAGGAGGTCCCCTCTGTCACAGGTCTAGAGGAGGGGAGTAGGACAAAAGAGGGAGGGAGGGATGGAGGAATGGGAAGAAACAAGAGAGGGGATAACAACTGGGACGTAACCTGAATTATAAAAAAAAGTATACAAAGAAAAAAATAAGTAATATATTTAAAAAGTCAAAAGTAATTTCAAAATTTTGTGCATATCTTTGCACTACATGAGTAAAATCTGGTAGATCTTCCTTTCAGGAATTTACCTAGGAATTCTTAAAAAAAAAATCTCTCAGGTTTTTTATTTATAAAATGTATATAAATTACTCCCTTTGATTTTTAGTGTTTTCTCACATCTTTAAAAACCTGTTACTAGTGGTTGGTTGGTTCTTTGGCGATTTCATACAATGCATTTGATTATAGTCATTCCCACCCATCCTGCAGCTATTCCATGTCCACCACTCTTCATTACTTGTCTATCTTTTGCCCTTTAAAAATATCTCAGGGCCAGTTTGTACTGCCCGTACATGATCATGCTTCAATAGCTGGCTCTACACTTAGATCTGCCGCACCTCTTCCACGCAGTCAGTACCCTATAGCTGGGTGAGAAATGTCATCTGTTCCCAAGGTGATATTTTGTCTTGCTTAGGTTAGTGCAGGTCTACTGTGTGCCATCACAAGTTCTTTTGATTTATATTTAGGGTTTCTTTATTTTGGCCAGACAGCACTGTTTCCTTGTAGGCAACCACTACCTCTGGCTCTTACACTCTTTGGACGGGCTTTAGTACACATATTCAATTTAGGATTCAGTATTCCACAGTCACAATTGAAATTTACTGTAAGTACAGAAAAAAAAAAACCACATTATTTTATATCTTAATGTGTAAAAACACATTTCATGGGCCTGAATCCAAACAACTAGCAGCAGACATTGTCAACTAGGTGGAAGCGTCCTTCTGGTCCTTCTATCCACTGTTTCTTGCCAGCAGTAAACACACATTTGTTTTTCTGTAGAAAAATCAGCCTTATTCAAAGCAAATACACGTGTTCCTAATTGGATTCAAAGAAAATTCCTAGCGGCGCTAGTCAATATGATAAATATTATTCTTGAAAGCATATTAGATTATAACTTCCATGCATGAGTTATTGATTATTTTAAGCCAAAGTCAAAATTATAACACTTCATTAAAAGAATAAAAACAGTAGTGATCATATTATATTTAAATTGTGAATAAAATATTGGATATTTATTATAGAAATTAGTAATGCTCAATATCCATGAAATTATTAAAACATTATTCATTTTACCTTTCCAATAATCATTAAATAAAAACATATACGAAAATGGATAAATTGAAATAATAAAAATTACATATATATTTCTCTGGGGATTTGGAAAGTTATGGCCCTCCTTTTATTTTATAGAGATGTTCTTAGAAAGATTTGAAATATATATATATATATATATATATATATATATATATATATATATATATATGAGAAATTAATGCTTGGTACCAATATATTTCTGTCCAAGATTCCAAAATAGCTTGTCACATTTCCCCTCCAGTAATTGCATGAACTTGTACATGTTAATTCATCTTTTCAAGCTACTGTTTCTTCCTACATGAAAAGCAAATAACACCAGCCTTCCTGGCATCTTAAAAATTCTCACTGATGCATTATAGTATGTGACATAATATAAAACCTTAAAAATGTTATTACAGAGAGAATGCTGGTTATTTTATAGTCTATGGTATATATTTTGTATTTTCATCCCAAACTATTTTGTGCTTAAATGCACATAATTATGTAATAAATATGAGATGAGAGGCAATTGCTTGGCCCAATAATTGTCATGAAAGCTATATCTTTTTTACATGCTGATGTTTATTGTGCGTGTGTGTTTGTGAATAGCTTTACAAGGAAAAAAAATTATTTTACAAAGAGGTCTAGGTATTAAATCCTAGTTTAAGTTATTTTTGAAATTTAATCTATTACTACTGTAGGTCTGATTTCAGTAAACTTCTAAAGCAACTAAAAATGTTCAGACTGTACTTAATGTCACATTGGATATTAAAATATTGAAAAAAATGAAAGGATTTGTGGTACTCAATGAAACACATCGCATGTAGAAGCACTTATCTTGAGTGTCCTGCAGTACACATGAGATTCATGTTTTCTTAAGTCATATTCACATTTCTTTTATTTCTTTCTCATATTATCTTCAAAACGTTAAAAGTTACCAGATTTTAACATGACCCTTCTTCATGAGGAGTTCAGTTTCCGTTAACTTGCACAAATGGAGTTATTTACAAATTGGATTGACTTGAATATGATTCTTGTCCCTTTGGCACCCACACCACGGTGTCAAGGCACTGTGTAGTTGCCTTTTTCAGCCTCAGTTCCATATATGTATGAAGAGAAAAATAAAACATCACAGGCTTTGAGGACCAAACTAAAATTAAGAGGCCAGCTTCCCATACATCTGTATACAGGAAGAGTACAATTCATATTAATTTCTCTTTATTATAGTTCTTTCTTGTTCTAATTGAAAACAAGTACCAACATAATCTTATAAAATTGTCCTAATAAACTACATAGTCTGTTTGTTTTGTATATATGGTCAATTTTTCAAAAAGCTGCTTATGTAGAAGAACACTGGATTACAGACGTGCATGTAAATAATCAGGGTTCTATGCTGAGCACCTTGTGTCATCTGACTTCTGGTTATTATTTGTTATGATGGTAATCTAGTAATAGCCTAATCCTCTGATTATGTCTCAGGCTAAGGAGTATTTTCAAACTCTACACAGAAATGTGTGTTCATAATTTATATTTTTCTTATTATACAAATCAAAAAAGGTAGAAGTACCATACACCAGCAAGATCATTTTATTTTTTTAGTTGCTTGCTTGTCATAGCCGACTTTATTGTGTTAAAAACTTCACTCTTTAGACCATTTTCTGAGCATAAGTTCTGACTGGTTTATGAAACTTTCTGCTCCATTATGAAATAGCAAGAATGAAACCATATCTGAAAGTATACATAAAAAAGAGAAATCATTTGACATCACTATAAAACCACTTGAATGAGCTCCAATGATGAAGCAAACAAGACAATAGTACAGATGTATAGACATATGATAGAGAAATGGAGTTCTCAAGTTTGATTTTATTCACTCTAATTCCAAACGTTCTTAAGAGAAGACATTTCAGTCACGTGTGATTTGAATAAGAAATATCTGGTTTTGTGGATTGTGGTGTTATATTCCTTTACTTAATAGCCAATATCCAGGTGTCCTTCTTTCCTTTCTGCTGGATTCCGGCTGCTCGCTGCCGAAATGGGCAAGTTCATGAAACCCGGGAAAGTGGTGCTGGTCCTGGCTAGACGCTACTCCGGACGCAAAGCCGTCATCGTGAAGAACATCGATGATGGTACCTCAGACAGCCCTTACAGCCATGCTCTGGTGTCCCTGAAAAGTGACAGCTGCCATGGGCAAGAAGAAAATCGCCAAGAGGTCAAAGATCAAGTCCTTTGTGAAAGTTTATAACTACAATCACCTCATGCCCACCAGGTACTCTGTGGATATCCCCTTGGACAAGACTGTTGTCAACAAGGATGTCTTTAGAGACCCAGCCCTGAAACGCAAGGCCCGGCGGGAGGCCAAAGTCAACTTTGAGGAACGATACAAGACAGGGAAGAACAAATGATTTTTCCAGAAGCTTCGCTTTTAGGTATATTTTCATTTCCATCACTAAAAATTAAAAAAAAAAAAAAATAGCCAATATCCACACACATCAGAGTATATATCCTGTTTGTTTTCCTGGGTGTGTGTTAACTTGCTCGGGATAATTTTTTTTTCTTTTACTTTCATCTATTTGCCTGTACATTTCATCATGTCATTTTTCTCTAATAGCTGAGTAGTACTCCATTGCATAAATGTACCACATTTTCTTTATCTGTTCTTCAGTTCTCCTTCCATCTCCCTCCCTAACTCTCTGAACTCCTCCCTCTCTCTTTCTCTTGTTTCTTTTCTTCTGCCCTCCAACGTTCACTGTTCATATCTCATCATCCTATTATATAATAAACAATATCTTTAAAAATATACTGAAATGGCTTCACAACTAAAAAAAATAAACTCAGAAATATTCCCTCCTAATTACAATTGCACATTGAAGTGAGACCCTGTGATGTTTCAATCTATTCATAGTATAAAGAGCAGATCAATTTAATTAGTATTTCCACATTTTAATTAGTTTTTCCACAACATTTTTTGTGTCAGTGACCTCCAAGATCCACTTCCCCCTGGTTATCTTTTACTTTTGCTTAATTTTCCTACAATATATGACTTTGGGTCTTTAATAACGGTCATTTTAACTATGTTAAAATTGTAGCTGATTTATTTGCGTTTCCCTAATTGTTTAAGGCACTGGCCATTTATTGTATATTTAAATCCTTACCAACATATCTCTTAAGTCAAGACAGACAGAGTTTTTTCCATCTTATTTACATGGTTCCCATGAGGCAATCAGGATACATCTGACCCCTCCATAGATTAAAACTTCTGAGTCTGTGGGAAAAGAGTGGTATAGGAATTGATGGAGGAGAAAAAAATAGAGGGCATCATTCAAATTTCATCATGGACATCTTTATCAGATGTTCCCTTGCCAGAGGCTTTTGTCCAAAAAGGAGGTATCCTTTATTCTGCTGCTCAAACAACAATGTAGATAAAGCATCTGTTTCTGCTCAGCAAGTAAGTGTCAAAACTGAGCTAGGCAACAGAAGAGAATTCATCCCTTCAGCTGTTTATAGATTCATCATTTCTAAGACTTGCAGATCCAGGCTTCTGGACCACTGGTCTGTACTACCAGGAGTCCTGTATTACATCCTGCATCTAATAGCATAAGAGGCTCTTGGCTGGCATATCTTTGATTACCCTGCATGCAAGTTTGCAATAATATACCTTCTGTGTATTGCATTTTTTTTAACTTCATTTTTTTCTTCTTTTGTTTTTGGGGAGTTTAATGTTGGTAACAACCCTTCCTCAGTCACGTATATTTGCTTCATTCTTGCATAGCAGCTATTCCATTTTTTTCTCTTTCACATCTCAGTAATCCTTAAGGTACTTCAAACATTTTCATTACTATCAAATCTGTCTTGGTTGTCTGTGGTCAATGAACTTTGATGTTATTATTGTAGCTATAGGCACTGTGGAATATGCTAAACAGATAAACTTGATAAATGGTGGGGTTTTTTGTTTGTACTTAACAAGTCTTTTTTCCCTCTCCTGTCCTATGGGTTTCTTAGTGCCTGTTACAAATAATGTTTAAATCAAGTCAATAACTCTATGGTGGTCTCTAGATCTCTAACTTAAAGGAAGAGTTACACACTGACAAACTTAAATTGTAGGCTCTAAAAGAGTATGCTGAGACTGAAAAGTTAGGCTGAACCTTATCCCACTTGTGTCAAAGAGTTAGCCAAGGTGTGAGTAAAAAAGGAAAGATCTCAGAGAATATTAGAAGCTTTACTCCAATGAACAGACAAGCGATGACAACAAGAGAGCCTGTTGTTGCTGTGAATAAAATATGAACATTCTAGGGAAAGATCACACCTATTAAAACAACACCCTTAAGCCAAAGCCTAGTTCGTTGACAGTAGATTCTCAAAGTGTCTTCACTGCCAGTAAGGTCCTCAAGAACAGTTGCAGAAGAAAAATTTGATGCCAGTAGAGGCTATAATATAAGTTCATGAAGCTTAATGAAGGGACCATCTTTATTATACAGAAGCATGAGCCAAGCCCCAGATGTTAATACAGTTGCCTGAATTTGTGAACTGGAATACCTAGTCAAGGCCATTGATGAAGTAGGATACAATGAGATATGTATTATGTACATAGATAAAAATACCTTGGTATTACAATAAGATGCCCTTTAGAATTTTATAATTGGGAGTAAGACAACACCTATCTTCAGCACTTAAAAAAAAAAAAAAAACTAGCCAACTTTATTCTTAGGGTTAATGCCTGGAGATTAATTTAATTTTAATCTGGTGTTCATTTCCTGCACTGAAAATTGTAGGTCTTTAAAATTATACTAAATATGCTTAGCCCATCTCATGGAAAGGAACAACAGATTTTACAAAATAGTCCATCTGCTATAAATATCATGTGTCTATTCTTGAGTCCCACTGCTCAGAACAAACTGAAATGTATTTCTTCTATATGTTTCTCACTAAAAAATACACATGCAGGGATATCGCTGTATACATAATGATAAATATTTAAAAATTACACCTGATGATCCAATATCTCTGAAGGGGTGTGTAGTGAGATTGACAGTCTGTGCTTGCTGGCATACACAATTCTCTTCCTCATGATTCAGTGATTTATTCTGCCTTTAAAATTTGTATATTGAGAGCCATTTCATAGGGTTATAGAACTCAGACACATGGCATCCTCAGTCAGTATCTGAGTAAATCATTTAAAATTTTTTAAAAGTTCATGATTTGTAATAACTTCAAGAAATTATATACCTTGGGACGAGGCCAATTATGAATGTTAACATTTGCTTTGAGATTGATTTCCTACATTTAACAATGACATCAAAATGCTCAAAGATTAGTGGAAAGAGTAACTGCATGTGTAAATAAAAGAGGAATAATTGGAGTTATAAGTGGAGATTGATGATGGGATTAAAATCTTTATCTTTGTGATACAACTTCAATCGATATGGACTGTTTTCATATGTATGTTTGGAGAACATAATGTCTGTAGGTAGAATCTGATTCTGAAGAATATGGTGTGACTACTGTTTAATAATATTGAGGAATTTACAATACCAATACCCTGTTGATAAGGCAGTAGCAGAGCTTCAGAGGATTGAATCCAAAGAGCTACTGTAGGTGTGAGGCTCTCCAACAGCATTGCCTGATTAAGAGTGAACTCTCATGGAGGACAATTAAATCAAAGAGGAAAATAATTATTGTTTTATTATCTTAAATTATCAGAGTCACCCAGTCTCCAGTATTCACCAAAGTAATCAGCCATCAGTCAGTTCCAGGGAGGCAAGACCCTTCAGCAGACAAATATCACAGTTTGCAGAGAACTCACTAATTAAAAAAAATACTAAGGTATGTACAGTGTTTTAAGAGCATTTAATTGCACACATAACACTTTACATAGCATCATAATCATGAATTTTATACAAATTGAGACAAGCAGAACAATCACAGTTCTTCCATTGCAAACACTTTATTGTCAGAGAAAAATATCTCTATGATATGCCTGTATTGATCTAATGTCTTGTTACTTTGATATACCTACAGATTAATGGGAATATGATTTTGAGAGTTTTGAAGCAGATACCCAACTTGGCTAAAGATAATTTACAATAGTTCACTGATAAGCTCAACAGTTGCTGAAAAAGGAAATCTGTTTTACTCTTTCTTTTTGCTCAGTTCAGCTCTGTTTAGCACCTTCCACATTTATTAGTGCCTGCCATATGTTTCATTTCTGATTTGAGACTGAAGAAATAAATAAAATCTATAGTGATGATATTATTGGGTTAATAACCCTCAGAGAAAGGATAAGCAGGCTACCAAGATGAGACTAGATAGCCTATGACCATATAGTGGAAGAGGAGGTTCCCCGAAGTCATAGACCTAGGGGAGGGGAATAGGGTGAAAGTGGGAGGGAGGGAGGAATGGGAGGATAGAAGTGATAGGATAACGATTGATATGTAATTTGAATAAATTAATTTTATTAAAAAGTAAAAAATAACCCTCAATGATATGAACTATTTGATTTATTCTCCATTTCAACATTCCTTTAAAGTAATTAGAAAGTAACATTTCCCCATTTGTTAAATGAATTGAACAAGTCAAGTAAAATATGAAGCAAAAAAAATTCTATGAAAATATTTGGGTAATTTTTAACGAATTAAATAGTTCACAATGTTCGATTTCAGTGTTTTAGTGAGTCTGCAAAAATTTCATATCATTTAAGAAAATTCAAAGTACTATTAGCTGGAGTAGATTGAGATGTGACTGTAAATATTTACTATGATATATTTCCTGTCAAATTAGCTAGTCTAGATGTGTATGCTGCTTGATCATATCTATTTTTTTTTTACCATTGAATTATCTAAAATGTCTTAAATTCTGAAAATGGATAAAAGAAGTTGACTGTGTGAGGTTTACTTTTTAAAAATATGCCAATTGGTATTGGGGGAAAAGTGATTATTAAACATGCATAAAAAGCCAGGCATGGTGCTGCATGCCTTTAATTTTAGCACTCGGGAGGCAGAGGGAGGTGGATCACTGTGAGTTTAGGGACACCCTGGTCTACAAAGTGAGTCCAGAACAGCCAGGGCTACACAGAGAAAAGCTGTCTTGGAAAACAAAACAAAGAAAACAAAACAAAACAAACAAACAAACAAAAGCATGCATAAAAGGGTGGGTAAAATATACAGCTACAGCAACAAAAAAGTATTATTGATTAAAGTAACATAAATGTAGCTTTGATTATAATAGTAATTATAAATCATCAAAAAAATACTTTGTATTTTAAAATCTATTTTCCCAAACATCATTTCATTTAATGTTCACAGAGTGTATAAGTATTACCCAGGTTTTAAATGTTTGATTCTCAGAAGATTGTTACTTCCTAAGTAACATGAGCAGAAAATAGCATAAATCTTTGCTTTTAAGTCAGTTTTCCAGTTTATGAAGACACTCGTCTGGCTGTGGAGCATAAAGTCATTGGAATTACAAAAAGAAGGTCTCACATCTGTTTCCAGTGGGGAAAAACAGTTGGCATTCAATGATAATGTTTGATATGATGAAAATTTCAGAAATTACAAGGTAAACACCAATTGTATTCTTCCAGAATCAGGAGGTGAATTAGTTTTTCAGAGTATGAGATTCTTGTCTAAAATAGAATTTAATATTTCATGGACTCACTGAAATGCCCTATTTCTATTAGTCAATCAGTCATTGCATTAGCAATGACATATAGAAGTATAGAAATGCAATATTTCATAATATTTCCTAGAATCCATAAAATTTTGCAGATCATATTTGCCATAGACTACCTTAGCAGAGAGCATGTTCGGTAAAGTAACATTAAGGGAAATATTAGCAAGATGTCAGCTTATATAACTTACCATTTCATTTTGTTTTATTTACAAAAAGTAATTTTAAACAAGAGAATATTTTGTGTGGAAGAATTCTAAATACAGAAAAAAAGGTTTGCTAATTTGTAGTGTTTCTCTTGATTAAACCTGTCAAAAATTTAGACATTTTATTGGTTTTCTCTTTTTGCAGTTAAATATTTTGTAATAATATTCACACTCATACACCGTGAAATAAGAGATTTTACGTAATGCCATTCATGCATGCCACTACAACTGTTAGCAAGGGATAAGATATGCCTATACCAAATTTCTTCCTAGTGCCTGTCATGAGCAGGCATGACCCCACTCACTAGCTATAACAATATCTTCCAATTGAATCTTTTTGTTGTTGTTGACTCTGTGTACATTTCTAGTTATAAAAACTTATTTGATCATATTTTCTGTTTGAATATTATTTTCTATAATTTCTTAACATATATTCATTTTACACAATATAATTTTATTAAAAACATTTTCTTTAACATATATGCCTGTTGTCAATATATATATCTCCATGCCCACCTTTCCCTCCCAACTCAACTCTATCCTGGATAATATCTGTTCTTTCCTTATTATATTTCCTGAATTTCTTTTCTATCTATCTCTCTATCTATCTATCTCTCTATCTCTCTCTCTCTATCTATCTATCTATCATCTATGTATCTATGTATCTATCTACCTATCTGTCATCTATCTACCTAATATATAATACATATATAAATATATGAACCAGTGACAAACATAAGATTTATCTTTCTGAGTCAGACCTATCTTGCTCAATGCAGCCAACGACAATTCACATTTCTAGTTATATATCACAAAGCTGATTTCAGAATTTTAATACTATTAATAGTATGGCGATAAACAAGCACGTGCACATATCTTTTTGGAATGTGGAACAGAACATATTGGAATTCATCGAGGTTGAAAATGGTGGTTTTAATTTTATTTTTAGAGTAATGCTCATATGAATTCTCATAAAGGGTCAGGCAGTTTACAGTCTGACTAGTGGTCCCTGTATCTCTTCATCCTCAATAGCTTTTATTGTCATTTGTTGACTTAATGATACTCATTCTTAGTGGGATGAAGTCTCAAGCTAGTTTTCCTTTGAATTTTACTGACAGCTAAGAATGTAGAGCATTTTTTTCCCATGTCCCCTCCCATCATAACATTATCTTTTGAGAACTATTCGATATTTCATTAGTATAATTATTGTTTGGGTGCTTGTCACTCTGAAATATCTCTATATTTAAGGTATCATCCACTGCCATTCTTTGGGAGGTCTCTTCACTCAGTTAAATCTCTCAGGTATTGTTATCATCCTTGTTCTTTCTGTTAAGAATTGATCTTGTTCTTCTGGACATTTTGAGATTCCACAAAAAAATTCAGGATTTCTTTTCTCCATTTGTAGGAATATCATTAGAATTGTCATGAGATTTACATTGAATCTGTCACGGACCATCTCAGTCGGGTATAGGTCCTTGGGGTCGAGAGTTCTCGAAGCGTCGGTGGGCAGAAGATAGGCTAAGTGACAAACAGACCACCTCGGGGGAAGTTTGAGTATCTACCGTATCTCATCATTATCAACTTAAAACATCTTTCTAGACCTAAATCCAACTTAACCCCTAAACAACTAGGCTTAATTGTAAACCTGACCTATCAGGTCTTCAACCCCATTAGAGACTTGAGAAAGAATAAAATTACTTACCTGAATACACAGGTAGTGCAGGTTAGCAGTTTCCCAAACTAGAAGGTGACAGAGACAGTTTGCTGAATGAACAATAACAGAAAATTCTCTATTACTTTGAAGCATCATCTTCAGCCTCTGGCCAATATACTGACAAACATATCTGTGAGGCAGGAATTATTGAGGACTTGCTTACCTTATCTTGACTGAATTTGGCTGTCTACTCTTTCTGCATCCAAGCTTGCCCATTTTTAGGTAGAATTTTGTCTGTGGTAGAAATGAGAACATTTTGCCCAGTGCCTGATTTGCCACATTTGAAGCCATCTCCAGAAGAAAGTTATTTGTTGCTCATCATCTTCTTTGAGGTAGGCTGGGTGTCTCCAGGACTTAACCTGTCTCATTGTAAATGTATCTTTGAAATGGAAGGGGAGGCCTGGTGGCACTCAGAGGAAGGATAGCAGGCTACCAAGAAGAGATTTGATACCCTATGAGAATATACAGGGAGAGGAGGTCCCCCTCAGTCACAGTCATAGGGGAGGGGAGTAGGGGGAAAAATGGGAAGGAGGGAGGAATGGGAGGATACAAGGAATAGGATAAACATTGAGATGTAATATGAATAAATTAATAAAATATATTTTAAAAACAAAAAAGTAATAATAAAAATCTTTAAATGTCTTATTATGAATATCTTTGAGGTGTTTAAATACCTTATCTAACTATTTTACCTTATTTTTCTATAGAATCATGTCTATTTGTGACACCTAGTATGTATATTCTTGCGATAAAACTGGACTAGTAATTGATATGACCATGATTTGATCAATTGAAAATTAACTTATATCACTTATTTATCCTACGCAGCCTACAATAGCACTTTAAAAGTATTGGAAGTAAACCTTGTATTATAATTTATTTGTATTGGTACAATACCACATTCTAGAGTAATTATATATATATATATATATATATACACATACATACATAGTGTGTAAAGAATAATATTACATTTGGATTCTATACCAATGTATCTGCAATTAAACTTATTTTGCATCTAAATACAAAATTCTTTATCAGTGAATTAAAATCTCTTAATACAAGATCATATTATCTGTAAACAAACAATTCATCCATCCTCTTCATTTCATATTTATATGAATTTTTTCTTTATTTTACAATAGACATTTTTATTCATGGCATCACATGATTTATATTTAGAAGGTATTCTGATGGTTAAATTCATATGAGCAAAGTTTACTTGAATTCAAGCTGAATACAATCACAAAGGCAAGTTAATTGACATTGTCTCCCCCTAAGAATTAATCTGGTTGAGCTTATTGGTTTTGTGGCAAAGGAACCACACTTCAGAAAGTCTAATCTGCCTTAATATATGCAAAAGAGATTGAAGTCATGCTTATTCCTTCAAGGAGATACCATGGTTTTCCTTCCCAGAACCCCTGCTTTCTGTGCAGTAACTATAAAGCTACCATAAGTATCTGTGTTATCAGGACAGGCTTTCTCCTGCCTCTCTTTTTGGATACTGGACATCTCCTAAGTATGCATTTTCTGATATTTTTGACTCTTCCCTATTTCTCTGAAGCTATTCTGCATGACATCTGTCTGTTTTTCTGTCATGCTGTTGCTTAAAAGTGTTTTGCTATTGCTTCTTCAACTCATGACTCTTTGTAGCTGAAAATACTTACCATTTGCTTGTGCTCATGTTTTGCTAATAAAATTTTCTCAAATTTTCTTATAAGTTCATTTAAGTTATTTTATGAAGACAAAGAAACTCAGGAGGGAGCCCCCAACTTCCCTGGTAGCACCATAATAATCTTAATGCATTGTGTTCCAGATCTGCTACCTCTGTGTTTGTATGATTTTTTTTTTTTTTTTTGTCATTTGTTCTATTTCATTATATACTGTGAAACTACAACATTGGATATGATTTTTTGCCTTAGGCAGCCAATGATTTTTGAGTGGTTTAAAATAAGGCAAATATTTATATTAGCCTTTAACAATTATTGAGTATACTTATATCAGGTAGCATTTTCCAGCTAATATCCCTCCTATTTTCATACACAGCAGCTTTACTGCTAATAAATTATGCATTTACTTTTCATTTATTTTTAAACAACTCATTATTGTTAGTCTCATTTCTCTTTTAGTTTTCCTTCATCTTCTGGGAAAACTTGTTATTTTACATTTCCTAGCCTAGTTTCCACAAATGCAAGGTGAACAGATCTCACTCTCTTTACCCTGAGTCTGACAAGATCTGTTCTTTAGTGAGAATATCCATGAAAAGCCTTATTTGAGTTCCTCGCTAGAGGTTACATGCCTCTCTACGGCCTGTGCCACTGTTGGCAAGGTTAACTCTCACGAAGACTACCAAGTCAGGTTTCTGGGTCCCCTCAGCCTTTTGTGGGGTGGCCCTGCTAGCTTGTTTCTTCAAGTCCTGGACATGAGAAGAGGTTTGTAGGTGAAATAAAGATAAAGCTCTATAGAAACATTCAAGCATATAAGTCTTAATGATAATAACCCCTAATTTCCATTTTATTCTTCAAAGACAATCACCATCTCCAAACCAAAACCAAAACAAAACAAACAACAAAAAATAAACAGACAAACAAACAAACAAAAAACATAAGCAGGAACAGATGCCAAAAAGGTTAGCATTCCTGAGAGCTATTTAAAAGCAATCTGTATCTTTTAAGAAAGAAGGCAGTCTCTGGTACTTTTTCTAATATATTTTTGATTGAAAATTTGCTCTATTAAGGACACAGTAATATTAATATATGCATGCCATATTAGTTGAATATGCTTCTTTATTCTCCTCCCATAAAGATAATGAGGATAATCCAAGTACACTTTAAGATCTCTCAGTTTATACTTTGTTTTACTGAATGTCTTTGAATATATTAGATTTATACATTTATATAATTTCTAATTGTTTCATGGTTCTTCTTGCTGTAGATAGTTCCTAGTATTTATGTGTAATAAGGTAAATATATATGTAAAAATAATAATAATAATAAAGAAAATATTAAATGTACATATTCCTTAAGAATTACAAAACCAATGAGGTTTCACAGCATTTCTTTTCTAAAATATACATTAAAACACATAAGTGTAATAATGGCAACTTTGCTGTGGTTTGAATATGAAATGTCTCCATTATGGCTTATGTGTTTGAACTCAGTCTCCTCTGGTGTCACTGTATTGAAAGAAGATACAACCATTGGGGCGTAGTGACTTTCTAGAGGATGGGGGATGTTAGAGTTGGAATTTCACTGTTTTTTTTTTTTAGTAAGATTTATTTTATATCTGTTTATTTTATTTTTGTGGAGGTGAAAAATCTAGCTAGCCAATTCTGAATCCTGGACTGCCCCTGCTACCATACATTTCCTCCATGTCTTGTATTACTAAAACTGTGAGTGGAAACAATCACCTTTGTTCTCAACTTCCTGCTTGTCAGGTCAGGTTATAACAATAAGACTAAGTAGTACCAACTGTAGAACATATATGCTGTAAGATGAATGGTGACAGATAACAATATTTCATTGAATATAGAAGATGAGTGAGAAAAGTGCAGTTTTTAAAGAAAAATTAATATTATTCATCCAAACTAAAAAAAAAAAAAAAAAAAAAAAAGAGTTGAGCTAGTTTGTCGCAGAAGCTAAACCTCTCTCAGAGTAACTGACCATGTCTATTTCCTGTCTGGAACTCTCTTAAAGGGAAATGATTTTCTTTTAATTTTTCCTTGATATGTATTTATTAACATGAAAAAAATAATTTATTTTAGTGAAGATTAAAGTGAAAAGTATCATTATGTACTATGGAGTTAAATCTATTGCCAAGGTTCGAGTATGGCAAGAGACATATCATTGACTTACATGCCACTTTTTCACTACCAAATGGTCTTTGGTTCTAAGGCACTCCATGGGTAAAGAAATAATTTTCTACTTGTAAGTTTCTAGGACCTCTGGATCCTTCTACTTTGCTATTCTCCCATGCTTCTCTCATCTAGAGTCCCAATAGGATGTCCTCCCCTCTGTCCCAGTTTCCTGGTAAGTGAAGGCTTTCGTGGTACATGTCCCTTGGGCTAGTATGCAGATATAAGTGAGTATATACCATTTGAGTCTTTCTGCTTCTGGGTTAACTCACTCATTATGATAATTTCTAGCTCAATCCATTTATCCACAAATTTCGGGAATTCCTTGTTTTTAATAGCTGGATAGTATTCCATAGTGTATACGTACGACAGTTTCTTTATCCATTCTTCTACTGATGGACACTTAGGCTGATTTGGGCCCAGGGGTCCCGCTCAAACTGAGGCACCAGCCAAGGACAATACAGGCGGAAAACATTAAACCCCTATCCAGATCTAGCCAATGGTCAGAACATTCTCCACAGTTGAGTGGAGAGTGGGATATAACTTTCTCAGGTACTCTGGTGCTTCACATTTGACCATGTCCCCTGGAGGGGGAGACCTGGTGGCACTCAGAGGAAGGACAGCAGGTTACCAAGAAGAGACTTGATACCCTATGAGCATATACAAGGGGAGGTAATCCCCCTCAGGAACAGTCATAGGGGAGGGGAATAAGGGGAAAATGGGAGGGAGGGAAGAATGGGAGGATAAAAGGGATGGGATAACCATTGAGATGTAATATGAATAAATTAATAAAAAAGAAATAATTTTTCATAATGAATAAGTATTAGAATTGTTGTTGAATATTGTCAGCTCATTTAGATATCCTGAAGTTTTGGTCACAATTGAGAATATTGAAAATTATTGCTTACAGACAAATCAACTCCTTATAGTCATTAGCTTTCTTCTGTTTGCTATAATTCCAACCATTGCTGGTTGTTTCTGTGCTTTATCTATGTCACTCACTGGATATTGTGTCATTGCTGCTTGAAAATCACCATGATATTCCACAACAATCTAGATGCATTTCTAAAGTCTCCTGGAATAGTTCACAAGAACATCAATGACCAGACAGAATTTTTTACGTTTGATATCACATTCACTAATTATTAAATTGATACATACATATATTATGTTTTATTTAAATTCATCAGTCATTCTTACCTCTCCACCTCCTCCCTTATCTCACTCCTCCCTTATTCCTCATTGTTACTCGAAGTCTAGTGCATTGTTTCTCTTATTTTTTTTTTTTAATTAAGCAGATAGAAGCCTACTTAGTGCTGCAAATATGTGCACAACTATAGGGCCATCTACTGGAGCGAAAGAGCCACAAAGGCCACATCCTTGACTTCTTGTCTTCCAGCAGTATTTTTATAACACACATGAAGGGCCAGTTTATTCTGAGCATTGTATTCAATATGTTAGGATAGTTTAAAATGAAAATATGGTAATGGAGAAAAATCATACATTTAATGGGAAACACAGATATGAACATAGTGCATTCTGCCATGCAACAATTGTTCAGAGCTGTCATTTACAACACAGTCTCGTTCTATATTAAATGTGGTAGATGTATTAGAATGACATTTTCCTAACTGGAGCTGAATTGTAGTGATACAACTCTTTGAAAAGGAGAAAGACTTATTATTGGTAAAGTCCTCCAAATTCATAAATTATGATCTGGTCAGAATTTGAAACCTCACAGCTCACCTTTCTGGACCTAGTGTTTTAATATTTAATTTATTTATTATTATGTATACAGTGCTCTGCTTGCATGTACTCCTGCAAGGCAGAAGAGGGTACCATATCACATTACAGATGATTATGAGCTACCATGTGCTTGCTGGGAATAGAACTCAGGTCTTTTGGAAGAGCAGGCAGTGCTCTTAACCATTGAGCCATCTCTCAAGCCCCTGGAACTAGTGTTTATGGGATATATATGGTATTGAAGTTCACCCATTAGAACATAGATGTCAATGAATAAAGCCAGCATGCAAATAGCGCATGGTAACAATTTCTTAATGGTCCCTTAGAAACTCAGGGGCAAATGTGTCATTTCATACAGTGCTCAGAGACAAGTAAGATCATTAAAAACAGAATAAAAGTATTTGAAGGGGTATTAATGAGACTCAGTGGGAGAGGTTCCTGCTATAAACCCATGAGGATCTATGTTTGGGACCCACAGCACCCACACAAAAGCTATGCGTGGCAGGGTATGTCTGTGTGTACCTATAATCTCAGAACTGGGATGTAGAGACAAGAGAATTTAAGAGACTTCCCAGCCAGCCACCAAGCAAAAATTTTGAGTTCCACATTGACTGAGGCCCCTCAAAAATCTAGAGCAGAGAGCAATTGATGGCACCTGACGCATACCTCTGTGATCTTCACATGCACACCCACACACAAAACACACACACACAATAAAGCAAGTTTATATATCCCACATCATATGCACACACGTATAATACAGCATGTGTATATAACCCACACTCACAAATAAAAAAAAAAACAGTTTGAACGTAATTTTAGTCTTCCATTTCATCTATGTCCCCTACCTTTTAAATTCTCTTACTTCTTACATTATCACATCACCAGCACTTGCAATTCTTTTTTTTGTTTGTTTTTTCTGTTCACTACTTTTTATTTTTTAAATATATTTTATTAATTTATTCATATTACATCTCAATTGTTATCCCATCCCTTCTATCCTCCCATTCCTTCCTCCCTCCCATTTTCCCCTTACTCCCCTCCCCTATGACTGTGACTGAGGGGGATTACCTCCTCCTGTATATGCTCATAGGGTATCAAGTCGCTTCTTGGTAGCCTGCTATCCTTCCTCTGAGTGCCACCAGGCCTCCTAATCAAGGGGACGTGGGAAAATATGGGATACCAGAATTTGTGTGAAAGTCAGACCCCGCTCTCCACTCAATTATGAAGAATGTCCTGTCCATTCGGTAGATTTGGTTAGGAGTTCGAAGTTTACTGCACGTGGTGTCCTTGGCTGGTGCCATAGTTTTAGTGGGACCCCTGGGCCCAGATCTGCCCATCATAACATTCTTCTTGTAGGTGTCTAAGATCCTCTGGCATTTGCAACTCTTAAGGGAGTCTTACTTTATACTTCTCAAGATAGAAGTGAGTTACAAATGTCTCCTTTAAATATGAGCTGCTCTAAAATCATTCTTTCTTCTTTCTTTCTTTCTTTTCTTTTCTTTTCAGTTTTTATTTATTTGTTTGTTTGTGTTCCTGTTTTTTTGGGAAAGGTTTCTCTGTATAGTCTAAGCTGTCCTGAACTCACTTTGGAGATGAGGCTATCTTTAAATTCAAAGCAATCCTCATGCTTCTGCCTCACTGAGTGCGGTGATAAAAGGCATGCACCGTCATACTCAGCTGTAAAATCATTATTATTTATTGTCATTAATAAGGTTCCCAATAATCGGTATTCTCATTAATGTTCCTAAAATTCTATGATCTTTGTTGTGAAAGTATCAGGATAAACAAAATTTCATACAAATTCTTTATTTCTGAAAAATGTTTACGTTCATGATTTATAAGTTACCCATGAAGCATATCAACATATAATCTATTCAAATAACTATTGCTCTTTTCATGAGATACTGCATAGGAAGCAAGTGAATTTCCTAGGGAACTGAGGGAAAGACTAGCAAAGCCCAACATTCATCTGTGATGCAAGGATAGCTAGGCACTTGAAACTGCCTTGGCAATAAATGTAGCCTTCAGTAGGTTGACATATGAAGAATGGCCGTATAAAGTTATTGACTGTGGAAAGTAAATGTATGTATCTCTGATCAGCAAAGATAAGTAAACATCAAAGCAATGCTTAGTAGTGATAAACTCTGCCTATAACTGTAAACCATTTTGATTTCATATAAATTTAGCTTCTCAAAAGAAATTTATAACTGTCTTGCTGCATAAATATGTATAAACCTGTACTTCATACATGAAAATGAAATTGGAGCACAATAATCGTATCCAAAAAATGAGTACCAGGGAAGTTTTTCTAGCTGTGTTTTATAGTTCTTTTAGTGAGCTGTTTAAATTAATGATAGGTAGTTTTCTTTCAGGGTGCAAATGAGTCCAGAAATAGAAATTTGGGTGAAAACATGCTTTAATAATGCTACCCTACCAAAGCACAGAACTAATGAATATTCAGGTTATACTAGTGGGGAGTTTCCATCATAAAACTGGATTCTGTAAATAATACAGCTGAGCATGAGTCACAGCTGCCCTGATTTATTGAGTCCATTTTGACCTTGGTCAAGCTAGTTAATTTATTTGAGGCTGAAGTGTGGTATTACTGTGTGGGGTCCCCTTCAGTCCCTCTGTTGAGGTCCTAACTCCTACTTCTCAGAATGGGACTGTATTTTAGGATGGACTATTTCTAGCTGACAGATGTAAAAGAGGGAATTTTGAGTGGGCTCTGACTTAATATTCTCAGTGTTCCCATAAAACAAACTACAACATAGATGTGGGGAAAAAGACGAAATGTGAAGACATTGTGATAGAGTGAAGTGGCAATGAGAAGAAAGGCCTAAGAAAGCAGATCTCCTGGCACTGCCATCTCAGATGTTCAGCCTGGGGAAAAAAAAAAAAAAAACAATTCCTGTTGTTAGGACATCTGATCCCAGGTGGTCACAGCAGAGTCAGATCCACACAGCCTTTGGAAAAGGAAATCTGAGAACCACCAGCCAAAGCTTCTCTAATGATCACTGTGCCGTTACAACCAACTACTCTGAAACAAAGCTGCTGTCCTCACCAGTTATGTGAGAATGGGAATTCGATTCTTGTGATACAGAATATGTTATGGTGTGGCTGGAAATGTAGTTTTCTAATGATTATATAATAAACCAATCTTACCAGTTGATATAATCTCTAACAAATGTAAACATAGTTTTATTTCTTAGAAACATAACCGCATATAGCTTGTCTTCAGTCAGGCCAAAGTCATTCAGCATCAGAATGAAATCTACAATTATAAATGATCAGTGCCCTTCTGAAAGCACAAAGTCAGGAACACACAATTAATAGTGTCAGTTATGCTAGATGGATTATGGAGTAAAATAAGAAACATTGGAAAAAATGACTTATAAAATAAGGACTTTTGTTCTATTAATAAATTTATTAATAACATAAAGAAATTCAAAGTTATATACAATTTATAAAATATTCAATGAAAACATGAATAGGATATTTTTAGGTTCAATTTGAAATAAAGAAAATATTTAAATAAATTAACTTATTCTTTCTATCTTACGTGGCAGAATAATTGGGGTGAGACCACATGTCTCTGTATAGCCATGGATTTCTGGAACTCACTCTGTAAACCAAGCTAGACTGCAACTCAAAAATCTGACTTTGCTTTCACGGTGGTAGAATTAAAGACATAAAACACCATGCCAGGCTAATATTAAACTTTTAAATGCCATAAGTTTAAAAACATCTTGTAAAAGAGTTTACAGGTAACAAGAAAACATGAAATGAAGGAACAGTCATAGGGGAGGGGAATAAGGAGAAAATGGGAGGGAGGGAAGAATGGGAGGATACAAGGGATGGGATAACCATTGAGATGTAAGAATAAATTAATAAAAAATTTAAAAAAAGATTACCAATAAAAATTAGAATAAGCAAACTTTCCTAATACCAACTCTCAATTGATAACACTTTCATAAAAACTTCTACTCTTTCTTAGGCTTGGTTGAAATTTATCCCATCACACAGTTTTGTGTTTCACTGAAGAAACAAAATGAATGC
Organism: Acomys russatus; assembly: GCF_903995435.1. NCBI lineage: Eukaryota > Metazoa > Chordata > Mammalia > Rodentia > Muridae > Acomys > Acomys russatus. Next base: position 19,834,443 of record NC_067158.1, on the reverse strand, counting down.
AGTGTCTTGATGTTAAATTGAAGCTGATTATAAATGGAGACCAGACTGAGTTGGTAATATTTTATGTAACAGATTGCCAAGTTAATCAGACATAATTAATTAATGGTCTTTAAATCAGAAGGAAACTCAGAGTGACACAAGGGCTCAGTGCTGCAATCCTGCACCTCTCTTGCATAGCAGTAACACAGTCAATAGCTAGTCACATCTAATTATTGTCACATACTCAAGGAGGGCACAGCTAGTCACACTTAGGTTTATCAGGAAATGTGAACTCTTCCTAGTATTGGAACTGTATGACTTTAAACAATATTAACCAACTTATATCACTCAGGGAAAGATTTTCAATTCAGAACTCTTTTATAAATTCTAATTTTACCTTTATTAAATTTACTTATTTATTCATTTTAAATCCTGATCACAGGCCCCTCCCTTTATTACAGTCACACCCTCCAATCCATGTTCCCCTTTCTCCTCTCTGCTTTCCCTCCAAAAAGAGGACCAAAACACACACAAACGAACCCCTGCACATCAAGTCACATCAGGATGAAGCACACCCTCTTGCCCTGAGGCCAGACAAGGCAACCCTGTTAGGGGTAAATGATCCAAAAGCAGGCAAACAAGTCCCCATCTGAGATAGCCCATGATCCACTTGCTAGGGGAATCTCATGAACACCAAGCTGCCCATGAGTTGCATATACGTCCTGGCCCTTGTTGCAATCCATCCATGCTCTTTGATTGGTCTTCAGTCTCTGTAAGCCCTATGGGACTAGGTTATGGAACCTGTTGGTCTTCTTGAAGAGTTCTTGTCCTGTCCAGGAAGGACAATCTATCCTTCCCCCTCACTCTTCCACCAGACTCCACAAGACCTCAGCCTAATATTTAGCTGTGGATATCAGCATCTGTTGCAATCCACTGCTGGGTGGGGCCTCTCAGAGGACAATTATGCTAGGCTTCAGTCTATAAGCATAGTAGAGTATCAGTAGTAGCTTCAGGGGTTGGTTCTCTCCTATGGGTTGGGTCTCAGTTTGACCTAGACATTGGTTCCCTCATTCTCTATTGCATCTTTATCCCTAGACATCCTGTCAGCAGGGTAAAATTTCGGGTCAAAGGTCTTTTGTGTGGATTGATGTCTGCCTTCCTCCATATGAAGTCCTGCAGGCTAGGAAGTGGCCATTTTTGTCTCCATGATCCCTATACCCTCTTGGGTGCATACCATATAGTATGTATCCAGCTTTTCTCAGAGATGACCTTCCACTTTGATTTTTCCTTCTGTCTCTCAGACATCTTTCCTTCTACCCCTGCTCTCCCCCTATCCAATCCTCACCATCATTCCCCTACCCATACCCTGTCCTGCCCAGTTCCTTCTGTCCATCCATTTCTGATGTTTATTCCACTGGAGACAATTTCCTGAACAGAACACCAGCAGCTCACACACTAATATCAACAATAAATGGAACTTCATGAAACTGAAAAGCTTCTGTCACGTAAGCAATACTGTCAATAGAACAAAACAACAGCCTACAGAGTGGGAAAAGGTCTTCATGAACTCTGCATCTGACAGAGGGCTAATATCCAAAATCCAGAGAGAACTCAATAAACTATGCACCAAAAACTAAATGTCCAAATTAACAGGTGAACAAAAGCTAGAGAGAACTCTCAATACAGGAAATTATAATGGCTGAGAAACTCTTGAAGAAATATTCAATGTCCTCAGTCATCAGAGAAGTACAAATCAAAACAACTCTGAGATACCATCTTACACCCACCAGAATGGCTAAACTCATTTGATAGCACATGCAGGTGAGGATGTGGGAAAAGTGGAACACTCCACCATTGCTGGTGGGAGTATAAATTGTAGAAATACTATGGAAACCAATCTAGGCTTTCTCAGAAAATTAGGAATAGTCCTACCTCAAGAAACAGCTATACCACTCCTGGGCTTATACCCAAAGGAGCCCCACCATTTCACAAGGACACTTGTACAACTCTGTTCATAGCAGCTTTATTCCTAACAGGCAGAAACTGGAAACAACCAAGATGTCCCTTAACTGACGAATGGATGAAGAAAATGTGGTACTTGTACACAGTGGAATTACTGCTCAGCTATTAAAAAAGGAAATCATGCAACTTTAAGGCAAAAGGCTGGAACTAGAAAATATCATCATTATCCTGAGTGAGGCAACCCCGACCTAGAAAGACACACAGGGTATGTACTTGCTTGTAAATGGATATTAGCCATATAGTACATAATGGCCATACTATAACACAGCAACCCAATAAAGCTAAGTAGGAAGGAATACCCAAGGGAGGATGCTTGAATCTTACTCAGAAGGGGAATAGAATATTTATGCAAAGTGGTGCTATAAACTCTTGACACGCCTCTGGACATCATAGTACCTACTCTGACTGTAGAGGCTGCACACTCTCCTCTGCCCTCATTCTCAAAAGCTCTTAGCTCATAGTCCCAAGTTCACTACTGCTTTATTCATGGAATGGTGCTTAATGAAATCAAATATCCCAGTCCCTCATCTTATTTTGTCTGATGTACTTATTTCCCAAACTCTGGCCTAAAACACTCACTTTAATGGTAATAACCTGAAAATTTATCGTTAAAGATTCAAGTCCTCCAGATCACTATCTTGGAATCTACATTTTCCTCCCATAGCCTGCCTCTTTTTGTATCACAGGTTCATATACCTTAACACTAACAAAATTTAGTTCCAAATAAATTCTCACACAGAATCTAAATTCCATTCAATAACCACCATCCAATTTCCTTTTCAAATCCCGGATAATTATTCCACTCCTGTCACTCCCAGTCAGCACTATATTTAATACTTAACACAGCAATAAACAACATACTTATTTTTGACACCTTTTATTTCTGATAAAATGGTAGATAGTATAACTACAGAAAATGATGCCAAAGGTATATTTTTAATTCATCTCTCAGTGTGCATGTGTGTAATTGTGTTGTGTGTGTATGTGTGTGTGCGTGCACGCACGCACACATGTATAAAGAAAGAATAAGCATTAGGATGTACTTCCTCGATTTCTTTATCCTTATTTATTAATTAATTAATTAATTTATTTATTTATTTATTTTTGATACAGGAAACTTTGCTTAACATGGAACTTTTAATTTCTGCTAGAATGTCCAGTAGGTGATCTCCATGTTCTGTCTGTATCCATTCTCAATTGCTGGTGTTAGAGAGACATGTCGCAATTCCTGACTTTTAAGTCAGTGCTGGGTGTATAGATTCAGTCCTTCATGTTTTCACACTAAGGAAATTACCCATTGTGCCATCTCTCTAGCCCTAGGTTTCATTTTTAAAATTCATGATCACTGAGCTGAATTCTGTACACTTATTTTCATTTTTTTCCTAATAATTATTTCTCAAAATTTCACATTTTGGCTCTGACCCACAGCACTCTTCCTCCAGACTTTTGCTGGTGAGAATCTTACTACTTCATTATTAAACTATTATCTTTGATGCCTTCTTGACTGCTTTTGTTCTCATTGTAATTGTGCGTTTCCCACATCAGTTGAAACTGCACTTCCAGCAGGAGAAATCCTTTTTCTGTTTGTCTCTTTCAAACTCACCAGTCAATGGGATCCTGTAAACAAGAGCACCAGATCATGGTCCTACATCCCATCACTGGTGAATGACTACAGAAGAGATTCAAGTTTGTTCTACATTAATCAATTTTTCCTCAAACTCTAGCGCTCTACTTAACAGTGACTTAATGCAACACATTCAAAGTGTTTGCTGTTCTGGATACATACTAAATCTTAGAACTAAGGCTTTGCTACTTCTGAATTGAAAATAAAAGATCTCTTTAATTATCACAGTATTCTATATTTGTATCCATTGCCCATCTATCTAAACAATGTGTTATTTGTTTCAATTTTCCCAGACCAATGTTGCTATGTCAATGTAATACTAAACTTCTGGGTCATTAGAGGTCTCTGTCTCTCTCTGTCTCTGTCTCTCTCTGTGCCTCTCTGCCTCTGTCTCTCTGTCCCTCTCAGTCTCTCAATCTCTCTCTCTCTCTCTCTCTCTCTCTCTCTCTCTCTCTCTCTCTCTCTCTCTCTCTCTCTCTCTCTCTCCCTCTCTGTGTGTGTGTGTCTTTTACTATCATAATTATTTTAAACACTTTCCAGCAAACTGCTGACAATAGTTCTATTCTGGTGGATCTGACTGAATTCCTCAAGCTAGTCTATTGAATATTCTTAAGTAATTTCACTCAAAAGACTGTATTTCTGTTATTGTAAGTCATGCTGTCAGGTTCAATGGAGCCTCCCTAACAATAAATAATCTTCATTTTACAAGTCAGCTCTTGCCCCCCTCCCCCAATTCTAGTAGCAACAATAGTAATATGTTTACCTTCATATTCAACTATTTCCTCATCATTGGAACAATGGATTTTTCTCAGCAGCATTTCCAGCATTTCCCTGCATGAAGGAACATACAGTTTCTCTGTGTCTTCCAAGCTTCTTTTCTTCTGTCTTCCCATGCCAGAGGTAGAGTCAGGTTATGTGAGGATCACACTTGCTCTTTATTTTTTTCTTCTATGTTTTTAAATTTGTTTATTTATAATAATGTATTCACATTACATCCTGATGGTTATCCTCTTGCTGTTATCTTCCAGTTTCCTCCCTCCCTCCTCTTAAGCCCTATTCCCCTGATAGGGCTCGGTGGGGGTGGGGCTCCTCCACCACAGTCTGATCACGGTCTATCAGTTATCATCAGGGTAGCCTGCATCTCCTTTCTCTGTGTGCCCTCAAGGCCATCCCACCAATGGACAGTGATGAAATCGCAGGCACCAGAGTTCATGTCGGTGGCAAGTCCCCACATCTGCCCCTCAACACACACACAGGAAGAATGAGCTGTCCATCAGCTACATCTGACCTGGGCATCTAGGTACTCGGCATGCATTTTCCTCAGTTGGTGCATCAGTATTGCTGGCCCCTGGTTCCAGATCTGCTGGCCTTGGTGGTCTCCGTTTGGAGCTCCTGACCCCTTTTGGTCCTTAGCAGTTTAACAGAAATAAGCAGATCATTTTTGAAATAGGCAAATGAATCTCTTTGACCTGAAAATAATATTCAAGTTTTGAAAGATTTCTAATGGCCTAAAAGTGTGCTTTTAATTATTTCCAGAGGCATTGTGTAATTTCATATAGGCATTATTTTTATTAAAACAACACAACAGGTCAGAATCAGGACTATCATGTTTGCTAAATGTTTTGAATTTAAGTATACACATTTTGTTCTTCCTAGAATTCTGCTACCCAACTTCTTGTGCCAAGTCAGATATATTTATCTATAAGAAATTCACATAGGCATGAATTAGACATGCATTTTCAATTATTTAGTACCTATTGCTTAAACCTACCCTATTTTTCTTTCTTGTATTACTTAAAGGTGTGTCTTCTGACCAACAATATTGAAATATCTCTGAGAGCTGGAGAAAAAGCTTCTCAGCATATCATTTTTATTTCATCAATGTGATGAAAAGATGAAAAGCAATAAGGAATTCATAACTTGAATTAATTATTTCTCTTTTCTAGTGCATATTAACTGTTCTGATTCCCATGAAAATCATCACACAGGTTTAGACTTAGGGAACACAAACAATTCAACATAAATGAAGTACTTTAACTTCTCTTAAGTCCTTTTAATGATGTTTCCTGGAAAAATAAATGTGTTTTATGGTTCTTGAGTTTGAAATGAAAGTTGTAAAGCAATGAATCTAAAGGAGAAAAAGAATCCAAATATGCTGAAGTCTTTCCCAGCCCCCCCAAAAAATGTATAACAGAATGTATCAATTTAGAAGAACATGATTTTCCAAAAACACATTAGAAACAATGCAAGCTAAAGGAGGCAGTTTATCTAATTTCCAACTTCATTAGTATTTATAAACTTCTTCAGTGTTCTGAATTCTTTAGAGGTACTTAAAACTGTTGTGATCCAAGTATACTTTTCAAAATTTGCATTTTCTTCTTCTAGAGAGAACAGTATGTTAATCTATGTGAATAATGTTTCCTAAGTCCAAACTTATGTCATAGCTTTAATGGGAATCAGAGCAAGAATAGACTGAAGCCTGGCTGAGACCTATCAGACATATTTGTAATTACATTGTGATTTGGATGCTATTGGGCTTTTAAATATTTCCAAGATAATGAGTTTAAATCTAGATCTGTATCTTGGGCACTGTCACACAGGATCCACTGCAAATAATTTGCCTGTCTGAAATGGCTTTTTGAAATTATGAATAACTTTATTTGTGGATTTGCAGCCTTAATTTGATAAAATAGCAACTCACATGTATCTGCAACTTCCTTACCCAATGGTTCAGTATCTGGTTTGAAAACATAACAAGGCTCCTCCCCTTGTTGTGTAGCTATGTCATCTTCCTGACAATGTGTAACAGTCTTAGGGATAATAAGAGAAGAGAATTTGGCTGTTAAGCAGTGCCCTTTTGGGCATTTCTGGATTGGTCAAGGCAGTGACCATACAAATTTAGGCTGACACTGCCATAGTACATTAGGTAGAAAATTACACTGCATCTTCTCTTCTACCCACAAGTGACACTCTAGGAGCATCCTGATTCTCACTTCCAGGGAAGTTTCTTTGAGTTTGGCATGCTGCCTCCCTCATTATGTCAGTACCACGGTCTAGATGTCAATTGTAAACTCACTTGTAAAAGACAATTTCATTTATGAGAGTAAGGAGGTAATGAGATATGCAGATGTGGTTATGTAGTCAAATGTTATGTATATCTGTATTGGATAATCTTGGAGCTATAAAGGGATATTAGAGACAAAATATTAGATTCTGTAAGAAACAAAGGAATTAAACATTTGCAAACAGAAATATTTTCATCCTTATGTTTAAAATAAAGTGTTTCTTTTGAATCAATTAAGTAATCTCTCTGTCTCTCTGTCTCTGTCTCTCTGTCTCTGTCTCTGTCTCTCTCTGTCTCTCTCTGTCTCTCTCTCTCTCTCTCTCTCTCTCTCTCTTTGTGTGTGTGTGTGTGTGTGTGTGTGTGTGTGTGTGTGTGTGTGTGTGTGTGTGTTTGCATGTGTGGGTACGTGTGTACTTTGCTTGCATGTATATATGTATACCATGTATGGCTTGTGCTTGTGGAATTGAGAAAAGGACATCAGATCTTCCAGATCAGGAGGTATAGATGGTTGTGAGTGCTATGTGTGTGTTGGCAGCCAAATTTAGGTCTTTTGTTAGACTATCCAATGAGTTTATTTGAAGAGGTATCACCCAGCCTTTCTATTGTGTTTTCACCCAATATTTTCAAGAAACATGTAATACTCTTCTACTGTCATATTTGTTTCTCAGCTATTTGACGTTCCTCTGTTGAAAACTCTCTGTTTAGTTCTGAGCCCCATTTCTCAATTGGGTTATTTGATTTGGTGGTATTTAACTTCTTGACTGCTTTATATATTTTGGATGCTAGCCCTTTGTCAGATGTAGGGTTGGTGAAGATCTTTTTTCAGTCTACAGGCTGTTGCTTTGTTCTGTTGACAGTATTTTAGTGGACTCACTTTGAGTTTCTCTCCATTTAATTTGTTGTTGGCTATTGGCACACGGTATATAGCCTTTATTATGGTTTTTAATATTTTATTAATTTATTTATATTGCATCTCAATTGTTAACCCATCCCTAGTGTTCTCCCATTCCTCCCTCCCATTTTCCCCCTACTCCCCTCTCCTATGTCTGTGACTGAGGGGGACCTCCTCCACTGTATATGCTCATAGAGTATCAAGTCTCTTCTTGGTAGCCTGCTATTTTTCCTCTGAGTGTCACCAGACTTCCCCATCAAGGGGATGTGGTCAAAAATGGGGAACTGGAGTTCATGTGAATGTCAGTCCCAAATCTCCACTGAACGGTGGAAAATGTCCTGTCCATCGGCTAGAGGTTTGATGTTAATTGCATGTATTGTCTTTGGCTGGTGTCATAGTTTGAGCAGGACCCCTGGACCCAGATCCGCCCATCATATTATTCTTCTCGTAGGATTCTAAGACCCTCTGGATCCTTCTATTTCTCCATTCTCCCATGCTTCTCTCACCTAGAGTCCCAATAGAATGTCCTCCACTGTGACCCACTTTCCTGGTAAGTGAAGATTTTCATGGGACATGCTCCTTGGGCTAATGTCTAGATATAAGTGAGTATATACCATTTTGTCACTATGCACTAAACTCAAGTCCAAGTGGATTAAAGACCTCAACATAAAGCCAGAGACATTAAATCAGTTACAGGAAATATTGGGGAAGAGTCTGGAATACATTGACACAGGAGACAACTTCCTGAACAGAACACCAACAGCCCAGGCCTTAAGGTCAATAATTAATAAATGAGACCTCATGAGACTCAGAAGCTTCTGTAAGGCAGGAGACACTGTCAACACAACAAAGTGACAGCCTACAGACTGGGAAAAGATCCTCACTAATCCTACATCTGACAAAGATCTAATATCCAAAATATATAAAGAACTCAAAAATTAAACACCACCAAACCAAATAACTCAATTGAGAAATGGGGCTCAGAACTAAATAGAGAATTCTCAACAGAGGAATATCAAATGGCTGAGAAACACTTAAAGAAATGTTCAACGTAGTTAGTCATCAGAGAAATGCAAATCAAAACAATTCCATCTTACACCCATCAGAATGGCTAAAATAAAAAATTCAAGTGACACCACATGATGGCAAGGGTGTGGAGAAAGAAGAACACTTCTTCATTGCTGGTGGGAATGCAAACTAGTACAACCACTTTGGAAATCTATCTGAAGCTTTCTCAGAAAAAATGGGAAAAGGGCTTCCTCAAGACCCAGCTATTCCACTGCTTGGAATATACCCAAAAGGTGCTCTAGCACACAAAAGGGACATAAGCTCAACCATATTCATAGCAGCCTTATTCATAATAGCCAGAACATGGAAACAGCTTAAATGTCCCTCAGTAGAAGAATGGATAAAGAAACTGTGGTACATATACACTATGGAATACTACTCAAACAAGGAATTCCCAAATTCCCAATTTTTGTGGACAAATGGACTGAACTAGAAATGATCACAATGAGTGAGTTCAGCTAGGAGCAGAAAGAGTAAATGGTATATACTCACCTTATTCGGTTTAAGTATGTGCCTTGTAGCCTTCATCTCCCCAAGACTTTAAACATGAAAGGGTGTTGGTCTTTTTTAAATGCTTTTTTGTCATGTAAGTTGATAATAATGGTTTTTCTTTCAGTTTGTTTATTTGGTCGATTTCTATATATTGAACCATCCTTGCACAGGCTATAATGAACCCTACTTGGTCATGGTGAATAATAGTAGCCTGGGCTGGCATTTGTGGTCTCTTATGGTTTCCAAGGCCTCTGTCTAAGTCCTTGTAGCTTTTATGGTCTTTTCTGAAACATCAGGTGTAATTCTGATAGGTTTTCCATTATATGTTACTTGGTCTTTCCCCCTTCCTGCTTTTAACTTTTATTCTTTGTTCTGTATAGTGAGTGTTTTATTATGTGATGGGTTTTTCACTTTTCTATTCTACTTTATTTGGTGTTCAGTAGGCCTCTGTTATATTCATAGGCATTTCTCTCTTTAAATTGGGGACATTTTCTTCTATGGTTTTGTTGAAAATATTTTCTGAGCCTTAGATCCAGGCACCTTCTCTTTCCTCATCTCCCATTATCTTTAGGTTTTACTTTTTGTGGTGTCCTCGATTTCTTGGATTTTTAAAAAATTTTTTGTTAATTTATTCTTGTTACATCTCAGTGGTTATCCCATCTCTTGTATCCTCCCATTCTTCCCTCCCTCCCATTTTCCCCTTACTCCCCTCCCCTATGACTGTTCCTGAGGGGGATTTCCTCCCCCTGTATATGCTCATGGGTATCAAGTTTCTTCTTGGTAACCTGCTATTCTTCCTCTGAGTGCCACCATGTCTCCCCCTCCTGGGGACATGGTCAAACATGAGGCACTAGAGTTCATGTGAAAGTCATACCCCACTCTCCACTCAACTGTGTAGAATGTTCTGACCATTGGCTAGATCTGGGAAGGGGTTTAAAGTTTACCGCCTGTATTGTCCTTGGCTGGTGCCTTAGTTTGAGGGGGACCCCTGAGCTCAAATCTGCCTGTCATAATGTTCTACTTCTAGGTTTCTAGGACCCTCTGGATCCTTCTACTTTGCTATTCTCCAATGCTTCTCTCATCTAGAGGCCAATAGGATGTCCTTCCCTCTTTCCCAGTTTTTGTGTCATGAATTTTTTAGATTTAACATTTTCTCTGATGGATGTATCAATATATTCAATTGTATCTTTCATACCTGAGATTTATTTCTCTCCATCTCTTGTTTTCTATTTTTGATGTGTTCTTGGATCAGTTTGCAAGTGTACTATTGAGTGTAGTTTTAGTGTCAGGGTAATATTGAAGTGGTACAATTAGTTTTCCAGTGTGTCTTTACTTTTTACATTATGAATTAAGTATAAAGTGTATTAGTATTAACTTTTCTTTAAAAGTTTGGTAAAATTAAGCAATGAGGCCACTGTCTCAGGGATTTGCTCTGTGGAAAGGTTTAATTACTTCTGTCTCATTCCTGGTAATGGATCCAATGATGTTGTTTATATCTTTCTGATTCAATATTGGTAGATTTTCCAGCTGTTTGAAATTCAAATTATGCCTTAATATTTCCTAAACTTAATTGGAATTTGTAATAACCCTCTTTCATCTCTAATTTTATTCATTTGTATTTGTATTTTATCTTTCAATTTTGTAGTTTAAATAGGGTTTCTTTCCTTATCTTTTCAAAGACCCATAGTATCTTTTGATTGTTTGTATGTATCATTCCATTTGTCATTATTTCTTCATTAAATTTCTTCTTAATATGTATTGCTTATTGCCATCTGCTGCACTTGTGTTTATCTTCTTCTATTTTTCTAGAAATCAGGGGTGTTTAGTCATGTTGTTTATATTAAAGCTTTCTAATTTTTAATAAAATCATAGTCAAATCACCCACTATTTTGTTTTATGACACATCAACGACTTTATACTTTTGAGTGTTTGTTTAAAATATATTTGTGAGGTACAATACTTGGTACATAAATATTAAACATTATTTTATATTTTTGATTTTTCCCTTTCATGTTATGCACTGGACTCCTATACTTCTCATGTCAGGTTCTTAGTTTCTTTGATAATAAATATTGTTTTCTGAAAACAATATATGCTTGCATAATTTTTAAATCACATGTATTTTTGTGCCTCTTGGCTATTTGAATGGAGTTATTATTGAGGAGTTTTGCTAAATTTTATGTATTACTGAACACATCATTCATTACACCTTATTTCAACATTTTATATTCTGTGGATTTTCATAACCTTGAAACTTTTGGTAATGTATATTAGTGTCTTTTCATTCTACATGTCTGAATATATTCATTATTGTCTCACATTTGTCATTCAACTTTAATATTCACATTTTTACCTTATCTTATCTGTAATGGTGCTTTCTAAAGTTTATGTTTGTTTTGATTTCTTGGATCTGTCATTTCTTAAATCCCTGTTTGGTTTTCTTTTGAGATCTTAATTTTGTTTTTGAATATTTTCTTTATTTTTACAAAATTAATATCCTAATTCTCAAAGATGTCCTCTTCTTTCATAATTTCTTGCATAGGTCCTGAATCAATCTGTTTAGTTGATTCATGCTTAGATGAATATTCTATGTTTTCATTGTTCCATTTAAAAAACAGGATTCTGTACTTCTTTGTACAATTTATCTCATCTCCTCTCGATTGGCTTCTAGTAACCAGAATGAGAACTTGTGAGGATGCAGTGATTTCTTGTTTTCTCATTTGTATTTCGGTGAATCTTTATGATATTCGCTCATGGGTCAGAATTGATGTGTTCTCCAGTCTTTTGTTTTCCAGTTTTTCTGTTCTGTTTTTTTGTTTGTTTAACATGAATCTGCCTAAAGCATTGTCCTCACTTAGATTTATGATCTCCACTACTACACAGAAATAAAGTCAACTGCAGTGACAAAGCCAGTTGCCATATGCTTTCATGGCTTAATTTTACCTTTGAAAATGTTTGGATAAGCTGATGATATAGCACTGATTGGGGGAAAATATAGCTTATAGTTTCTTAGAGATATGAGTATGAATAAGTAGTAATTTAAAGTAGGGTTATTTATTTATTTGTTTATTTGTTTATTGAGACAGAGTTCCTCTATGTAGCCCTGGCTGACCCAGAACTTCCTCTGTAGAACACGTCAGCCTTGAGGTCAAAGATCTATTTGTCTCTGCCTCCAAAGTGCTGGGGAAAAGGTGTGAATGACCATCCTGGCTAAAGGGGTGATTTAAATAAGAAAAAAGAAGAAATAACATATGTATTAAGAGGAAAACTACAGATTCAGCTTCTAATACCCCTTCTTAACTTCAAATCTCAAGAATAAATTTCTTGACTTTCCTAGTTTCAGTAAGTTGTGCTACTTTTTGACTCCTGTGGCCATATTGGTCTAGACTCTAAATTCTATATATACAATATCATACAATTAGTTACTTAGTGACTAAAACATGAATCCCCCAATGTAAGCCAGAAAATCGTCAGCAACTGATGCCCATTAGTTGCTTCTTTAAGGAGTTCTCACTTTGAATTTTATTTTATTTTTTTCTGTTTTCTTCAGCTATTTCTCTTATAGGAATAAAGCTTTTTTTTTTTTTTTTTTTTTTTTTGTCTTTCATGGTGACTATGCCTTTCAGCACGTCCTGTGAGACAGCTTACAATCACTCATCTTGCCCAGAATTAAAACAACCCATCCTTGTCTCCTGTTACTGGAAGCATTTCTTGATTCATAGCAGTATTAGTCCAGTCTCTTCTGACATGCCAATGTTGCACCAGTCTCTCTCTCTGTCCGTCCTATCAGGACCCTTGTTATTAAAACAAGTATATACGAAGATGTCAAAAAATTTCTTCATATCTATACCTCAAACTTATATCTATTAAGTTATTCTTTATATTTTCTGTCAGCTAGCAGGCAGGCATATTTAGAATATAAAGGAATAATATAAAGCCTAATATTGCAAGGATATTTACCAAAGTGATAATATTGAAAATTGCAAGAATAAAAATGTTGTATATATATATTAATATAATAAAAAGTAAGTTATAAGAACAATTATAATTATAAAAATGTATATTATTCATTAATTTTTTTGAAATAAAATATAGCCATACTTTTTTCTCTATCCATCCTCTCTTTTAAACCCTTCTTTGTTATTTCTCTAATCCATGGTCTCTTTATCTTTAACTATTGCTAAACATGCACACACTTGCACAAGATTTTCAATTCTTCCCATATAACTGTATGTACGTGATTTCAAGGCAGAACACTTAGTATTGGAAAAACTGGAAGGCTCTTCTGCAAGGAATGCTGTTTCATCTACCCTGGACATTCTTCAGTTACCGGTAGTTTTGTTTTCCCTAGGGCTGAAGCTGTGAGAGCTTTCTCTTTTTGATATTAGCATGTGTATTAGGCTCATACATTTTCAGGTCTAGTTTAGGTTGCCAGGTTTATTAGCTATCATGGACACAATCTCACAGGACACTTAATGTTCCTGTTTCTCTTACCTTTCCCTTTCCACAATAGTCCTTGAACACCAAGTGAGGAGTTTTGTTTTAGATGTATTGATTAGATTGGGCCCACTGCACCACATGGTATCTTTATAATGAAAAATGTTTGACTTAGAATTGTGACCGGTTATATAACTATTAACTTCATTTAAGAAAAAAATAACATCTTATAAATAGAAAAATGTACAAAACTTTAAATGTAGAAGAAAATTATAATGGTCTTTAATCAATGACTGCCATAAATAAATTGCAGTAGAAATCTAAACCTCTGAATTAGAGTGTAAATGAAAAAAAAATTGACATTTGTAAAATGTATTAACTGATTAAGTAATAATTTGAGTAAAATTAAATTATTCTGTTTCTCTCTCTCTTTACCTCTTACCTCCATTTGTTGAGTTTCATTCTTTTTGTAATTAGTAATTACTAAGTGGTCCTGGGTAGACTGAAACTATAATCATATTCCCTCAAATTCCAGAGTCGTATAATTATGTGCATGAAGTGTCACTTATTTAAGTATCAGAATTCAAATGGTTAAAACATTGCCGTATTACCCTAAAAAAACAGAATTCAAATAACAATTGATCTAAATATATTGAATGTCTTAAATCCTGTTTCCCTCCATTGGAAAATTAATAATTTATAACCTGCATGTGTGGGAAAACATAACACAAAACAATTTGCATTCGCAGACATAATGGACATCTCTTTAACAATAATTTTATGAGGCTTGTTCCTTTTTTGTGTATAAGCAGTAACAGTAAGATATTACAGGATGAGATATTAATGAAACACTTTACCATAACTCACCATGAATACATGTGATTGTGGGGTAGTGATCTTAAGCATTTTTACTGAGTTCAGAACTGCTTTGTTCTACTCCTTTGTACCTTTTACTGAATTAGTTCATGAAACAGTACTTAATGTCCCAAGTTTCCATTCCCTTCTCACAGTCATATATTTTGGATAGAGCAGATATATCCAACTCTATTTCAATATTCTCAGATCCAATCATATCTTAAATTCCCCAGTAAAAATAGTCTTGGTCAAAATTGAACCTTTGTTAAAAATGTGGCAATGAAACTATTTCAACTATTAGATTGGATAATCTACAATATCTGGTAATTTATCTTTAAAAAAATCTGCATGTCCCAGGTAGATGTTCAAAAGCATCACTTTTAGATTTCTTTAAAAATAAGACTATATCTTTAAAGATTGTGATCAAAATAAGAAGCTTATTACAAAGAATAGTACAAAAAAGTAGAAATTTTCTAACAGTAAATAGCACTAAATATGAAAAAGATTTATAAGACAGAAAGTAGTTCAGTAAATCCATAGATTATCAAAGTCACAAGTATACAAAAAATGCAAACTATATTTAGATTGTGGAATTCATTGGCTATGACAGTTACACTTTTATTTTCCTAATATAATAGAATGCATTTTTATGTCAGTAGAAGGAAGTGAGCTGATGACTCTTCACTGTGATTAAAATAGTGGCTTTTGAATGATAATGGGGAAAGTTATTGAATCTTCAGTTATGTGGATCTTGGGCTGTTATCCAAATCTTATACTCATCTTTAATTAATTATGTTTAAAGAACAGACTCTGAAAATAAATTTTTATTAGCAAGTATTTTTTATAATATTAACTTATATGTTTGGAATAAATGACACATTTAGAATAGAATTATAAACATCAATCATCCTTGTAGAGAAGACGTATTATGTTCATCATGCACATGAGCAAATGGAAGGTTAAAAATGCCATTAGAAGTATCTTTTTGGCAAATACATTATGGTTTAATTCCTAATATATAATTTTACAATACTATAGGGAAATCATCACATTTATTTTGAACACAGTGTAGAATGTTTCAGTGGTACTAAAATTAGTATGGCAATAAAAGATAAATGCACATGGTATGCATTGCTTAGTGTCTTGGAATGAATCAACATAAATCGAAATTTCTGTCTCTTCCCACCTGACATTGACTAAACTATAAGGACACATTGTAGTAGCCAATGACTTGGAAAAAATGAAATGTTCAATTTTACTATTAGAGCTATTGCTATTTTGTTAAAATGATGTTAATTTTAAAATTCAAATAATAATTACAGTCAACTCTGTCTCACTTTTATCTTTTTAACTTTCATTTCTTGACTACCCAGACAATTCTCTAAAATAGTCCTTAGGAAAAATATCATCCTAATGGTTTAGGGTAAACTGAAGTTCAGTGAAGAAAGACCAACATCTGAAACTGTGAAAATTATCATGACAATTTTTTACTTCCCTAATTTTGTTCTTCCCCAAATTTCCCTTCTCGTTCCTGCACTACTCTCTTATTTCACATTACCTTCCTCTATATGCTTGATTATTAATTTCTATTAGGTTATAATTCCTACCATTCATTTGCCCTTTAATCCTGTGTAAAAATGTTCTATGTCAATCTCTGGTTCCCCTACTTGACCACTTCCCCTTGGTAGCACTCAGAGAAAGAATAGACAGGCTACCAGGATGAGGCTTGATAGGCTATGACCACATGGTGAGGGAGAAGGTCCCTTTCTGTCACAGACCTAGGGGAGGGGAATAGGATGAAAGAGGGAGGGAGAAACAGACAAGTGAGGGGATAACAATTGAGATGTAATCTGAATAAATTAATTAAATAAAAATGTCCTGTCAAACTTTCTTAGTAAGTCTTACCCATAATGCACAGTGTGTTTTAAAAAGCTATATAAAAGCTGGTGAGATGGTTTATTGGTTAAGAGACTGGCTGTTCTTCAAAGGAACCAAATTAAATCTCTAGCACCCACCTGGCAGTTCATAGATGTCTATAAGTCCAGTTCCACGGGATTCAACATCCTCATACACACAAACATGCAGGCCAAACACCAACATATATTAAAAAAAATCATATGGGAATCTATGATCTTGCAATGTAAGTGAAATATGTAATTAAGTGAGATAATATAACACAGATGACAGGAAAAAACAGGAATATTCCTGGTTAAAAGTTTAAGAATGTGTGGAGATAGGATGAGGGAGAGCAGTGGGTGAAATGTGCATTCACCAAAACTAAGCATGTAAAAGTAAGCCTTCTGAAAATCCTCTGGTGGAAAGATGATTAAGCTTTTATAAACTAGAAAAAAATTTTATCAGAGGTGTTCTCTACAGGTAAGCAATGTTACTCTGAGAACACATAGGCTATTTAACAAATATATAATTGCCATAATAGAACACTTCTAAGGAATTTTTGTCAAAGATCTCCCAAAGGCACAGAAAACAGTCCAAGTTACTGATTTTGGATTTTTTGGACACATTAATAAAATGATAAAACTCTATTATCAGATGCATGACAAGTATTGGCTGTAGGTCACTAAGAAATCACCAATTGCCCAGGAACCTTCTGGTGATTAACTTTTTTTTCTAATTTATTTGTTTATTAATTCGTTCATATTACATCTCAATTGTTATCCCATCCCTTCTATCCTTCCATTCCTCCCTCCCTCCTACTTTCACCCATTCCCCCCCCCCAATGACTGTGATTGAGGGGGACCTCCTCCCCCTGTATATGCTCATAGGGTATCAAGTCTCTTCTTGGTATCCTGCTATCCTTCCCCTGAGTGTCACTGGGCCTCCCTATCAAGGAGACGTGGTCAAATATGGGGCACCAGAGTTCATTTGAAAGTCAATTCCCACTCTTCACTCATCTGTAGTGAATGGCCTGTCCCTTGGCTAGATCTGAGTAGGGGTTCAATGTTTACTGCACATATTGTCCTTGGTTGGTGCCATAGTTTATGCAGAACCCCTGGGCCCAGATCTGCTCATCATAATATTCTACTTGTAGGTTTCTAGAACCCTCTGGATCCTTCTATTTCCCCATTCTCCCATTATTCTCTCACCTAGAGTCCCAAAAGGATGTCTTCACATCTATCCCTCTTTTCTGGTAGGTGAAGACTTTCACGGTACATGTTCCTTGGGCTAGTGTCTAGTTATAAGTGCGTATATACCATTTGAGTTTTTCTGCTTCTGGGTGAAATCACTCATTATGATCATTTCTTGTTCATTCCATTTGTCCACACATTTCAGGAATTCCTTGTACTAGTTTGCATTTCCACCAGCAATGAAGGAATCTCAGAGTCATTTTGATTTGCATTTCTCTGATGACTAAAGATGTTGAGCATTTCTTTAAATGTTTCTCAGCCATTTCATATTTTTCTGTTGAGAATTCTGTTTAATTCTGAGCCCCATTTCTCAATTGGGTTATTTTGTGTGGTGGTGTTTAATTTCTTGAGTTCTTTATATATTTTGGATATTAGACTTCTGTCAGATGTAGGGTTGGGGAAGATCTTTTCCCAGTCTGTAGGCTGTCGCTTTGTTCTGTTGACAATGTCTCTTGCTTTACAGAAGCTTCTCAGCCTCATGAGGTCCCATTTATTAATTGTTGACCTTAAAGCCTGGCCTTTTGGTGTTCTGTTCATGTTTATGATGACTAAATTTCATAGTTCAGGAAGGTACTACAAAGGGTGTTCCAGGGCAGGGGTAATCAATATTCTTACTAGGCTCTGGACCCTGCATTCTACAAGCTACAACACTGACTTTCCAGGAATGTTGAGCCTAGTTTTCGTAAGTGGCATTATGATTATGGATGTAACCAACAATCTTCTGATTGAATCTGAGATCTGTTTCACTTGAGGGATTTTATGGCTGGTGCCATAATCTTGGAAAAAAGGCCATGGCTGTGGAGTTCATAGGCCTTATGGAACTTACTTATGTTCTTTTGTTAAATGATCACTGGCAACATACCCTAGCTGATGGACACTCTTGGTTGTAAATTTGACTAAATTCTGGCATTAACTGAAAACACAAGCAGCTGGAAACATCTGTGAAAAATTATTAGTTATTGGATAATTTGAGGTAAGAAGACATGTTAAATAAAGATCATTTGGGATCAGGAAAAGTCCATAAATCTGTGCAACAACTTATACTTGCTTTTCCTTGCTTGTCCTCATTCTCAATAAGATGGCCTACACAATTTTGCATGTCCTGCATAGCACCAGAATATTATTCCAACATTGCAGATACACTGGGGCACATTTTTATTACACACAGTATTTATTTGGAGAAGTCTTTGACTTCTAGACAATAGGGGAACATACATGTAGTGTAGACCTGGCTACTGCACTGGCCACTGGCTAAGGAGAAACTGGCTGAAATAATGTGTGTTTTTATTTATTTTTATTTTTTATTTAATTAATTTATTCCTATTACAACTCAATTGTTATCCCATCACTTGTATCATCCTGTTCCTCCCTCCCTCCTGCTTTCACCCTATTCCCCTCCCTTAAATCTATGACTAAGGGGGAACTCCTTCCCCACTACATGGTCATAGGCTATCAAGATTCATCTTGGTAGCCTCCTTATTCTTTCTTTGAGTGCCACCAGGCCTCCCCACCAAGGGAGGTGGTCAAATATGGGACACCAGGGTTCATTTCAGAGTCAGTCCTCTCTCTCCACATAACTGTGGAAAAAGCCCTGTCTATTGGCTAGATCAGAATAGGGGTTCAGTGTTTACTACTTGTATTTTCCTTGGTTAGTGAAATAGTTTGAGCAGATGCCGCTGGGCCCTGATCCACACATCACGATGTTCTTCTTGTAGGTTTCTAGGACCCTCTGGATCCTTCTATTTCCCCATTCTCCTGTCTCTGTGTGTTTTAATTGGATTATATTTACATCTTCATAACACTGTCAATGCCTTTTAGTTGTCTATGAGAGATCAGTGCACAGCAGTGCTGCAATGCAGTCTGAAAGAATTACCATTGGTTATATCTGAACATTGGCTGTATCTGAACAGCAGATCTAAGTTGGTTGTACATTTTCCTTGGTTGGTACAACAGTTTTTTTCAGGACCCCACGAGTCTAGATCAAAGAGCTGTGTGGGGCTCCTGAATACTCTGGGTCCTTCCATGGCCCCATTCTTCCATACCACTCTCCATGCTCCACCAAGCATGCAATACTTGTCTTGATCCCCTGCTCAGTAGAATTCCTCAGAGGACATCTATGTTGGGCTGTTATGCACTTATAAGTGAGTATATATCATGTATTTCTTTCTAATTCTGGGTTACCTCACTCATGATGATCATTTCTAGTTCTAATTGGGATTGATTCTGACATGAACTCTGGTGCCCATGATTTGATCACTTCCTCATGGTTGGGAGTGGGGCTGGAGAGCACACAGAAGGAGAGGCTGGCTATCATGATGAGATCTGACAGGCTGTGGTCATACGGTGGGGGAGGAAGTCCCCTTCTGTCAGAGGATATAAGAATAGAGCAGAAGAAGGAGTAGGCTGGGAAGAAGAAGATACAAGTGAGGGGATAACAATTGGGGAATAATCTGAATAAATTATAATAAATTAAAATAAAAACTTACCACTGCGGGCTCTCTTCTGAGTTCATCTTCTGTATTTTGATTAATTTGTTCTTTAAGGAAACTAAGTGATAAATGATGACACTTTCACCCCCTATTTTATTCTCAATTGAATCTTCACTATTAAAACACTTTATTATTCCTGCTCTGGCTTCATTGATGGTGGTTGCCTTTATTTGTCTCAAATTTGCTGTTCAATGTGAAGATGATTTGTTATAAATATATTTTGTGTAATTCTCTTATTCAAAACAGGATTCAGGCTTGAAGAAATGTTCCAAAAATAATATAGAGAAGTTTTGTGAAGTGGCTGAGCCCTACTTTCAGAATATATGACTGGATCATCAAGGAAAAGAAAGGCCGGAGATATCAATACTCCATGTATTTGACCAATGAATATTTATATTATTATGGCATTCTTTTGCAGTTTACATATGCGTATATTAATATATAGCACTTGTAGGTGTAGGAGTAAAATCAGGTAACCAAATAGTATATTAAAGACTCTACATACGTTTACTTTTTGTTATAAGATTTGCATTACTTACTTAATCAGTATACCTGGTTTTCAAATTTTAATGCTACGCATAGGGTAAGCTGTTTAGTATGAGAGATTTTTCAGGTGTGTGCATATTTGTATGTGTACAAGAAGACATGTAAATGTGGAACCATATGAATATGGGAGTGCACGTAGAGAACTGAGGTAGATATCAACTACATTTCTCAATGGCTTCATGCCTTGTGTATATTGATACAGGGTTTCCCTTGAACCTGGAGTTTGACTTTTACTCTAGTCTGGATAACTAGTTTGTTTGATGAGTCACTTCTCTCTACTTTTGGTGTTCTGGATTACAGGTGAGCTAGCACACTCACATTGTTCTTACTTCAGTGCTCGAGATATGAACTCAGGTCCTCCCACTTGCACAGAAAGTGCTATTAATATCTGAGATTGTCTTATAATGCATTTTGATTGCATACACATTCCTTTTGTTGTTGCTGTTTGTTTTCTTTCCTGTTCTACCAAGTTCTGGACTACCAACTTCAATTTGTACTAACTACTCTTATGATGGGTCTCACCCTGGAGTGGGGTCAACGTTTCACCAATTACATCATTAAAGAAATATATTCTTCATTCATTCACTCATTCATATCTCACTCAATTTCAGTATGAGTGAAAAGTTGTTCTTTACGTCTGATATATACATAATAGCCAGATAAGGAGATAGCATAGATGTTCATCAACAAAGGAATAAACAATAAAAATTTGAGATAATTATAAAATGGAATCTTATCCATCTTTTAATAAAAATGAAACTATGAAATTCAATTTTAAGTAGATGTAACTGGAAAGATTCGTACTGAGTTTGGTATCCAAGACGTGAAAGACACACACATATCTCTTACATGTAGATATTATTTTTGAATATTTAAATATATGCATACCATTTGAGATGGCTATATAGATTAATAACCCACATGAGTGACAATGTGTTCTTTCTAGGAAGTGGGTATGGATACAGTGACATAAATGAATTGATGAAATCAGAAGAAATAAATGTGGTTGGAGATAGGAGTACAAAGGTATAGGAGAAAATATGGAAGGGATAATAATACTATCCAAATTTTTTAAAAGGCTTCCAGAAAACTGCTGTTAATGCTTTCTTAAAATCATGCATATATGTATACAAACAGAATTTAGTGGAGGTAACCTAGAAGGAAGAAAAGTGCTCCAAATAGACAATGAATACTATCAAATAAAAAGGTTCAGTACCCGAAACGGGTCACTTATTTTGGCCAATAGAATCTCAGAGATCCCCAAACATTACAAGCTATTATCCTTGCTTTTGTTTACTCACCAGAGCTGATGGTAAGACACTAGTATTGAAAATACCATACATTTGAGTCACAGACTATGAAGAAATCAGTGTGGTACTCTTTTGGAAGCTTCATCTCCATTAGCTAGATTTAGTAGTTCTAGAAGTTACTATGTGTTACGTGATGTAAAATATAGACTTCAATCTCACAGAGCAGTGGGCCCTACAAACAACTCTAATGACTGTGTGACAATACTAGTAAAGTAGTGTGAAAATTGTGAGAGTTATCAATTATTTTTAATGGGATCTAAAGTTGGGTCAATAAAAGAGAACCCACACGTGGAGTAATAATAAGGCCAAGAACCTATGGTCAGACAGGTAAAAGGTCTGTTCTGCTAAATGGACATAATATTTAATGATTTAAAACTATTGACACGGAGTAGCGCATCTCTCAGAACTCATCAGTGAAGATTCTTCTCGCACTAGGCAAAGATTTAAACCGAATCTCATAGTAAACATGCAAAGAATAAGACACGATGGAGTATTCAGCCTATATAGGGCATCCATACCATACTCATCCCTTTAAGACACAAAGTATAAAAATGGAAGGGCAGGATTGTGAAACTATTTAGGATACTACTGGGCAGTTGCATATATGTTCTCATAGCAATTGTGATGCCGTGCACAAGACCGGAATAATATTTAATTAGTCAAAATCCCATCATGAAGTGAGGGAAATAGGCACAAATTCCTACAATTAGCTGAGGAGTAATTATTTTAATATACTGGAAGGCTGTAAGATTTTTAATGTGACAATTAATCAGAGAGTGAGAGATGATGATCAAAAAGTGGATGCCTGAAATCAAGGTTTGGAAAATATAAAATACACCAATTATGAACAGAGTGTTCCTGGTATAATGCTTAGCAATCAGGAAGTGCTTATAAGGTATTCCCATCTTTTGTTGATTGAATTGTTTACTGGTAAATGTGTAACTTATGCAGTCACATGAATAAAATTAAATCTTGTATTGATTTTCTATTTTAAATATAGATCATACTTTATTCACGTTTTCTTAGATCTTACGTTGCTTTTCTGTCTTTGTTTGTGCGGTATAATGTTCCAGTATCTCACAGTAGACAATACTTTACAATTAATCTTTACATCTACTGAGGGTTTTTTGACTATGAGTTTGTTAGATTTCACTTTGCTTTGATGAGCGGAGCTGACAGATTTAATGAGTAGAGTAAAGAATTTGTACTGATGTCTTCAGAGCTGTTTATTACCCTGCGGAAATCTCATATTATTTTCAGGTTTATCTGCACCATCTCTCTAGGAGTAGATATCGCCATTCTCATAAGCAGTTGCTTACATGCTAAACTGCTCTTTGTGGTCACACACACACACACACACAGTGTTGTATCAATAAAATACTGTAATAATATATGGAGTTTTGCATTTAATCATACTCTGTAGTGCATTTACAATGCACTCCGCTAGCAACTTTCTCCACCCTCTTAATTGATGGTTTTATGTATAGATAAACTTTTTCTTATATTTTGGATTTTATTTTGAGATCTTGTAAAATTTGATCCATTCTGTCTTACGGACCATAAGAGTATGGTGATTTTGAAAATGATGTCATGTCATGAATGTATCCTTATAAAGTATCCTACAAAATATATCAGTCACAACAAATCCACAGTAATTCAACTATTCTACCTTGTTTTGTCCATGAGCTTCAAGTAGAACGACATTTTTGTATTTGTAGGTTTCTTGGTTAGTTGGTTGTTTTGTTTTTGTTTGTTTGTTTGGTTGGTTTGGCCCACTTAATGTTCATTTATCCATGTCTAGTTCAGCCTTTGATAGCTTTCTCACTTTTATTGTCAAATAACATTTCATCCTATAATTGTCCCAGGTTTAATTTATTCATGTTTTGAAAGAAATCTAACTTCTAACTGATTTTTGACAATTATAAATTAAACTGCTAAGAACACTTTCTTAAAGTGCTCATGTGAGCATGTGTATTTTATTGGTTGAGTTAATACTTCCAGATGGAAATCATACCTCTCATGAAATGTGCATGTTCAGCTTTGTATGATATCGCCAAACTATATTCCAGTATTTCTGCATGTTTTTGCACTCTGCCAACAATGGAACAGAGCTGCTCTGATCTGTGTCTTAGTCAGCAGTTGCTTGCCTGCTTGATTCTTCATTTCAGCATCTCAGATCTCTTATTGCCATCTAGCTTTGTAGTATCTCGAAGCCAAATGAGGTAGCACTCTATTTCATCTGTTTGCATTTGATATGAACTTTTGACTAGGTATATTTTCAGAACATATATTTCAAAATACTTATTTTTGTCTCTGAACGTATCTTTGCATCATTCAACTCACAATATTTATCCTTATACTTTGAATTAATTTCTCAGTGTGCAACTAACTTTTACACTCCTTGGCTACATGTGTGTCTTCTAGTACAGAGGTTATTAATTCCAGTAAAGTATAGATGTCCAAATCCATTGACAAATATGTTGCATGTGGTTTTCCAGTCTTTTATTTGTTGTAATCACTGTTTTTCATGGCTTAATTGATCTTGTCACAGATCAATTCTTTTTTTGGTGTGATCTCTATGCTTTTTGTTCTAATCCACTTATGAATATGTTTTTTCCTCACCCACAGCATCCTGTGCTCAGTACTTTTGCTTTATAACAAGCTTTAAATTAGGATAGAAATACAACTTTATCCTTCTAGTTCATTCAAATATACCTATTATAGGATGACTTCCATCAAATTCAGATGAAATTATATTTAGAATTAGTTTAAAATTATATTGTCAATATTTATGAAGTACCTTGTTTTGCTTTGAGGAGGAGAGTTGGGGAAACTGAATCAAATTTATACATCAAGTGAGCAAATTTGCCGTCTTCCCAATATTTAGTCCTTCAACAGATATTCAACCATTTTCTCTGTGGAATTTTATAATTTTCTGCATATAAACATTTTTAGATTTATAATGAGTGTATAAATATTAATGTGATGTTAATGTAAATCATACTGTTTTACTTCAAAATATAGGTGATTATTTCTGGCATACATGAAAAATGCTTTTTGGCTTATAACATTGATATGACCAGTAATTAATTCCAGTATTTTATATTTTATTGATTCATTAGGAATATATATATAGACACTTGCCACATGTAACCTTGAAATTACTTTATATTCTTTCTCTAAATAAAACACACATACCTGAAGAATAAAGCTACCATCCACCATTGAGGGGAAGCATGTACATTTCCTTTTTTCTGAGTTTGAGACACTTAACTCAGTATGGTTCTTTGGATCTAGTTTCATTTATTTATCTTGAAAGTTCACTATTTCCTCTTCATCTATACATTTTTTTCAGTTTTTCAGTATATTTTGTTTTACCAGCTTGACCACTGTACCCGGCCCAGCAGTTTTTTTTTAATAATATATTTTATTAATTTATTCATATTACATCTCAATTGTTATCCCATCCCTTCTATCCTCCCATTCCTCCCTCCCTCCTGTTTTCTCCTTACTCCCTTCCGCTATGACTGTGACTGAGGGGACTTCATCCCCCTGTATATGCTCTTAGGGTATCAAGTCTCTTCTTGGTAAACTGCTGTCCTTCCTCTGAGTGCCACCAGACCTCCCCATTGAGGGGACATGGTCAAATATGGGGCACCAGAGTTCCTGTGGAAGTCAGACCCCATTCTCCACTCAACTGTGAAGAATGTCCTGTCCATTGGGTAGATCTAATTTGTGGACAAATGGATTGCACTGGAAATGATCATAATGAGTGAGTTAACCAGGTTCAATAGTTTTTAATGAATGAGAGAGGGGCACTCTTGGTTACTATCTCCAAAAGTGTCCAGTTTTCATTTCACTGTGATGTCAGCTGTAAGTTCTTTAGTTCTTTTTCCTCCAAGCTGAGAAATACTCTTTTCTACCCCTAATTAACTAAGAAATTGTAGCATAATTAGAGAAACATTTTAAAGGCTATTAATCTATCTATCTATATACAGATAAAGATACTATATATATCTGTATATAGATATATAATTAAGCATGTGCTTTTCCTCTTTAATCTATTAATAATGTAGAACACTGAAGTTACCTTTATACATTGAACTAGTCAACACACCAAAGATTGAGACTGAAAGTTTCTTTACATTCCTTGAGCAGCTTGTAGAGAACTGGCACTATTTACTCCTTACATGACTGGTCTACTTCATTGAATTCATCCAGCCTCGAAACTCTTTGTTTCCAGGACCTACTGTTGATTCAGTTTGCCTGATTATGCATTTCTATTTTGGTAAATTTTTATACCTTATCTGAATTTTGTATACTACTGACCTGACAAAATGAGACAGAAAACATTGTTGCTTACCATTCCTGCCATCCATTTCCTCCAATTCATCTAAAGGTAGATATGAAATATTAGCATTATATTTCTTTAATATTGATATAATTTGCAGTAAAATAATTGAAATCTTTGGGGGTTAGCTTTTGTTCTTGCTGTTGTTACTACTGTAGGAAAGGGATTATTTGCAAAATAATTGAAATTCTTTACTTACTAAAAAAGTATCATTGTTTTATTCTTGAATTCAGTACCTTTCATCTTCATAGAACTATGTTTAACTGATATCACCCATTGACTTTGTTGGCATGCAATTGCTCATAATATTCTCTTACTAGTTTTTGGTCTTGCTTACTGTTAAAAGTATTATCTTTTTATTATTGGTTTGTAATAATGAAAGCTATTTTTTTTTTTATCCTGATTGGTCTTTCTAGGATTTTCTCGTTTTAAAATATTTATTGCATTTTCACTTTATATAGCACAGTGTTATGAGGCCTAAGGATATTTTCAAATAATTAGGTTACATACACTTAGTCCATTTTTATATACACTACTACCCTCAAATTTTCCTTGTTTTCTGAATTGGATTTACTTCTATGTTCATGTCGTATATGCACACATACATTTTAATTACACATATAAAATCTAGGAACCACAAACTGGAGAAATTGTACATTTGCCATTCTGAGATCAATTTCCCTAAGATTATTACATCTAGTTTCATTGTTTTTCCCACAAATAACACAATTACTTTTAAGGTCTGAAAAAAATATTGGTTCCTAGAGGACTGGAGAACTGTTGGGTGAACCTTCATGGGTTTGGTTGAAAATACTGAGCAAATTTCTGTTCTTGCTTTTATATAATCCTATTTGAGTTTGAAGCTGGGTGACAGATCACTATCCAGTTATGTGGCCATCCCTTATCAATCAGAGCATATAAAATGATCATATCTGTTGGAAGTCCTTAGGCTTCCATTTTCAAATGTTAGTTTAACCAACAGAATCTAGAAATGGACTTCTTATATTGTAAACATAGCCCATCTATTGATATCAGGAACAACTCTTGTTCTCTTTCCTCATTTATTTAATTGTATTTAATGGGATTATGAAGCTGAACGCACTAGGGTCTACTTCCAAGACATGACTCTAGTAACTCTCATTCACCATAAATGTCAGGTCCCAGACCACCCCACACCCTCCAGGATGGAGCCTCTACTGATCTTGTTCCATTGATTCCTGCTTTGCTTTGTTATTAGACTGCAGATTTTCATCCATCATCCACCAATTTGAATATCTGTTCTCCAAGTTACTCTAGTTTGTTTTCTGGATAATCTACCATGGTATATGCAAGACAGCAATCATTTTGGATATTTTATCAATTTTCTTAATAATTTCAAACAACTACTAAATGATTTCTTTTATTTTTCCATTGTCTAGTTCACCATTTTCCAGTTTTGTCTTCTTATTTATTGCTATTCATTTTGCTTTTGAATTGATGTGTTCTTTTTTTATATTTTCTAAGGTGAAATGTTACATTTTTCAAGATAAGAGACTGTCATAGTTAGTATATATTTTGCTGTCATAAAATCCTAGAGACTAATGCTATATTGAGAAAGATTGATTTATTTTGGCTTATGGCTCTACATTATAGTCCATCTCTGAGGGAAATCAGGCAAGGAGCTTGAATAGTACAGGATCTTAGCTTACCAGAGCTGATGCTGAGGGTATGAAAAAGTACTGCTTATTCATTACCTTCCCCCATTGAGACAAATGAAACACATTTTTTATAATGTGTAAAACCACGTGCCCAGGGTGGACAGCTCTCCACAGTTAATTTGGCCTTCTCATTAATAATTAGGTAATAAAGTGCACTAAAGGCTTACCCATGGGTCATTCTAGTAGGAATATTTTCTCATTTAACATTCTCTATCCCAAAATGGCTATCCTTGTGTCAAGTTGACATAAAACTAGACCACACAGAGACCATGATAGATGAAAAAACATACATGAAGAAAGGGAATGGGGCCACAAGTCATTTGTGAGATGTGAGAGTCTAGAAGGGATGAGAAAAGCCTAAGGAAAGAAGGAGATGGTAGAGAAAATACAGACTTTGTTTGAAAATGCATAAAGTGACTGAATCTCCATAAGCTGATTTGAAGTCTTAGAAAGAAATTTGGGGTTCAGGTTGGAAATAATTTGATTGAATTTTGTGCATGTTGCTGCTACATTGCCCATGTTAATTTCCAATTTTGGGGCTGAAGTGCTCCATATGATCCAATGTTTGGAGTAGTTGGTCCTAAAAGAATGATAACTATGCAAAGCTATAGACCATTTTTTTTTTTTGGTTCATTATATAATTTTATTAAAGGATATTAACTTAGTTTGTGATTACACCACATTTGCTTATTAGTTTATAAGATAGTATATATGAATGTATTTTCTCTATATGAACAATCTTTGAGGACAAATTTTATGCTACTGTGGGTGTAATTTGATGTAATTATGTATGAAATTATTAATCTATATCATACTATTTACTTTTTGTGGAACATCCTTCTTTTTTTTTTTTTTTTTAAGTCAGAAAGCAAAACACATAAATGGCTAGTTTATTTATATAGTATTACCACACAGCTTGACTCAAGAAAACAGTCCAAAAGAATTATATGTACAATTGAGTTCTTAGATTGCTTCTTATTTCTTTTTTCTTTTTTTGTATATTTATTTATTTTTTTTATTAATTTATTCTTGTTACATCTCAATGTTTATCCCATCTCTTGTATCCTCCCATTCCTCCCCCCCCCATTTTCCCATTATTCCCCTCCCCTCAGGAACATCCTTCTTAAAATCTAATAATTAAAGTATTTTTTATTCCAGAGATTAATGTGTGCTGTGTCTAACTAAGCTACTATGTAGGCTCCAACTTTTCCAAACCTACTTAATTTAGGGATCTTTAAATACTTATAACTCCCTTACAACCCACCTACCATAGATAAGAAAGAAAGGAGGTCTATGGGAACAGGAGAAGTAACCCTTGTTGGATTCAGTTCCTGGGAGCGATTCCACTGGCATAGCTGGCAGAGTTTCAGCAGACCAAGAATTCTACCAAAGTTGGTGCTGGAACCAGGAGCAGACAGAACCCAGAGCCTCAGCCAGATCCCAAAACCGCTAAGCCTTCACTGGAGGGATTCTCTCCTAGAGCACCTTGAAGTGGATCAATGAACAACCAAACAACACTCTCAGAGTCTGTACTAGAATGTTTTTCAGCTGACAAAAACCAAGCCCTGCCCACAAAGTAGTTCCACCTCCAGGTGGATAAGCATCACCTGTGCTCTCACAAGTCTGTTCCACATCCCACACTTAGGATCAAAACAAAAACTTATTTAAATCCACTACACTAGTTCCTCACCAACACACTGCAAACACTAAGTCCTGACAATGAGCCAGTATTTGATGTCTTCTTATAGAAAACACATTTAGTCATTCCACTATTCCATCCTAGCCACTTTATGCTGCATGTTCCATATGAACATGTTCCTAATAGTGTGTGTTGTCCTCTTTCATGTCAAGTGATGTCTTAACAACAACAGAAGAGAGAAGATGGATGCTGAAAAGTTTATAAACTTCTTTAACTCAACCTAGATAGTAAGTGTTAAAGGTAAGTTTTTTTTCCTATTGCTCTGTAACTTCAGCTCCTATGTATTAGTAAAGACCCTTACTGCTCCATCAGGGTTTAATGACATGTCCTTCATAAAAAGAAACCTTTGCAGTAAAAGGCTATTGATTTTTGCACTTGGGCTTAGTTTACCTAAGTCCATACTTTGTGTTACCTTTACAAGTCTTAAGGCAACATGAAGAGATGTAACAATATCTCCAGATCAATCACAAATCAAAGTCTAGGCACCCCTAGCAGGTTGAAAATAATGTAATAGTTGAGAAAATGCCAATTTAGCTAGTACAAAAAATAATGATTTCTTTTAAAATGAGCGTCAGCGAAAACTTTGTTTTTCAAGGCTATCAAATACAAATAGCCAAAAATACTAAGAATTTATATAATTCCCCGATTGTGTTCTGGTTCTTGTTGCTATATGTAGTTTATTGTATACCTGTGTAATAATATAAATGTATATGTAAAAATTAAAAATGTTTATTCAAAAAAGATAAAATAAAATAGTTTGGAAAAAATTACCTAAAGTTGCGACATCTTTGATAGCTTTATTAGGTGATTCTTTTCCTTTTCTTTTCATCCTAAGAGTCACATTATAGGAAGAACTTATTTTAAAAAAGCAGGCATCAGTTACAATTTTGCTGATTGATTTTGAATGTGCTACAGTAACATTATTGACTACTTAAGGATTCTACACTGCAGGAAACTTTATTAAGATGGCTTAGCTCTGTTGGTGTTTTACATGACTGTTTATATGCATCTGTCTTTATATATATCTAGAGCTCAGTAATAGTGTGATGCAATTTAATTATGAAAGTGTTCATGAAACTTTCACTGAAGCCAAATGTTAATATAACACTTATACCAACAATCATTTATGTGTTTTCAGATGGCCACCTAAGAATTGTGCTTAAAGCAGAAGTTGATTAGAATCTTTATTACTTCTAATTCTTTATACTATAAATTGTTTAAATGGCAAACACTGGACTTATGTAGTAATATTCCTTATAAATATTTGTTTGCAAAACAAAGAAGGCTATCATATTATGAAATAGCTCCATAATCAATGATATAATTTATAACTTTAGTCATCCATGATATGAAACTGATAATATTCTGAACTTGTTTATTTTGCTACCTAAATTTTAATAAAAATTAAAAGTTTGTATAAATGTTAATAATAATAATAAATTTCAGGATATAACATGGTTTATCTCAAAAAATAAAAGAGTAAAGATCAGTATTAATAAATGAAAATATGAATTACCTAATATCCACTCATAGTGTGTATATACCATGCATGTCTTTCTAGGTCTGGGTTATCTCTTTCAGGACGGTCATTTATAGTTCCATCCATTTGTCTGTTAATTTCAAGGTTTCCTTGTTTTAACAGCTGGGTCTTGAGGTAGAACTATTCCCAACTTTCTGAGAAAGTGCCAGACTGATTTCCAAAGTGTTCTAGTTTGCAATCCTACCAGCAAAGAAGGAATGCTCCCTTTTCTCCACATCCTAACCAGCATGTGCTATCACTTGAGTTTTTTTATTTTAGTCATTCTGATTGGTGTAAGACAGGATCTCAGGGTTGTTTTGATTTGCATTTCCCCATGAATAGAGATATTGAGCATTTCTTTAGGTGTTTCTCAGCCATTTGATATTTTTTTGTTGAGAAATGTCTACATAGTGATGTACTCCATTAATCAAGCACCATGCACGATGAGGACCTAGACCCTCCGCCCAGATAGTAGATAGGCAACACCGTTTCCTTGTGGGTTCTATAATATGAGGAATAGGAGCTACTTCTCACATGGACTCTGGTGATCACCCGTTGATCACTTCCTCCAGCAGGGAGGCCTTGCTAGGCCACAGAGGAAGAAGATACAGGCAGCCCAGCTGAGACTTGATAGGCTGAGGTCAGATGATAGGGGAGGAGCTCTTCACATTTCTGAGAAATAGGTAGGGGGAGGGAGGAGCAGGAAATAAGAGTGGGGAATACAATCAGGGTGTAAAGTGAAAAAAAATGTTAAAAGAATTTAAAACACATAAAAAAAATTAAATGAAAATGTGAGGCGATCGTAGATGAAAGATGGCAGCGTTAAGTATGTACCATAACTGAACATCAAGATGGCAGCGAGAGCAGAGCAACTGACAGGCCTGCATTGGACCCACAAACCACAGAGAGCTATGTTTCCCAGGTGAGACAAGGGTGCATAGTGTGGGAAACTCACAAGTCCAACTCGAGGTCACTCAGATAAACCCTGGGAAAAACTCCTTCGTTCCCCAAGAGGAGCCTCAGCTTCAGACCTTCTAGTAGGTGGACGGCACAGCTCCAACCACAGGTGCCCACTATTACCAATGTACACTTTCCACATATGTCATCTTATGGCCCCAACCTCAGACCCCCCGCCCCATGAAGTGGTTACTTTTCAGAAATGGGACATACAAATCCTACCCGCACTCACCACCAGTCAGAGGAAACTCGCAGTGTACCTTAGACTCAGGCCCTCTTGTGGAAGAATGGATACCTTCTGATACTCAAGCCAGAAGTTCCAACCATGGCCTCCCCAACTCAGTACACAGCATCAGAGCACATTGATTGAGCACAATAGCTCGGCAGTGGGACATCATTAACCTTGGAACAAGAATGCCAGTAGTAAGGCAGCCAACTCCGAGGCTTCCCTTCTCGAGAGGAGAGAGTCCCGGGACTCCTGAGGAGCCCTTTTGGCCCCCAGGATCATAAAGCTGAGGAGAACTCACAGCAAGTCCTTGATAACTATCCACAAACCAGAGACAATTCCAACCACTTGAGGAGGGTGCCTTCAGGAACATCCATACTCCTGACCAGGGAAGACGGACCTAACAGGTATTCACAGAACCTTCCACCCAAACACAAAAGAGTATACATACCTAATTCTCAGCACCTCACATAACCTTCTCCAAAATTGATCATCTTGTTGGTCACAAAGCAAGCTTCGAGCAGTAAGTAACTGTTAGGAAGTGCTATCACTTGCCCCTGAAGTGAAGAAAGTTATATTTTAAAGAATAGCATGGGTGGGAGGCTGGATCAAATGGGAATCTCTGAGAGAATCTGCTGTTACTGAGATTGGCTTTCCAGCAGCTGCAGCTATCTGTCTTATCAGAAGCTTGGATGCATCATCATGAGACACAGTATAGCCTAGGAAGTTGACAGTTCATGATGACTGCAACAAGCAGTTCAAAGAAACTCTTGCCATGAGGAAATCATTTCTAGGAGGTTCAGTTTAGCACCAGGGCTATATGAGTAGAAGTGTTGCCCTCGCTTCAATTCTTATGAAGGTAATCAGTTGGGATGAATATACTTGCTAATTATTAGAATAATTATTCTTTTATGTATGCTGCGCAGAACTTGGTGACAGCTAGTGTATAAAGACAACTGTCTCTCCACACAGAGAGATTATATAAGAAAAAAATAAAGGGTCTTCTCCTTACAAGTGGATGGAAGCATCAGGAACTCATTTACTAGAGATGTGAAAGACCGTGAGGTATATAATTTTGAAGAGATGTCTTAGTTTCATTTGTACAGCTGAGCCCAAGACACCTGACCGAACTAAGGGAGAGTGGATTTATTCCAGAATACAGTGCATAGTCACTTATTTCATGTGTTTACACAGAATACTATAACACTAAGTAGCTTTCTTAACTTCTAAAGTAGCAGAAAGCCAAAAAAGATATTTAAATAGAGGCCAGTACAACACTTAAACTGGAAACCTCATTATCTAATTATATCTGAAAACATAGGAAGACACACTCAAAGCTGTAATTTATTGCTCTTCTAGGTATTTCTTATCACAAGCACATTTTCATATTATCTATCACACAAACTATAGTAATAAATTGTGCTAATTAGTTAAAAATATTTTGTTAAAATATCAACATAATGCATTTCAATTCAAACTGAGACAGCTTTGCAGACAATTCTAAATAATAATCATAAATCAAATCTCAAAAATAAAGTGAACATAAATTTATGGAGAATCCCACATAAAACCCAATCCTGTGGGATGAAGTGGCAGTAGCAATTCAGTGACTTCAGCTGTGACTACACGTTGTAAACCAGGCCAGATGTGGATAATTCATGAGATGATTTTATAACAGTTGTGAAAAATACTAAATCATTAAAACTGTGTAAGAATGAGAGAGAGAGAGAGCGCTAGAGACAGAGACACAGAGAGAGACAGAGGCAGAGATAGAGAAACAGAGACAGAGAGAGAAAGACAGACACACACACACACAGAGAGAGAGAGAGAGAGAGAGAGAGAGAGAGAGAGAGAGAGAGAGAGAGAGATTTGAAGTCATTAGAGAAAGTTCCTCTCATTGAATTGGACATAGACAATACAATTAAATACCAATTTTAATTTTGTGCACCTCTAAAATAAAACTAGGGTTTTTATTTATACAGAGAAAAAGAATTTTCAAAATTCTGTCATTGTTGCTATTATCTACACAATTATGTTGCGTTTCTAAAATGTCTTCAGCTTTAATAGGTTGATTTTCTTAATAATGCAATTCTGGTAATGCACAATTTCTTGAAGTATTTTTACCTCTAAAATTGCATATAATTGTACAATTGCTTTTCAGTTCCTCTCTGTTCTCTGCATATGCATGCAGGTATAAAAGCCATTTCTTTGTTGAGTAATTAATTCAAACACAATTCTTGAATGTCTTTTACAACCCTTTATGTATTTTTATACTGACAGCCAACTATCCTTCCTCTATTGTGTTTTCTCCCCCTGCATTGTGCCTTTTTCACTGTGGATTATGTCTTGGTAAGGGAAGATATCAGTGTTTCTCTTAATAATGATGTTAACAATTGCTTCACTACTTAGAAAGCATGTAATACCTATCACTGCCCTTCTTTAAGGATGACATAGTTCTCTTTTCTGTTTACCTCCAGTTGTATACAATAAAAATATGAGGAAGAATGTCTTTAATGAAAGTTTCAAATATGGATTTTTTGTGTTTCATTCAAAATTCATTTGATATCTACTATGTGTATCTTCAATGTTAAAATTTAATATGAAATAAACCTTATGGCAAAGATAACACCATATTCTATTTTATGTATAGAAGTATGACTATAACAGCCTCTTCTCACGTGTTTTAAATTAATTAAGCATTTCAAAATAGTTCCAAGTAAAACCAAGCAAAAAGAAGGTTTTTTGGGAGTGTTGTAATTGGGGGAGGATGAGAGAAAAATGAACTTTTATATATGTGTTAGGTAACATATAAACAATTCATTTTGCTTTGCATTACACTTACAAGGGCTGTAGCAGAACTTACCTAGACCCTGCCTCTCTCTGTCTCTCTGCCTCTCTTTCTGTCTGTTTGTCTGTCTGTCTCTCTCTGTCTCTCTCTCTCAATGTATGTGTGTGTGTGTGTGTGTGTGTGTGTGTGTGTGAGAGAGAGAGAGAGAGAGAGAGAGAGAGAGAGAGAGAGAGAGAGAGAGAGAGAGAGAGAGAGAGAGAGATTCTTTTTGTTCAATGGAGGGGTTGGATGCCACAATAAATATGCACACTAGCTAATATCCTTATACTGGATACAGGCAGATTTGAAGGCCAAACTCCCCAAAGACTGGGTAAGCAAGTCCTCAATAGTTCTTGCCTCACAAATAGTTCAGCCCAGAAGACTGAAGATGATGCACCAACATTATAGAGAGTTTTGGATGACTATTCAGGTGGCTAACCATCTCTGTCATCTTCTTATTTGTGAAGCTACTACCCTGCACTCCCTGTATACTCAGGTAATTAATTTTCTTCCTTCTCAATTCTCTAATAGGATTGAGGACCGAATAATTTAGTTTTACAATTAAGCTTAGTTGTTTAGGGAATAAGATGTTTTTAGGTCTGTATAGATGTTTTAAGTTAATAATGATAAGATATGATAGATTTTGATTTACATTCAGAATTTTAGATGAACCAAGACAGGAAAGATATTTTCTTCAAGGCAGTCATATACAAATAGCTAACAATGAAGAATGTAACATTTATATAATTCCTTATTGTTTCATGTTTCTTCTTGCTGTAGGTAGTTTATTATATATGTATGTGTGTGATAATATAAACATGTATGTAAAAAATTTTAAATATTTTTTAAGAAGAGGGCTATAAATTTTGCCTTACATAGACTTGATTTGCTTTAGCATACATGACAATTTCTTAAGTAGCTGGAAGACTTTTGCTTAGCATTCAATAGTAGTTCACTTTATTTTTCACAAAGAGGTTCCAAATATGAATGAAGAGAACAGAACAAATGTGAGATGAAAATGTTGACACCAATGGACATCTTAAACCTAGAGGGAAAATCCTATGAGTCTTCAACCCTATACAAATAATTACATGGAACCGAGGGGAGTGGTAGATAATTAGTCTTTCCCAGAATTTTTCTAATTGGCTGTCTAGCCCAGTCAGCCCTGAAAATATACATTTAAGTAACATTATATAGACTAAGTAGGTTATATTTAGGAATATTCGTATCTTTGTACATACACACATAAACACATATAAATATGTTATATATAATATATGACATGCACATATACATGTATATATGTAACAAGTAGATTAAAATGAGGTCAAGAATTTAATTGAGTGTGGGGACAAGTATAAGGCAGGGTTTTGAACGAGAAAGAGAAAGGAAGAAATATTATTGTTGTGTTTCTATTAAGATCTCAGAAAAAGAAGTATAAGACAGATGACAGGCTAACAGTTCAGAGACTGTTAACTACCAGAAAAAAAAATATGACAAGAAACCTAATATGTGTTTCAGCATAACAGTTTTCTATGCAAAGAAGATTATTTATTTTAACTGTTTGTCTTTTACATATGTCATCAGGAGGTCATATTGGCTATAGCCAAACTATGCTTTATGTAGTCTATATTTTCATAATAGTTTTTTATTTCAATTTTTGTTTGAATTGTCACTGGATTATTTCTGATAAACTGAAATATTTTTATATCTTCCCAATATATGTAAATCTATAGTTCTAATTGTCAATACATTTTATGAATATTGCTAAATTAAATTGAAATAAGGAATCAATGGGTATTTTCTACTAGGATCTGCTGATTATATTAATATTCACTTCAACATGCTTCATTATTAAAAAATTAAATGTAGTTTGTTAGTGAGATAATGGTGGTCATTTGGGTTTCTGTTTTAATGAGAATATATTAAGATGTTAATTGATTGCTCTTCCAAATATTTGTCAGTTTGTTAAAGGCCTCTAAGGTGGACAGAATAAAAATAACCCCACACCTTTCTGTGTACTTGGTCTGCAGTTGGTGGAAACATTTGGCCTTTTAAAGGAGGTGTGTCACCGGAAGCTGGCCGTGAGTTTTCAAAATTCTCCTATTTTGGGTTAGCTGTCTTGTCTTCCTGCTTTGTAGATTGATTCACCAGCTGCTGTGCTGACAACCTGCCATGATGCCTATGTCTTTGTTTCACTGACACCTGACCCTTTGAAACTGTTATAGCTATGAAAACTCTTTTAGTGGTCTTTTTAAATTTTTATTTTATTAATTTATTCTTATTACATCTCAATGGTTATCCCTCCCTTGTATCCTCCCATTCCTCCCTCCTTCTTGGTAGCCTGCTGTCCTTCCTCTGAGTGCCCCCAGACCTCCCCATCCAGGGATCTAGCCAATGGACAAGACATTCTCCACAGTTGAGTGGAGAGTGGGGTCTTTTAGTGGTCTTAAGCTATATTACCAAAGTGTTTCCTTAAGGAGAGGTAAAAACTATACTCCTCTCTGGGTATAGAGACAAATATTTATAGATTTCTTGTAGAGATTCTAATGTTTTAGTACATTAGTGGTTATAGACTTTCCACCAATGATTAATCATTACTCCTCCAGAACTTAGTAGTTAGCTAAGCTAACTACTGATCAAAGTTGACATCAGTGGACATGTCAAAATGGATGGGGAAAATTCAACGAGGCTTCAACCCCACACAAGGAACTACAGGCACCTGAGGAAAGTTAGAAGCAAAAGAGGTGAACTTCCTCAGGAAGAACACACCAATCAATTAACTGTCCAGTGATAAATGGTCCTTCCTGAACACATACATATAAAAAAGATTATATTTACAAATAATCATATGCATATACATATAATGCAATAACAATTCG
The DNA here is from genome assembly GCF_903995435.1 of Acomys russatus. Taxonomy (NCBI): domain Eukaryota; kingdom Metazoa; phylum Chordata; class Mammalia; order Rodentia; family Muridae; genus Acomys; species Acomys russatus. Next base: position 19,796,361 of record NC_067158.1, on the reverse strand, counting down.
TGAAAAAAGAAGGCATGAATTTGAATGAGAGTGGTGTAAGTTATATGAAGAGTTTGGAGGTAAAAGTGACAAGGGAAAGATGTTTTAATTGTGGAACAATCTCAAAAAAAATTTTTTTAATTTCTTTTAAAGTAGACTTGTCTGCCTAAAAGATAGTCTAGAATAATAATGGCACAAATGTTTGGGGAGGAGCCAACCACTATCTGATTGGATTTAAAGCTCTCTCCATGAAATATAACACATGTCTGACACTGGTTTGGCAGCCAAGAACTGTACTCTCTCAGAAAACAAACAGGCAGCTAAGGAATAACAATAAAATAAACTGAAATGTAGTGAGATAAATAAAAAATAAACAATCTAGAATATGACAAAACAACCAAAACAAAAATAATAGCCAAAACAATGCACAAAATGAATATAGACGCAAAGATATATGTTTAACCAAATAGGAATCCTATATTAAAAAAATACAGAAGCCCTAATATTACCCAAATGACCTGTAACGTAAGAAAATTTATTTCATGACTCATTATTTCTGATCCTTTCTGAAACAAGGAACTGCTAAAGATGCCATCGAGGGTTGTTTGTTCGTTTGTTTGTTTGTTCTGCTGAGCATGGGACTTACCTATAAGAGTGGTTTGTTTACCCAGTGCACCTTTCTTGAAAAAAAAAAAAAAAAAGCCTATTTTTTCATTTGCAAGTCTCTATCAGTTGGAGATAGCTTCCCAATTATGGATGGTGACATGTGCCTGCTTTTACTCTCAGATCTATGGGCCATTTGGTGATGATCCCTGCAGGCCCTGTGTATGATGAGTTCATATTATATAGTACTTCTGTCTTAGAAAGCCTTGTTCCTTGGTGTCCATTATCTTCTCTGGCTCTTACACTTTTTTAGTTCCCTTTTGGTCCAGTTGTGAGCCCTGTAATTTACTGGTTTTGTTTGTTTGTTTTGCATGGGGGAGATGTGGATATTTGATAAAGCCATCCCTTTGAGAAATAAGAATTCCAACGTTTCTTTCTCTCTGCTTACTGTCTGGCTGTTTGTGTCTATATTTGTTCCTATCTACTACAACAGAAAGCTTTTCTGATGATGCCTCAGCAAGACACTGGTCTACTAACGTTATTAGAAGTAATTGTATAACTAAGTTCTTTAGTAAACCATTAGTATTTGATTTTTCCCTAGGACTGTGGACCCTCTTGGCTCAGGTTCTTGGGTAAGCAAGCAGCATTGGATATGTGTGCCATATCCTGGAGTGTGTATTAAATCTAATTAGATATTGCTTGGTTACGTCAGCAAGCTTTATGCCAGAAATTCATTAGCAATTCTTCAAACAAGTCAACATAGTAATTCAAAGTTTTATTTGTTTTAAGCTGGGATTGTGGTTCAGCTTTGGTAGCATTAACAGTACCTTACATTGTATGCTCAATTTTCTTAACCGATATATTTTATTAACAACTTAGTGACCTAGCATACATCACTCATAACCCAACTAACTAAAATAATAGGAAATGAGGATTAATGAACACAATAACAAAACCGTAAAGATATCAGTTCCAAGGAATGATTCTTCTGGCACAATCAGCAGAATTTCTTCTCCTGGAACCTAGAGACACCAGAACAAAGAACCTCAGCAGGAGCCAGAGCCCAGAAGCCTTCCCTCAAGTGGTTCTCTCTAGGAGCATCTCGAAGTGCAAGAATGAACAGCCAAAACTATCCCAAGTCTTCAAAAAGCCCCACCTCCAGTTCTGGGCTCATTTATATATCTCCTCCTAGAGTCTGTTCACGGGATCTTTTCAGCTGGCAACAATCAAGCTCCTGAAGGAGGTGGTTGGTCTTCTAGTGGATTAACCTCACCTGTTCTCTCACAAGACCGTTCCAATTCCACACTTGGGATCCTAAAAGACAGGTTTATCTCTCCTTCATTACATTACGATGAATGCCGCTCTGTAGAAGTGTAGGCCTCAGATAAGTCCCAACTTCACATCTCCGTGTCAGTGAGTGGGTAAGTATTGTCTTCAGCAATAAGGCCTTGCTGTCAGTTTTTAGAGAGCCACTATTAGCCTCAGTTGTTAGCATTGTTTCTTTGGGGGAGTCCCATGGTACCCCCTTCACTGAGAAATGGATTAGATATAACCAATTCTTGGAACTGGATGTTTCATGCAGTAATGAGCAATGGCTAGATGCAGCTAAATCTCCCATGCTATCTTGTTATTTGGTGGTTTCATATGGATCACCTGCCTATATGTATCTATTATAAGATGCTTTTACTGTAATAGGTTTCCATACTACCCTCAAACAACCCATAGTTATTTTTTTAATTTTTATTTAAGTAATTTATTCAGATCACATCTCATTTGTTCCTGGTGTCCTGCTTACTCTTCTGAGTGTCATCCTGGTGACACTCAGCCCATAGTCGTAACTGTCCCTTTCCGTATGTCTAGTATTTAACCCTCTTCCCTTCACATCACTGATTGATCCTCCTGTTCCGGTACCACCCTCTGTGTCAGTTCTTAACTATCTTCCAGTTTCCCTTTTCTTCTGAGGCCACCAGTCTCCCCTACTCCATTACCACTGCAGTAATACAGAGTAGAGCTTGATTATCTTTGACTTAACAGGTAATATCCACATATAAGTGAATATAGATCATATTTTTCTTTTTGGGTCTGAGTTACCTCACTCAGCATATTTTATTTTTTTGTCTTATTTATATCTCTATCCATTTGCTTGTGAATTTTAAAATTTCATTTTTTTTTCATTTTGTTGTGTAATTGTACCACATTTGCTTTATTCTTCTGTGATGAGTAAATGTTGATGGTCTTATAGTCCATTTCCAATTTCTGGCTATTATGAATACAGTACAGCAAGCATCTCTGTAGTATAATATAATATACTAGGCATATGCCCAAGAGAGGTATAACTGGATATTGAGAGATTTTTCTGAGCAATTACCATATTCATTTCCATGGAGGCTGAACAAATTTTCCCTCCCGCCAGCAATGGATGTATGTTCTCCTTTCTGCATCCTTGTTAGCATGAACTGCCATTTGGTTTTTGAACATGGTCATTCTGATGGGTAGAAGATGAAACCTCAATTATTATCCCCTTGCCTGTCTCCTCCTGTTCCTCCCTCCCACTTTCACCCTATTCCCATTTCCTAGGTCTGTGACAGAAGGGGACGTCCTCCCTCACCATATTGTCACAGCCTATCAAGTCTCATCTTGGTAGCCTTCCAATTCTTTCTCTGAGTGCTACTAGGCCTCCGCATCAAGGCAAAGTGGTTAAATATGGGGCACCAGAGCTCAGAGTCAATCCCCATTTTCCACACGACTGTGCGTAATATGCTGCCCCTTGGCTAGATCTGAGTAGGGGTTCAAAATTTACTTTATGTTTTGTCTTTGGTTGGTGCAGTAACTTGAGCAGACCCCCTGGGTCCAGATAGGACCATCATGATGTTCTTCTTTAAGATTTCAATGACCCTCTGGATCCTTCTATTTCCCTCTTATTTTGTACTTCTTTTACCTACAGTCCCAATAGGAGGTCCCTGCATCTATCCCAATCTCCCCTTAGCGAAGACTTTCAGGGGACATCCCTGTTGGGCTAGTGTTCAATTATAAGTGAGTATATACCCTGTGAGTCTTTCTGACTCTGAGTTAATTCACTCAATATGATCATTTCTTGCTCCATCCATTTGCCCACAAATTTCAGGAGTTTCTTGTTTTTAATAGCTGAGTATTATTCCATAGTATAAATGTAGCACAATTTCTTTATTCATTCTTTGACTGAGGGACATTTGGGATGCTTCTAGGTCTGGCTATTATGAATAAGGCAGATATGAACATGTTTAAGCATATGTCCTTGTTGCATGGTGGAACACAGAAGATGAAATCTTAAAGTGGTTTTTTATTTTTATTTTCCTTATGACTAAGTATGTTGACTACTTTGTTTCTCAGCAATTTGTATTTCGTCTTCTGAGATTCTTTGTTAGATTTGTGGCCATTCTTAATTGAGTTATCTGTTTTCTTGATTTCTGGAAATAAAAAAAAATTCTTTATACATGGTGGGTATTAGCACTCTATCAGATGTGCAGTTGGGAAATTTTTTTCTATTCCATAGAATGTCACTTTGTCTGAATAATGGTGTCTTTGTTGTACATAAACTTTTCAGTTTTATGAGTTCTCATTTAGAAATTGTTCGTAGTGCCTGTATTATTAGTTTTGTTTATAGAAAAATTTTTCCTATGCAAATAATTTCAAGATTATAATATAATTTCTTTTCTATCAGGTTCAGTGTATGTGGTCTTATGTTCAGGTCATTGATCCCTTAGGAGTTGAGTTTTGCGCAAGGTGATAGGTATGAGTTGATTTCTTCTACATTCAGGCTTCCAATTTAACCCTTGATGAAGTTACTGTCTTTTTCAGTGTGTATTTCTGGATTATTTACCAAAATTTAGGTGTCTATATATGTGTGGACATATTTATTGGTCTTCTATTCCATTGAACACCATGTTTGCTTTGTACTAATGCTATTCTCTTCATTATTTTTATTATTATTATAGCTCTGTAGTACAAGTTGATATTGGGATGGTTATTGTTCCACCAGTTCTTTTGTATTCAGAAGTATTTTAAATATCTTGGTTTTATTTTTATTTTAGAAGGTGTTTTATTTGAGTTTCTTTATCAAGTGAAAAATTCTCCTTTCTAGTTCTGTGAAAACTTTTGTTGGCATATTAATGAAGATTACACTGAATTTATAGATTGCTATGGTAATCATTTTCATATATTAACCCTACTAAATCCATGATCATGAGAGATCTGTCCATCTTCAGATTTCTTTTTAATTGTTTTGTCAATATCTTAAAGGGTTGTTTATTATTATTTTTATTTATTATTATTATTATTATTATTATTATTATTATTATTATTATTATTATTTCATCTTTCACTTATTCAGTTAGAGTTACCCTAAGATATCTTATATAAAGAAAGAAGTAGAGACAATGAAAATGACAACAAATTTTAAGATCTTGTGGAAAGTTTCAATGTTGGAATGATTCACATGAAATAGCTGAGCTTGATGATAAGTTACAGAGGTAAGAAAATTTAATAAGAACAAAGGTTAAATAATAAAAAGATAGCAGGCTGAATTCTGAGATAGTGCATCATTCTGAAAAGAACAAACATATTGGCAGAAGTAGAAGAATCTATTTCTAAATTTTTAGGAAGCATTTAAAAAATAATAATTAAAAAAATCATCCCCAAGAATTTTATTATGACATGTAAATACAAATACAGATTACAACATCAAACATTTACAACATCAAACAAAACTAGGGGAAACCATTGCCTGTTGATATTACCATTAAAATATTAAATATATAAATCAATATATTGCAAACAAAAATAGATAAAAGCCACACTGTATACAAATTCAGGCCCATCAGAGGGACAGAAGACCAATTATATAACTAAAATTTTACAAACCAGTACAGTTTATATTGTATTAAATTCCTTAAAGGCCACAACTGTAGCCCCATATCACTATATCCAGTGAAATGTATCCTCGTTATTGAAGGAAAAAGATATCTCATGATAAAAATAGAGTAAATGTAACTATGACCACTATGCCAGCTATGGAGCATATAGTTAGAAAAATACTTTATACTGAAGAGTAAAATAATTTACTCATGAGACCACAAGAAAGAATAAACTCCTCTAGATTAATATAAGTAAGACAAGATGAAGACAAAAGCAAACAGTGCAAAATCAGCTCAATGACATGAATTGATAAACACTTTGCAGTGATATCTCTGAATACTAATGGCCTTAATTCCCCAGTCCAAAGACACAGACTAGTACAATGTATCAAATATGTATTTCTTTACCTGCAGGAAATAAACCTCACCACAAAATACAGACATTACCTAAGGCTGAAAAGATCTAAATGTGTTTTCCAAGCGAATGGACATAGGAAATATAGGTGCCACTGTTCTCATATCTTACAAAATAAATTTTTGTCCTGGCTAGCTTATATTATCATTTTGACAGGACCAAGAATACCTTGACAAAAGAGAGTCTTGACAGAAGGACTGCCTATATCAGACTGGGCTGTGGCCATGTTTGTTTGAACTTGTCTTGATAGTTGATTAATATGGGAGCACGCAGGCTATTGTAGATAATGCTACCCTTGGGAAAGTGGCCAGGGTTGCATATGAAAGCTGTATTAGCATTGGTTAAATAGTTGTGGGCAGAATTACCTTCCAAATAAGCGGGCTCTAAGAGTGTTTGAGTCAGTAAGCATTAACCCCCAACGGTTTCTGCTTTAGTTACTGTACTGGCTTCCCTTGGTGATGGATTGTAACCTGCAAGTATAAGCCAAAATAAGCCCTTGCTTCTTTAAGTTGTGTAAGTTAAATAAGCACTTTCCTCCATAAATTGTTTTTGCAGAGTGTTGTTATTACTGCAGCAGAAGGCAAAATAGAACATTAAATTAAAACTAGTGAGAAAAGATAAGAATTGTAACTCCATACAGACTGAGGGGAAAATATGTATAGAGGACTTCGGTCCTAAAATTCACTTCCTAAACTCAGGTACCAATACAAGTAGATGTAACATCAAAGATTAACACTAAACTAGTAGGAAGTGACATCAAAACTCCATTCTCACTATCTGAAAGATAGTGACAGATACTCCCAAGAAAAAGTTCACATATATGTACAAATTAAATGACCTAGTAGATCAAATAAATTTTACAGCAATTTACAAAACACTCCATCTAATGGCTACAGAATAGCCATTCTTTTCAAAACTAGCTTTTATGGTACTTTTATATTTGATTTTTCTCCCATCATCATTTTTTCTCTTATATTAAAAGACTTTTGTCTCTGTAGCTGTGGTGGAGTGTGTCATGCTTAGTGCTAAAACATAGGGTCCTAAATTATAATCCTAAGAACCCACTTAAATCTGGACAATACAGCACCGGTCTATAATCACAGATCTCCTAAAAAAAAAAAAAAAAGATTGGAATTGGAGACAGGAAATTTTCGTGAAACTAGTCTGGTTATTGCAGCCCTTTTCCTAAATGTAGAAACAATAACAGCAACAAAAACAAGATACACTTACTTAAACAAGGAGGTATAGAGCAACACCTGACATTATTCTCTGAACTCAAAAGTTGTGCTAACCATGTGCTACCAATACTTTGTGTGAGTGATAACACAGAGGAGGGGAGGGAGGGAGGGAGGGAGGGAGGGAGGGAGGGAGGGAGGGAGGGAGGGAGACAGACAGAGAGACAGAGAGACAGAGAGACAGAGAGACAGAGACAGAGACAGTGACAGAGACACACAAAGAGAGACACACGGAGACAGAGACTGACAAAGAGACAGAGACAGACAAAAAGACAGAAATCGAGAGAAGTAGGGAGAGGGAGAGAGATTTATAAGAGGATGAATTTTTTTATAGTCTAGCACTAGAGAGATCTAGAGAATGAGTCAATATCTAAAGAAATATTGGCAAGTTCTTTTTTTCTGAAATATTTTCCTTATTTTGTTTTCCGTAATTTATGTTTGTTTTTCTAGCAATAGAACAGTGGGTTTTATAAAGGAATTTTAATCAAACAACATGGCTGACTTGATCACATCCAAAGATCTTCTAGGCCTGTGTCATCTTGCTGGAATGCAGACATGATCTGGATTACAGTATGATCTGATGAGGATACAGACATGCCCTTAGTATATGCTTTTAATCTCAAACAATGAAGGTAAGGTTAGTTTATAGAAGGAAGCAGCCATGTTTGAAAATGGCATGTAGTTGAGATACTGATAAAGTGAAAAATAAGAGATATTTGACAGAATGAGTCAGAATAAGATACACTCTTTTTTTTTTTTTAATGTATGAATGCTCTCTCTGCATGTACACCTGCATGCCAGAAGAAAGCATCAGATCTTCGTATGGATAGTTGAAAGCCACCATGTGGTTGCTGGGAATTGAACTCAGGACCTCCAGAAGAAAAGACAGTGCTCATAATCACTGAGCCATCTTTCCAGCCCAATATGGCCAACTCTTACAAGAACAGGGAGGAGAGAGATGCAACTTACTAGAGAGCAGTACTGACATGGCGAGGAGGAGGCAGTTTTATGGGACAGAGAAAGAACAAGCTAAACACGGGTGAAGACAGAATGATCCAGAGAATGAGAAGGAGCCAGAAGATTAGAACATATTGCCAAGGTTAGTATGAGACCAAGCAGAGCAATTAAGTCAGAAGTGAGAGAAGCCAATTTGAATCAGTCAGCTTGAAGAAGCATTTGACCCAGAACAGCTGAGTTGAACCAGCCAGAGTTCAGAAAGAACTAGAAAGGTGAGCTTATTCAGCTGTAAATCTCAGGGGCCGAAAACATTCTTAGCCTAGATTAGAGTGTAAGGTGGCTATAAACTTCCAGGACTAGGCCTAAGTTAGTAGACAGAGGAAGTAAGACTAGGAGAAAACAACTACATCCGGCAAATAAGTTACTTTTGCAGGGTTTTACTGCTCCTCAGTTACCAGGTCAAGCTATTTCTGTTTCTGTGTACTTTTTTAGGTTGTTCACTCTGAGGCTGCTGTCACAAGCTATAGCTAAGTATCTTTATGGAGTTTTTTATGAAGTCTGAAGAAGTATATTGCTGTAGGCTCCTTCCCTTCTTTGTGTTATGAACATCTGTTTCTTCGTATGGCAGAATGTCTTCTAAGAATTTCCTATGAGGCTCCCTTTCAATGTTCCATGTGTCTGAATATGTACCACAGGGAATCTGTCTTGGCACATATGTAGAATTCAGGCACAATCTCATGGATTGGTCTGAATTTTGTTTGTGGATGTGTCTCTTGTTTTGTTTCTTGGCTGCTGCATATAGGTTTTGTATTTGATACGCAAAGAATGTCAATTCATACTTGCTAAATATGGATATCTTTTCAATTCTCATCTGGCTGTAAAGTTTTCCAGTAATTGAAAAAGCAAAATACCTATATTAAGTGAGGGGATAACAATTGGGATGTAATCTGAATAATAAAATTTAATTTAAAAAGTTGCTGTATTCAGATCGTACCTCTAATATGTAAAATATGAAATTCTTACAAATTTCATGTGTAGTACATAGTAATACTCAGAAATGCTTACATGCACTACCGCTTGACAACAAAGTTTCCTACTGTGTAATAAATGCATGGATGCACGTATACTTGTAGTGGTTTTACTAAATGATATCTCAAGGCAAACCAGAATGTTCCTATTCATTTGAGGGGAAGTTTTGTTTTCTAGGAAGAAATATTAAAAAGAGAAATTTATTTAATAAATTTGGATTATTATGTAGCAGGTTGTGTTCCATAGGTGTCACAGGAGTATCTAACTGCCTTGACATGTCTGTATCTAACACAATCAAAACAGAGATCACTCCATTCTGTTGGAAAATCAGCCAGATGAGTCAAGCATCTTCATTAGTGATAATAAATAGTAAATCTTATGGATAAATGCAAAAAAGAGCAGATGTTTATCATTACTGGGTTTTCCCTTTTCTCTATTTTTAAAGTAAACAAGTTGTTTTTTCTTTAAAATTAAAATGTGTATTATTCAAGCACATTGAGTTGTATTGATTATAACACTTTAGAGAGAAGAGGAACAATTTCTTCACTCTCAGTTACACAGATGCTGTCCTCTGCAGAGGCTTTTTTCTATGAGATCCTATGTGTCAATCTGATTTAAGTACCTTCCATGTTTGTGCTTGTATTCTGAAGTGCACATCAAAACAGCCCTCACATAAGCATTCTTGTAATATTATTAATATTGAATTTAAGGATCACTATTTTTGTCCTTTACTGCACTGATCATTATTAATAACTTCCACCTGACAGAGCATGGGGAGATCATTCAGGAGTCAGAAACATTTGTTGCTATTGAACAAGATCTGTGGTTAGTTTACAGAATGCACATTAAATCTCACATAATTGCCTTTAAGAACAGCTCAATAAAAATGTGAGGTTCTCTTCTAGTTTCTGAAGGTACCACACACACATGCACATAGCCACAAATATATTTACATGTATATAATCAAAAATAAATTTAAATAAAAAATACCCCTTTTGTGTTAAGATATTATGAGATGTTTGGACAATCGGACTCTGTTTATTCTTGAAAAGAAGAGCTTTAAAGAGTGAAGAGGGGTGGTCTACAGACCGTAGTTTGATATTAATGCTGATATTTTAAGAAGAGACATGAAAAAGAGACTCAGAGGCAGAAGACTGTATAAAAATGGAACACAAATCATTCTACTATTCAGAAAGAGATGCCTCAGAATAATTAGTGCTATTGGCATCCTCATTTCTGTCTTTTGTCTCCTAACATAAGAAAACATTTAACTCATCAAGTTTGTAATACTTTTTCATGGCAGCATTAGCAAAGGAATAATAATTTTGAAGGTCTCTGGAAGTATTGTTGGGTATCAAAAATTCAAAGATCACAAATATGGGGGTGCAATTGAAGAATTCGAAATATTAGCTGTTTCAAATCATGATGAGCATCAAGAATTGATGTTCTCTTTCTCTGAAGTCCTTATTCGTTTAACCCAACTCTAAACCCACTGTGATGTATTCTTCACAAAATACCAATCTCTATGTCTCTCTAGCCAGCTCTAGTCTTCTGGGAGGTATATCTAAAAAGTCAGCTGGAGAGTTTCTCAGCTTGCTTTTGGGTACTACTGTGGTTATGTGAGTTGAAATGTGTTACTGGACCAACTGGTCTGGTTGTGTCCTTGGGTGGTGACTCAAGGTATAAGATTTCCATCAAATTTCTTCTACTCTGGCGAAGTTTTTCATCATTTAGACATTTTAAAACAAAAAGAAAAAAAAATCACATGCACCCCAGTCCTGATAATAGCATTGAGATATACTTGTCTTTTCATGTCCCCTTTTTGATTATTTTAACTGTACAACTCTACTTTTGCACAAGCTTTAGTAAATGTGTCTTAATGTTTCTGGGTTATTTCTTCCTCCTTTATTTTATTTTTTTATCCATTTTTTATTAATTTATTCAGATGACGTCTCAATTATTATCCCCTTACTGGTATCCTCCTTTTACTCCCTCCCTCCCTCTTTCACCCTATTCCCTGCCCCTATTTTTCTGACAGAAGGGGACCTCCTCCACCACCATATGGTCACAGCCTATCAAGTCTCATCTAAGTAGCCTGTTTATTCTTTCTCTAAGTGCCACCAGGCCTCTCCACCAAGGGGAAGTGGTCAAATATGGGGCACCAGAGTTCATGTTAGAGTCGGTTCCCTCTCTTCACACAACTGGACAATGTCTAGCCCATTGGCTTCATCTGAATAGGGGTTCAATGTTTACTGCATGTATTGTCCTTGGTGGGTGCAGTAGTTTGAGGAGACCTCCCTGGGTCCAGATATGACCATCATGATGTTCTTTTTGTATGTTTCTAGGATCCTCTGAATCCTTCTATTTCCCCATTCTCCCATACTTCTTTCACCTAGCATCCCAATAGCATGTCCCCGCATCTATCCCAATCTCCAAGTAGGTGAAGACTTTCATGAGGCATCCCTTTTGGCTTAGTGTTCAATTATAAGTGAGTATATACCATGTGAGACTTTCTGAGACTGAGTTAACTCACTCAGTATGATCATTTCTAGTTCTACCCATTTGCCCACAAATTATAGAAATTCCTTGTTTTTAAGAGCTGAGTAGTATTCTATTGTGTAAAGGTACCACAATTTATTTATCCATTCTTTGACTGAGGGTCATTTAGGTTATTTCCAGGTTCTGGCAATTACAAATAAGGCTGCTATGAACATGGTTGAGCATATGTCCTTATGGTGTGGTGGAGCATCTTCTGAGTATATTCCAAGGAATGAAATAGTTGGGTCTTGAGGAAGTCCTATCCTATTCACAGTTATCTGAGAAAGTGCCTGCTTGATTTTCAGAGTGGTTGTACAAGTTTGCACTCCCACTAGCAATGAAGAAGTGTTCCCCTTTCACCACATCCTTGCCAGCATGTGCTGTCACTTGAGTTTTTAACTTAGCCATCCTGATGTGTGTAAGATGGAATCTTAGAGACGTTTTGATTTGCATTTCTCTGATGACTAAGGACATTCAGCATTTCTTTTTTAAAATTTTTTTTATTAATTTATTCTTGTTACATCTCAATGGTTATCCCATCCCTTGTGTCCTCCCATTCTTCCCTCCCTCCCATTTTCCCCTTATTCCCCTCCTCTATGACTGTTCCTGAGGGGGATTTCCTCCCCCTGTATATGCTCATAGGGTATGAAGTCTCTTCTTGGTAACCTGCTGTCCTTCCTCTGAGTGCCACTAGGTCTCCCCCTCCAGGGGACATGGTCAAATATGAGGCACCAGAGTTCGTGTGAAAGTCATACCCTACTCTCCACTCAACTGTGGAGAATGTTCTGTCCGTTGTCTAGATCTGGATAGGGGTTTAAAGTTTACCGCCTGTATTGTCCTTCGCTGCTGCCTTAGTTTGAGTGGGACCCCTGGGCTCAAATCTGCCTATCATAATGTTCTATTTGTAGGTTTCTAGGACCCTCTGGATCCTTTATTTCTTTAAGTGTTCTCAGCCATTGGATATTCCTCTGTTGAGAATTCTCTGTTTAGTGGTACCTGGGCTTTCTGTGGACTGGTATATGTCTAGTGGGGGTTGGGGAATCTGAGGACAGATCCACCAGTTTCCCTGAGATTTCCCTAGGCCAGGAGCTCTGGTGCTTCCCCACTGGGAGTTCAGTCCCATATACCGAATTTGCACTGTGGAGCAAGGCCACAGCTTGCAGCTCACAGGCAGGCTCCAGTCCAGACTCTGAGGACTTGACTCCTGTCCTCAGTGGCCTGCTGGATGAAAGGAGACCAGAGTGACCCTTGGTCCACAGTATGAGGACCTCTCCCACCTAGTGTTCCCCAACTCCTACAGTCTGTGGCTCCCAGTAGCATCCCCAGTCTCCTCCCTGCAGATCAGACACTGTGTGTCTTCATCGTTGCTATTTTGGATTCCCTCATTTAGTTTATAAATATAATATTTTACTTATAACAGTGGATGCACTATTGAATCTTTTTTCCTCTTTTTAACAGTTATTTATTAGTTAATATGTATATACAATGTTCTGCCTGCATGTACACTTGCAGGTTGGAATAGAGCATCATTATAGATAGCTGTGAGCCACCATGTGGTTGCTGGGAATTGAACTCAGGACCTCTGGAAAAGCAGTCAGTGTTCTTAATCTCTGAGCCATGTCTCCAGCCCTGAATCTTTTTGCAGTGGTGAGACTTTTGAGAATTTTGTGTATGCTACTGTGCCAACCGCCACTAGAAAAGGAGATAAAGAGCCCTGTTGCTGTTTACAAGATAGTATTTTTCTGTGCAGTCTCCGTCAGCTCATTCTGATCATGCTCCCTGAATCACTCTTGTCTATATCCGTAAGATCTGCTGGCATGTTCTCTCAAGTGTTGTGGATCATTTTATGGCCAAATTAATGAGTCCAAAGTCCTAATGAGAAATACTGTCTAAAATAAAAATGTTAACGTTAATGTGAGGTTCAACACAAAATTTACACATACACAGGCACTTATACATGGGCATAATAAAAAATAATTTAAAAATATTAAATATTAAATATATATTTCTATGCCTACCAAAACCAGAGAAACATATTGTCTAATATCTTATACATTATACATACTATCTATATATATGCATTTATAATATTTATAAAATATATATTTATAACATAATGTTTACATATTCCATAATATATTATTTGATATAATGTATGACATGTATTTTACAACTATTAGAAGAAAAAATAACAAATTATTTTTGTAATGTATATTTGTATAAGTTATAAAATCATACTAATATTTTATAAACGTTTTCTTAGAACACAAAGTCAATGAAATCAATATATAATATTCATTAAAAGAAACAAAGAGATGTATAAAAGGATATGGTTTTGTGCTGCTAACCTTGAATATGTTTAGCAAGATTATGTTCATATTTTGATTAAATATGTGATCTCTAGATATTGAATTTTATAATGTCTTATTGAGTCATACCAAATCTATCCATATTAATCATTATATCAAGCATTATTTATTATTGCCTCTACAACACAAATAGATTTGTTCAATGTCATAAAAATATCAAAATAATTTTACTTTTTTATTAATTTAATTAAAGTTTTAGAGGTATGGGTGTTTTCCCTGCATGTTTGTGCCTCAATTTTAATCAGAAACCAGAGATAATATTAGATTCTCTGGGCATGGATATTCAGGTAGTTGTGAGCCACCATGTGGATACCGGATATTGAACACAGATCCTCTGGAAGTGCAGACATGTTCTTAACTACTGAACCTTCTCTAGCCCCATTAAAATAGTTTTTGACTGAGGATAATGCAAATATACTCATAATGTAATAGTCAAAAATAAATCTTTCAAAATGGTAAACTTCATTGAACTGCTGATTACACATGGCTCTAGCACTGCAAACCCAAACTGTCACCTCCAGTACACATGAAGTCTTAAACCTCTACTTGTCCCAAGAATCTGCTCAATTTGAACTGCTACACTCAGTATGTACTGGCATAGGTGTAGACAGGTGTCATCCTTATACAGACTACCTGTATCTCCTTCTTTCAGCTCAACTGACATATTCAACTCTACTCAATACATCCTAACTATAATCCCTCCTCCTCTCCATGATCCCCCTCCAACAGCCACATGTGAGCCAACCTGCCATAGACCAGGAATAATAACACTCACACTGCCTTTGATCCATGCACATCACTGGGGACTTCCCACAGCCAAACACTACATACTACCTGACTGCACGTTCACCTGAGAAAAACATCTACACTGCCAACACCTTCAACTTACCCATACCAGGACCACTGTCCAGCAGCCTACCTGGGCATGGAATAGGTAACAAAGAGCCTCTGCACTGCAACAGCTCTGTACCCTTCCCCTGTCTCGGGATGTCTCTTTAGCTGACCAAGCACAAGAATCCCAGTTTATGACCAATTACAAGAATCCCACTTGATGAAGCAGTTTCTTCATGCAGACCACTTCTGGCATGCTTATTCACCCACAGTTAGCCAGTTTCCCGTTCAATTCTAGGTTCTGGCCCTGTGAACTAAAAACACATGCAACAGGCACAATCACTAAATCACTAATCTGGAATAAGAGTCCCAGATCTAAAAAAAAAAAAAAAAAGAAGAAGAAGAAAAAGGAAAGAAAGAAAAAGAACACAGAACAGACAATATAATACCAAAAACAGTGTGTTTCTCCAAAAAAGCATCAGTCCCATAGAAATAGTCACCAAATGAAATGATTTAAGTGAAACTTAAGGCACAAGATTTAAAAGACTAATTATAAATATATTTAAGGAATTACAAAAACACATAAGAAAAGATTTGAATGAATGCAAGACCACAGCACTGAACTGAATGAGATCCTGAAAAATACAAACAGTTGGATGGAATAAGAAAAACAATTCAATAAAAAGTAGAATTCAGTGCAGAGGTTTAAATACTGACACATCAAAACTGAAAGGAAGCTAGAAATGAAAATTTTAACTAGTCAATATTACTCTTTTTGGAAAGCCTCATGAAGAGAATAAATTATTTAGAAGGCAGAGTAACATGGCTTAAAGACAAAGTAAGATATTACATCAAACACTCACAGAAATAAATTTTAGGGAAGGAACAGTATTCTCAAAGTATTTGGAATACATTGAAACGACCACCACTATAAATTATGGCCGTAGTAGAAAGAGAATATTTCAGGTTAAAGTCATAAGAAACGTTTTCAATTAATTTTTTTAAAAAACACAAGTGTTATGAAAGAAATTTGTATTCAGGTAAAAAGGGGTTTACACAGATTAAATAGTAACACAAAAGAAACTCAACTTGAAAGATTATAGATAAGGGAAAATACAGAAACCTGTAAAAGACGAGGGCAAGCACACACGAAAAGGAAGACCCCTTACAATAGCAGCCCACATTATGGGAAAATACAAAGCCAGGAGGTAAAACAGAGAGGCATCCCAAGTTGTGGAAGATTATAATTGGTAAGCCAGAATATTATACCCAATAAAGCTCTTTTATAAGAGAAGGAGAAATAAAATGTTCTAACTATAAAAGTGATATATGATCACTAAGATAGTTCATAAAAATACCTGAATACTTCTTTAAGGTGAAGAAAAAGAAATATAAATGCAAGTGGTCATAAGTGATAAACAAACAAAACCAATAGAGTTCATAAAAAAAAAGTCTCTGAGAAGAAATATCATAAAATCAGTCTATAAGGGAAAAATTCACAAAATCAATCTATATAGGTAAAATCAGTAAAATGAAAGGAATTGGTACATGTCTGTCAATAATCATGTAATAATAATGTTCAAATTTCCCAAATAAAATATACCGAGTCTCAGATTGGATCAGATGTCAAAATCTATCTATGCGCTACCATCAAGAAATATACCTCAGCCCTCTGGCCCAATATATCAGACATATTTGATAGGCAGGAATTATCGAAGACTTGCTTACCCTGTCTTGGCAGAGTTTGGTCTTTGCTCTGCTTGCACCAAAGCTTGTCCTTTTTTAGACAGAATTCTCTCCATGATAGAATGGAGGACATTTTGCTCAGTGGCTTGTTTGGCATATTTGAAGCCATCTCCATAAGGAGGTTCTTTGATGCTCATCATCCTCTTTGAGATAGGCTGGATGTTGCCAGAAGTTAACCTGTCTCATTGTCAGTAAATCTTTAAAATAATAAAAACATTTTAAATGCCACTTTCTGTATTTTTCTGAGGTTTTTGAAGATCTTATCTATTTTACCTTATTTTTGTATAGAATCATATCTAAGGGTTGCACCTAAGATGTAAATTCTTGTTATAAAAATAGACTAGTAATTGATACGACCATGATTTGATCAACTATCAATTAACTTGTATCACTTATTTACCCTAAACAGTCTGCAATGTTCCAACATTATAGAGAGTTTTGGGTCACTATTCAGGTAGCAAACTGTCTCTGTCATTTTCTCGTTTTGAAAGCTACTAACCTGCACTCCTGGTATACTCTGGTAATTAATTTTATTCCTTTCTGAAGTCTCTGATGGGATTGAAGACCAGAAAGTTTAGTTTTACAATTAAGATTAGTTGTTTAGGGGTTCAGATGTTTTAAGGTCACAATAGATGTTTTAAGGTGATAATGATGAGATATGATAGATATTGATTTACATTCAGATTTGTAGATGCACAAGATAGGAAAGATGCTTTCTTTAAGACTGCCAAATACAAACAATGAAAACACTAAGAATGTAACATTTATATAATTCCTGATTGTGTCATGGTTCTTCTTGCTATAGGTAGTTTATTGCATATATGTGTAATAATATAAATGTATATGTAATAATTATTTAAAATATATTTAATAAAAATAAAATACAATAAAAAGAAACACACCCAACCATCAAGTACAGATAATGTCTTATAGTTAAAACAAAACGAAGCTAGGAAGAAATCTTGCAAAGCTATTCAAATATATGACAGAATACACTTCACACCAATATTCGTTTGAAAGAATTTTTAAAAAAGGGTTTTTCAAAGCCATTAACAAACAACCTAATCAGAGAATCATATATCAGGCCAAAAATATACATACCAAGCACAAATATAAACAATTCATGAAATAAACTTTATTAGACTTAAAGCCATAGGTTAATCGTTATCATAGTTGTAGAGGGAAAAATTAATACCTCATTCATCTTCATAATAAAATCACCTCATTAGAAATAAAATTAAACTGATACATAGTAGATAAATGGCATGCTGATTCAATGGACCTTACAGACTTTGTCATGACATTTCACTCGAAAATGATAAAAAATATAGCCTATGTGTGCCGTCATAGGGGTGTGCGTGCACACACACACACACACACACACACACACACACACACACACACGAATCATGCATGAGCACAAACACAAACATGTGCATATTTATGCGTAAGATTAAAATTAGGGTAGAAAGGATATGTACAAACTGATATGCATCATTTTCTAGTTCACCTTCCCTCATGGATGGCTCATGTGGAAGATTTTAACTTCCCTCAACTTTACATGTCCATGTTCTCTGCCAAAATTTTCATCAAACATACATACCATCATCCATTTTCACCCAGTAAAAAAATACATTTATAACAATATGTGTGAGTTCAAAACATTAAGAGAACATACTATATAATATATTATATTTGAGTGAATGCTCTTCTGCTCCAAATATTCATTACTAAACTATTTTTAAAATTTGAATTCCTAAATAGAGCAATTCCTTTCCTTCTGGAGAAAATGACATTGACTATCTTTGTGAGATACTTAAATGGCCTGTTAGGTCTTGTCTCTTATCCAACCCCCACTTAGAACCACCAAAACAGCATCAGTCATTCATATGTTGTGAGTAAACTCTCTGCCAGCCTAAATGCCTCAGTCTTCAAACCTCATCAGTGCAGTTATTTCGGGGCCTCTGTAATTCCTAGAAAGTTTCTCTCTAAGTATAAAGTAAGTCCAAGCATCCCAAGACAATTTCCTCTTCCTGTGGCTTGATCATGTTTCAGTTGTTCAACTGCTATCGTTGTTAGTGCCTCCAGTTGGCTGAAGTTTAGTGTAGGTACTTTCCAGATTTCAGCTCTAAGCCTTTAAGCAGCTTCAAATGTCAGGAAAGTAAAATAAGATAATTAGAGCATTATGTACAGATGGTCACAGTGATGTCCAAGGAAATGCCTTTAGTGAAAATAAAAATGGAGTTAGCAGACACCTGCTATATAAACAGAGTGCTGAGGAAAATGGAGGGGTTTGGCATCTCTGATCAGAAAGCCACATAAGTAGGAGGAGTGAAAATTATCTGGAATAAATAGGGCACTCATAATGCAGGCACTTTCTGTACTCTGTGTGTCATTTCCCTTTTCACTCAAGTGTATTAAAATATAAACCTTAAGATAGACACAAGTTTATAAGTTTACGCATATCAAAGAAAAATACCAACCCTGGCAGATAAAAATCTTCATGCCCTCTTCCCCTGCCTTGCTGTCTTTAAAATAATTAGCACAGGGCTGGATCATTTATAAATGCCACAGCGGCATGTTGCATCAGCCACACAATTAAGCCAGAAGATTTTATGTGTATGTACATTTTTATTTTCTAAATTAATGCATTTTCCAACCAACATATTGAGTAAAATTAAGATCTTTATATGAACAGTATTGTTTTTATTATTGTTTCCTCTCAGTGTATATGGCCATTCTCCATGTTGCTGACAACTTATGGCACATTTAGCTTCAAAACCTGTTCAGTTATAATGTGTCAGTTTCTCATTTTTTCCCTTAAACTAGATCAAATGCAGAAGAAATGAGTGTTCTGTCATGCTCTGATATCCAGTGCTGCTCATGACCGAGGTTAATGTATGGCCCAAAGTAAGTCCATAGGCGTATTTATAATGAGAACACAGAATGACTAGAAAACTCCAATTTTCAAGTTATTAAGAATAAAGTATGGCAAGAACTGGGCTGCAGCATTGAATATAGGCTCACACATCCCAAGTGATTTTTCCTGTGTGGTACCAGCTGTACCACAATGAAAACTGTATGCTTCTTGCTGGGGCGACACATATTTACAGTTTATACTGTTCTATCATTATTTTACTCTAGCTAAAACCTTATTACTTAAGTTATTTGAAACACAAACCACAAGTACAGTCATTTAAAACTCTACAATGTGTAAAGAAGGACTGGGATCCCTTCTGTTTTAAGAAGTTACTTCCTGGCTGTTATTATCCATGCTCTTTGTAGTGCTTGAAACTAGAACCTCAACATCCAAGTATGTGCTCTAACACACAGCCTATTTTTAGACAGAGAGATAATCAGTGATTAAGAACACATACAGCTGTTGCAAAAAAATTATATTTTGTGTCTTAGCACCTACCCAGGTCAGCTAGCTCACAACCACCTGTAACACTAGTTCCCGGAGCTCTGATTCCTACTTCTGGAAGGCAACTGAACTCACATGCGCATACCCACATGTAGGCCCATGTGAATACAAGTTTTGTGTGAAAACAGGAGGTGGTGTAATTAAATATGATTTAATATTAAGATATCAATAATAATCCTCCACACAATCATCATTAGATGTGGCTTAAGAGAAAAAGAGGAGGGAACACATAACACAGAGCTGAAAGGACCAGGAAGTTTGCCAACTGCAGAGAGCTCTTGTGCCAGATTTAGCAGCAGAGAATAGCATGTAAGAAATTGACATATTTACAGAAATTAGCACCCTAGAAGGCTAATTAACTCCCATTCACAAGACAAGGATAGTATAGAGGAGGAAAACAGAAGTTGACTTCACTTGTAACCTTTGAACTTGGAGGTGGAGACCAGAAGGCCATGGGATACATAGAGATTCATTATCTCCAAACAAACTGAAACAAAGACAAAAACAGAGCAATAAAGTTTTCAATAATAAACTATAATACAAGAAACAAAACATAGATCTCTATGAACTTCCTGGTGGGTGGATATCAGTCAATTTTGCAAGACCAACTGCAGCAGCTATAGGGACATTGTATATAAATGCACACAACCTCCAAAAATACATTTAAATGTCTTAGAGAAATTTTTATCTACTCTTTTAAAACTTTAAATAATTGTCATTGACAGAGTGATACTTGTAGAGAGAACTTTGGAATTTGATTTTCTATTTAAAAACACAGAGATATTATAAGAATATATTTTTTTGTTTTAATATGGGACACCTTCAAAACAGCTGACTATGAATTGCCTCCTGCTTTAGCAGAGCCATTATTTTTTCAAGTTCACATAGTTTATGTAACTGTGTAATGTTAGGTAGTCTAGTGGCTTTTCAGTGGTTATATAAATGCTAGGGAACAAAGAGGTATTCGGGGTTGTTCTTGAGTTGTTGGTTGTATTGGTCAATTTTATTAAATAGTCAGCCCAAAGAAGAAATTAGATATTCTAATGGCAAGGATCATACTTGCCCCAAGAAACTGAACTACCTTAATCAGTAAGAGGTAGTGTAAAGATAAAATTGCCCCCTTTCTGGCCCCTCGCATTATTCAGAACTCTTTGCTTTCCTTCTATCCCTTTTTCCCCTCTCTCTAATCTAGTGTTAGGGGGTTGAAAGGAAAGACAAACAGAGGTGGAGAGGGTGGAAAAAGGAAGAATCTACAGAGTAGCAAAGTCTAGTTTCAGCTACTAAAAGAATGTATTTAACAACAAGTAAACACATCATAAATGTGTCCTGAAAAAGACACTACTTTGTGAAGATTTCAATGAAGGACTTTGATAATCTTCATTCTTGAATGAAATGCATTGATAAAGCTTAAATTGATGACCTGACTATACTTCCAGCCCTAGGTAGGATACGGTAGGGGGATAAGGCTGGAAGATTGCACATTCCCATCCAGCCTTGTTTATAAAACAAAGTATGAGGATGCAAAGAAAATAAACTAAAAATATGAAAATGACTGGATATGAGACAGAAAGATTAAAATTCTTCATGTTAAGGAGGGTGTAATGAAAAGGACAAATAATGTAGACTTTGTAGGCATTGTTCTCATAAACAGAGTATTGTCAATATTAAGAATTTACTAATATATAAGTTATACATAAACTTTCGTCTTAGCGTATGAAATTTGAAAGAGAGAATGAGATCTTTCAGGATAATTTAGAAGAACAAGTAAGTGAACAAGACTCTTACTGTAAATTTTGATAAAATCAAATTTGATGAAGTCAAGATAAAATCCACATGAGCCAAATTGATTCCATCATGCAATAAATATTTACTATCACCGGTAAGCCAACCTCTTCAGTGTAAATGGAGATTAGAGAGACAATTCATACCATGTGGCTATCAGAACAATAAATGAATGATTCTACTAGGACACAGTGGGGCATATTAATATGATAGAGGCAGGTACATACTATAAAGAAATTAAGGTAAGTTTTAGTGCTATGTGTTCTCAATTCCATCCTATAAACAGAGTACTTGGGAATATTCTCTTGTAGTGTAGACATTTGAGCAGACAGTAGGAAGAAGTGATGGCGTGAACAATAGGAATCTGTGAAAGAGCATTCCTGTCAGAAAAATTAGAGTGGAGTGAGTCCTGAGGAGGAAATGTACTTGAGGACCTCAGAGGAAGGAGGGAGCAGGTGTAGGGAGCGGGTGTAGTGTGGCATGATGGGGGGACATGAGTGGAAGGGCTCGGACTCAGGAGGTCCTAGGCAGAGAGTGGTCCTCTGAGCAGCTTCGGCTTACCAAGGCATTCACTGATACATTAGTAGCTGAGTCATGGATTGAGGAGTCTCTGCTTTTTTTCAGCAGAAGTGTGTCATCAGAATGCAGCAGTCTTGTCATTGTGCTGAGTAGTCTGAGGAGAATGATTTTCCTGAAACGGAATGTGTCATGTGAAAACACACTTCCCAACATCCAACTCTTTGCCAGAGCATGTTTTCTTTGCCAAGCTGTTATCATAGCTGTGATTATTCTTTTTCCTACTTAATCTCTGAAGGAAATCATACATTTTTGAAAATATTTTCTTTGGTTTTGATTGTCTCTATGATTTGTTCACTGACTTATTTTCTCGGGGTTTAAGTGATAGTCACTAAAGGAAATTGTTGGTGAACAGGACACCATTCATGCAGCCTAAGAGAAGAAACACGTGGCTGTAAGATAAGTTATTTGCAGAAAATTCTGGAAAGAAATCTACCTAGATATTCTCCACTTCAGGATTTAGGCAAGTCCCCCCAGAGGATGTGAATGGAAAAGTGTCAGACTGTAACTAATTACTCCCAATAAATATAGTTCATGTACACAAACAGGAAGCAGAATCTAGATTCTACACTTTGAAGTGAGGCCAGCACACCGTAGAGCGATCTGGGTGTATGGTAATTGTTCAAGTCTGCATAGTCTACAACTGGATCTAGAAACACATTAGTGTAGCTGGAAAATCTTTCTTTGTGGAAACATGGAAATAACAAAATGTTGTTTCTCCAACATATTGACAAAAAGTGATGAATTTATTTATTACTTATCTTAATTTTTAAAGTAATCTGCCCATTTTAAAAAAAAGTCTTACAACCATTGAAATTAGATATTTTGACTGTTTTATAACAAGATTTATTACCAAATTATTATGATTTTGTCTTCTATTTTCTTCTTTGTGACTTATTGTATCAAGTAGGGACAGTCACTGGGGAAAACTATGACATGAAATAAACAGATTAATATATGTTGCTAAGGGTCAAAGATGGAGTTAGAGATCATATTTAATCTCATTTTCTTAAAACAAAACATTTTTAAAGTGTCATTGTATAATGGTGCTTGTACTGTTACTAAGTTCTACAATGGAATAAAATGTACATTTATAGTTATAAATGAAAAGAACTACTAGTCCAATATGATGAAAAATCACTACGTATATATAATCACATGCATATGGGTATATGCTGGGAACATGAAACAGTAAGGCAGTTGTGTTTTACTTGATGTAATTCACCACGCATGATGACGTTCTCTAATAAGCAGAACCCACCAGATAAGGCAGAGCTAGTCAGAGTGGGAGTAATTGAAATGAGTCTCCTTTACCTTTCACACTTTCAGAGTCATTGGAGAATCCTTCTTCTGTGGGCTGTGACTCCTTGGATCACGGTGGAGGGTCTAATGGGTTTCACTTCACCTGGCTCCCAGCAGGAAAACTGCCAAGGACTTTGTCTTGCCCCACAGCCATATGTTTCAGTATGTCTCTCTTGCTGTTGAAGCCAAACTCTGATGTGCTTCATAAATTTTTGGATGAACTTGCAGAATGTGAATTCAAAAATTAATGAGCATGGATTAACACTCTCCCTGGGCAGTCTTTGTTTATGTGCTTAACACATTAGACCTGTGACCCATTCAGATCATTTTCATTGCATTATTGCAAGCCTCTGATCCAGACAGGTGCAGTGCAACTGGATAACACACTGTAATAAATAACACCGTTGTCCTAGAAGCTTCATTTTACCTGTTTGAATGTGTGAAACTCTAGGGCTATATTTAGATGGAAAGAAACCAAATTGTTTTAGGAAAACATAAAATGCATGTAAATTTAACTTTGATATCAGATTTAGAAGCTATATGGAAATGATTATAAAATACAGTAATTACAAGCATTATTTTAAAATAATAGTGCAAAAAGGGAAATTATAAAGTCTAGGCATATATAATATAATAATAGAATGACTTTTCCCTTCGTGTCTAGGGCCTTGTGGGTAAGTGTAAAATATATATAGTTATATTTCACTTCCAGTGAAGGTTTAGCAAAGCAACAAGCAACTAGAAAACTTGAATGAGATTTTAGCAGAGCTAAAAAGCACACACCTCTACGACCAGCTGCACTGAAAGGGTAGAAGTAAAGAATATTTGAGGAATTTTTATAAAGTCACAATTTTATAAGAAACATATCATGATATGTTGTCTGAATTTAGACAGTACATTTTTAAGATGCCTTGGGATTTGTTGTTGTTTGTACTTGTGATGATAGTGAAAAATTAGCCTGAACACTCAGAATAATGAGCAATAAAACCATGTCCATAAAATGGCATTACCAAAGATATGATTTATGTTCATATTCTTAGCCTTATTCTCTTCAACATTTTTATCAAATCATAGACAGCATAGCAGTGATAAAATACTCTGGTGAAAAAAGCATATAAAAATGTTTTTCCTACTTGTTCAAAAGAAAATGCCATAATTGTGGGAGAACATTTCACAAGGTGCTGAGAGACCACACAAGATAAGTGAACTGAATGCAACGTGAGACAATCAACTCCTAGTCCCACCCACAATGACACACTTTCTCCAACAAAGCAACTAAAACTTCCATAATCTCTCCACCAACATGGGGACTAAATGTTCAGATTCATGAATCCAAAGAGAACAGTTTTCATTCAAATGAAAGAAAAATATAGCACAGTATCACTATAAAAATATTGTCCAGGATTTATGAAAATAAAGAATTGGAATGATTTTTGTAGCAATAATGTTAGAACAAAAAAATCTAAACAATTACTTTCTATTATCTTAGCTAAGTGAGAAAATAATAGCAATAACCATGTATTATAAGGCTTCTGATTCTAAGTGTGGAAGAAGACAGTGTTGTCAGAGCTGAGAACATGTCTGATAACACAGTCACAATCACACAAACCTCTGGTCAATCACTGTTCACGCTGCCATGGTAGCTATTAGTATCCAAATGTCTTGTTATTTTTAGAATATTTTCCTCTGATTATTATGCTTGTGTTCAGTGTATCTTCTCCTTGTGATGGATCTTCTTTCTAAGTTTGGTATTTCAGGTGCATGACCTTTTAATTTGTTAGATTTGTGTTGTTGCTCATTTCTAGTTGCACTGTTCATATGTGTTTCTGTCTATAAAACTGATGTTTATACCAGAGACTTATACATTAACTATTTATTTTCTTCTTGTCATTCATGACATATTCAGGCTATCTATTGCAACATGCCTTGGAGAGATTAAATTTTCATTTTTATTTTATTAAAAGTACATAAACTTTATGTGGTTGCTGAATATCAACACATAAGGAACTCCTTTGAGCTACACATATAAATTAATTATTCTCTACGTTTTGGAAATCAATGTTTCTGATTTGTTTTTTAATTTGTAGACAATTGCAGCTATACATTAGTTTTTCTGTTATGTCATAACAAACTTAAAATCAATGGACTTGACATCATTTGTTTCCATAGCCTGATCATATTAAAAATAGTGAAAAACAGAAAACAGAAATACAGTAGGATTATAAAGGTAGATAAATCTTAAGGACACAAACCAGGACCAAGGAAAATAGCAGTTCATGGATTTATAGCACAACCTCAAATTCCAAATTTTCAGGTCTTTTTTCATTGCCAGCTTCCTAGGACAGCAGTGTAGATCAACTCAGGGGCCATCTTCTGTGCCTGCTCTTGCTTCAATTGGACTTAATTCATCAGCATGACTCCTATAAGCTTTGAATGAAGCATTGACTGAATCGTACCACTCTTCCTCTTTCAGAATCTGGAGCTAAATCATACCTCTGGAATTCAACAACTAATGACATAATTGGTCTTATGTATATGATCCTCATTTTCTCCTTTAGCAAAACTCAGTTATTGTCCAAGAGTGCACTCCATATAAGACATATATTTATCACTCTGAAAGTACCAAGGATTTAGAAGTTCCATTTTGATATCCATGAAGAAAAACACAGGAAAATTTGTATTTTACCTTGGTCTATTGTATATCTTTAAGTTCCTGGATTTCCATGACTACCTGGTTAATGTGGCAAAAGGAGGTTTGCCTTCACAAGAGAATAAGAAACAGAATAAGAAAAGTATTAAGTAAGTTCTAAAATGTAGTGAAATATATTCAAAATAGAAAAAATTAAGCTGTGGAGACCTGTACAGGCAAACCTGAGCATTTGCAGAGGATAGGGTACAATTTGGAAAAAGAAGAAGTAAAATTATTTTTTTCTTGCAGACTATATAATTGTATGTATAAGTAACAATAAAAATTACACTGGGAAATTCCTCCAACTGATAGTTACTTCCAGAAAACTATCTGGATATAAAATTAACTTGCAAAAATTTATTAGCCCACCTATATACAAATAATAACCAGACTGAGAAAAAAAATCCTGGAAACAGCAACTTTACAATAGCCTCAAATAACTCTAACTAGCCAAGTGAAAGACTTCTATGCTTATGGATCAGTAGGATTTATATAGTAAAAATGGCCATCCTACCAAAAATAATCCACAGATTGAGCACAATTCCAATCAAAAGTCCAACAAAATCATTTACAGACCTTGAAAAAATACTCTACTTCTTATTGAAAATACAGGATATCTTAAACAGTCCTGTACAATAAAAGAACTTCAGGAGGGTATCGCCAACCCTGATCTCATGCTCTAAAACAGAGCTATAATAATAAAAAAACACATGACATTGGCACAAAAATATTCTCTCCACAGTTGAGTGGAGAGTGTGATATAATTTTCTCACGTACTCTGGTGCCTCACATTTGACCATGTTCCCTGGAGGGGGAGACCTGGTGGCACTCAGAGGAAGGACAGCAGGTAGCCAAGAAGAGACTTGATACCCTATGAGAATATACAGGGGGAGGTAATCCCCCTCAGGAACAGTCATAGGGGAGGGAAATAATGGGAAAATGGGGGGGGGGGAGGAATGGGAGGATACAAGGGATGGGATAAACCATTGAGATGTAACAAGAATAAATTAATAAAAAAAAAAAAACCAAAAAAAAAATCCAAAAATAAATATATTGGTCAATGGAATATAATTTAAGACCCAGACACACATATAGATACCTGAAATTTGATTTTTAAAAGCCAGAAAAACACACTGGAAACAAAAGACAGCATCTTCAACAAATTACTCTGGTCAAACAAGATGTCTGCATGTAGAAGAATGCAGATAGTCCCATACTATCATTCTGCTAAAATATTTCAAGGACATCAAAATAAAGCCAGATACACGGAACCTGACAGAAGAAAAAAATGTGAAATAGCCTCAAATGGAGTGGTATAAAAGACTGTCTGAACAGAACACTGATAAATCAGGCACTAAGATAAAAATTTATGAATGGGAACTCATGAAATTGAAAAAGGTTTTGTAAACAAAGGTAACATCATTGGACAACATAACAGCCTGAAGAATGGGAAGACTTTTTTTCAGGACTACATCAGGTAAAGAAATGATACCCAAAATAAATAAAGTGTAATATATATATTTAGGTATTGAATTGCCGATGAACAACTAGGCTCTAATTTCTAAGTATTCTAAGTATGGAAGCATAAAATACTGATATTAATAACCACTGTGGTATTTTGATAGTGTCCTTTGGGTATATAACTCAGCTTGGGATGGCATATCATCATTGGGATTGCTCGCGTAGCTTCATACATATTTTCATGGTCCCTGGAGAATGCTATATCTCCACCAGCATAGTATGAGAGTTCTTATTCACACATCAGCAGTTTTTATGCTTCTTATCGTCACAGCTTTCATTTTGAAAATGGTAGGAAAGAATAGCGCCACAGCTGTATTCGTGTTTTCCCGACAGCTAAGGGTCTTGCACACTTAAAACGTATATATTATTTACCATTTATGTCTTTCGTTTTGGACAGCGTCTCTTCAGCGCTTGGTGCCTCACGGATTCAGATAATGCTATATGTGCTTGAGTTTGTAGTATTTTATACATTCCGATACTAGCAAATTGCCTACAGTATTGATTAAAATGGTCTTCTGTTATTTTGTATTCTTTCTGTTCTTTCTATTATTTTTCATTTATTGTACATACGCTTCTCTTTTTAATCTCATACTGATTGTTTACCTTTTCCTATGCTATTGGAGAATGCTTTCCTGCGCCTGTATTATGTTATTGTCATGCCCAAACGGCTGGAGGTAGGCCTACCAAACAAATGTGCTACAGATTTCTTCAATAAATATACAAAGGATGCAGCTCCTTACTCTAAGTACCTGTTCAACAGTAGCAAGTGCCACCCTATTCACAATAGCTTCTAATTTGGAGCAGCATTCAGATGACGAATGGATAATGACAATGTGGTGCATATCTCAGTGGAATACTACTCACATATAAAGAAAAATGAAATTATGAAATTTGCAGGTAAATGGTTGAAATCATTGAAATATTATTACATTGATTGATTTAACCCAGACCCAGAAAGACAAGCACCATGTATCTCCCTTATTTTTGGGTTCCAGTTGCACCAGGAAAGTAAAAGAGAACTAAGTTTCATTAGATTAATTCCACAGTTTTTGCGGCACTTTGCACATTGGTGTACTTTTTCATAGGCATATACGTAAATATATTAATAGTCTTCCATCAGACATGAAATTTGGTCAGTAAATAACGTTCACAAACAATAAAAAGCCTTACCTATTGAATTAGAATCATTAAATAGTTTTTTTAAACTCCATGATTAAAAAGAGTAGACATAGTAAAGGCTGGCAAAGCATATTTAAAATTCAGTGAAAATTCTTTTACTTACACTCAGAAATCTATACTAACAAAAACTATTGTTTTGTATATAGTGACAGATTCAACACTATTTTGCATCTAAAAATATTCATGGGAATATTGATTTTCATGCTGTTAAAACGCTGCAACACTGTATATCAGATGGTCCTTTAATGCTTTATAAGGCTATCCCTGCTGTTCCTTTAAATAAAGTTTACATAGAAATTTTAAATATTTACTCTTTCTGGAAAACTAATACTGTTTTTGATATACTTAAAAAATATTGCTGAAAAAATTTTTGTCTTACCATTCCTGGAGACACAGAAAAATGAGGCTGATTCTGTTTTCAATGCTTTCAGCTATGAGAACTTTAAACAGACTAATGCTCTTTAGTGTGTTGAAAAACCAGATCCGGTGGTCCTTGCTGTACTTGCTGTGGACATTGAAAGACTGAAAATTAGTCATCAGCATGTCATTTTATTTCCTTAAATTCTTTAGATAAAATTCAAGTGGAACTTGAAATTTTGGACCTACTGGCAAGTACTTATCACCTATTGAGTAAAGCTGAGTCACTCACCAAGGCCATCAGCTTATGTTGGATCCAAATTGGTTGAGATTCATTTTAGTAATCTGCTTCAGCATTTTCATTTTCCATGTCTTTGGATGCTTGTCACTCATCAACAGTATCTGAACTATCACAACGTGCTTTGCTGTAACATCTCTAATTCCCGTCCTTTGTGAAAGTCTTTATTTTGTTAACCAGAAACCTTTAAAATTTCTGGTAACAATATAGAATATATCCTGTACACAACATACATTACGAAATGCAAACGTGTTTTTTCACAATATCTCACATCTCTTTCCCTGAAAAAATGCTTCCCAATAAGTAAGATGCTATAAAAGTACCATTTATAGCCATAACAAACTCATATGGACAATATTCAACCCAATCAGCAAATGTCAACGCCAACATATTATATTTGGCATAGACACATATGAAAATGGAAACATAGCAGGCAGCGCGAACCTTTTTTTCTTTAAACCATTCAAGTACTCGTTCTATTTTTAATTAGTGCTTCTCCTAATTATCACCCAAAAGACATCACTAAGGTGACTGATGATTAAGATTTCACCTTTTTCATAAACATGTGACATAACATTTAATTGTCTGTGGTGTGGGAAAAAAAAAAAAAGCTTGTGGGTATTTTTATTGGCTCATCAGGAATGAATCTCCTATGGCTCATTCTCTAGAGAATCAGAGTAGACTTATCATGTATCATGTGGAACTAGAAAGCCAGAAATATAGGCAACACAATGCAAAATTCCTAATTTTAATAAGGTCTTTCCTATATTAGGGACTCCTACTATGGCTTAAGCTCCCCATCTGAACCCAGAACCAGGCACATCAAGTGTAAAATACAACATTTAACTCTTTTGAAGTCACTAAATACTTCCTTTTCTAATATAGTTTCTCCTTATTCTGTTCTGAAAGTTTGCTCCTAATTACTCATAGCTATTCTAAATCACTCATTTTGGAATAATTCAATTTCAAGAGCCACTTCAATATTGTTTCATTGACTTTGTTGGAAATATAAATATCTTTCTTTTCTCCTTCAATAGAAAACACAGAAAACGTAGCTGCATCTAGATTTTTACCCAGGAATTAATTAATGTGGAATCCAGAATGTTCTCTTAACTAGGATCTAAAATGAATTCAAAGTTCTCATTTCACAAAGGGTTTATGACATTTGGATGTGATCTGTTCTCAAGAGTTATGGAGAGAAAAATGTCATATATGGATCATAGGTTTAAAGCACGTCACCAATGATTCTCATAGTTTCTTTGATGGTATGCAGTGTAGTTATGAGGAATTCATGGGAATATTAGTATTGTAGCTATAAATAAAATGATAAAAAACACAAGGTGCTGATAAGAATCTATGAATGTCACTTTGGTTCTGGAACCAATCCTACAGGAATTTTCACACTTCCAATGTATTCTCTGATGTCTTGTTTTTGTAAAGCAGATCCAGGACTT
This sequence comes from Acomys russatus, assembly GCF_903995435.1. NCBI lineage: Eukaryota > Metazoa > Chordata > Mammalia > Rodentia > Muridae > Acomys > Acomys russatus. The sequence continues at coordinate 19,765,185 of NC_067158.1, read as the reverse complement.
AAAGGAGAATGTTCAGGATTCTGTTCCTCTAGAATTTAAAAACCACCATACAGAAATCTAAGGGCACAGAGAATCCTAGAAGTCTTAAACATTTCATTATTCTGAGTGTAACATGCAAAGTATTATTTTCTTAATTGTATTTGATATATTTCACTTTGTGTACAAACATGAAGTCTCTGTGAAGCTATTTATTATTCTAACAGCTTGATTTATTTGTTTCATTAAGGTTGTAACACACATAAGGCTATGCTTATCTCTGAATTGAATAATTTACTTCTATTCAAGTCTGAATATCTTTTCATTAACTTGCCTAATGACTCAGTTGGAGCATCCAGTACATAATAGATTACCGTACAGTGGCAAGAAGAGGCATTAGTGTCTTTTCCAAGGAATAATTGTGTAGTGTTCCACAAGTCAATGTGGTGATGACTGTGGCTTTCACAGGTGTTCTTCATTGAGGTGAATGTGTGTTATCATGTAAGGTTGTTGGGATGTATCAAGTAGTATCTCTCTGTCTACTGAGATGTTAATAGATTTTCATATTAACTCCATAGACATCTCTGATCTACTACCTGAATTTGGGGTGTTGCGGCACTTGTATACATGCGCATGTGTATGTATGTGGGTACACATGCGTAGAGGCAGAGTACAACCTCATATACTGTTCTTCCAGAACAACACGACTCCATTTTCCTTTTTTTTTTTTTTTTTTTTTTTTTTTATTGTTTTGTCATTTTTGAGAAAGGGTTTGTCACTGGTCTAAAACTGGTTATGCTGTCTGGCCAGTGAAGCCCTGAGATCTGTCTTTATGTGCCTTACCATAACTTGGATTATAGTGCATCATTATGCTTCTCTTGTTTGGGTGAGATTTTTTACTATACTGTGGAATCACACACTTTGCCAACTGTTCTACTGATGTTAAGATACACCGTAACCAAACATAGCAGAAAGCATGTATTTGGGAGACTCGATTTATAATTTGAAAGCGTTAGCTCATTTTTAATGTGATTGGAAGTGCAGTGTGGGGGCACACACGGTACTGGAGCACTAGCTGAGAGCAGCATCTGGATCTGAAGGCCAAGAGATAGTGTCTGGCATGAGCGTATCTTAATCCTTTCAGTAGCTTCAAAGAATCCCAATGATAGGTAATTAAGTATTCAATATATGAGCCTATTGGGGTCATTCTCATAAATACCACAACAACTACAGGATCTCCCTAGTACTTTGTGGCTAACAGCATAGATTCCATTATTGGTTACAGGGCCACGGTACACCTCTAATTTTATTCCTTGCATAATTATGTTTATAAGCATTTTATTGACTATTTTTGTACTGATAATCTTCGGAAGTTGTAGCAGTCCTTTCTTATAAAATATTTATCTAATCTTGATAAATAGACAATGTTGATATCAGAGAATTAAAGTGTTTTCATTTTTACAAATGAATCATTATCATCCCTTATAATTTTAACATATATCAGTGGTCAATTCATTTTAGGCTTTGCTTGCTTTAGGGATATGCCTTTTATCATGTCTTTGTTGGTTATAGTTATAGTTACATTGGTTATTTCGTTCTGAGTTACATTTGAGGCTTTTATTCCTCATGTCAACATTCTGGTTTTACCCAAAATCTTTAATTTATTTTCATACTTTGGACATAGTCATATTTCATATTTGCAAAGCCCTTTAACATCTTTTGTTTTGTTAATATATATCTTTGTTTCTTGCTTGCTGCTTTCTCTTAGTAGTTCTAAATATATGACAGTGGGGTTCAAAGCCTCAGTGACTTCCTTTAAAATGGTGTCCAAGTTTTGTAATTTACTAATGAGTTTCTGATCTTGTTATTTGCTAAATTTAATTCGACTTTTATCTTCATAAAGAAAAGGGGGGAAAGGAAATGAGGAGATAGTAAGGTGAAAGAGAAGAGTGTTGAAAGATCATATTTTTACTTTTACCTATTGTCCTAATATATATTGCTAATATTTCGCTTTTCATTTCATTATAACATCAAAAAGAATTTTGGTAATTCATAGTAAGAAAAAAGCATACACAATTACTCATATGCCTAGATTATAAATTTGTACATCTTAGACAGATTTTTTTGTTATTTTAGTCAAAATTATAAGCAACCAATGCTTATCTTACATATTGAAAATAGAACATAATTTGAGTGCTAGGAAATATCTACAATGGCTTCTTGGTTGATATAATAAGAAATAGTGTCCTTCAGAATCACAATGAGTTTATCTCTGCTTAAAGATACTTATTGCTACCACATCAAATGTGTTCTCTGTCATTTACAGCTGTACTCTGTCTATTAATTGTACAATATATGGAAAGGTAATGTTCAGTGTATTTTACTAGAGTTTTGAAGAGCATTCAGGAAGGAGGAATGAAACATCCCTTCTGATTCCCCTGAGAAGTTAATTGAGGTGAGGTAATTATGTTATTAGCAAATATTTGATATTAGAAAGGATTACTTTATTACTAGTTATCATGCACTACTCATCAGATTAAATTAACTGTGAATACATAATTTTGCCAAAAAAAGGGGGGGGGCTTTGGCAATGACAAAGTAGAAAAAGAGAGATATGGTGTGACAACAGTGGTTATCATATTGTCTTGAATGCAAGTAGTTAGACAGCCTGGTGAAAAAAATTCCTGACACCTTCCTGGCACAAAGACCTTATATACCCACATCATGTCTCCAAGTCTCACTGGATTGTCATGGATGTCTTAGAGAGAATTCTTTTCTTTAGCATTGAGCTTGTGACTTCGTCTGTGGATAGTCATGAAAATGTCATTTCTGTGGAACTGTGGAAGTAGTTGTGGACCATATCATTCAGAGTCATATAGCACTCTGCAGAATGTTTACAAGCAGTTGGGGTCAAACTTAACGAAATCTTTAATTCTTCCCTAGAAGATGTTTGTATGAACACAATAATAGAATAGAAATTCCCAAATGTACAGATTATTAAAATGGAGGCTAATTTTATACCGCTGGTGGAAGAGTTGAATAGTTTGAAAGAAATTAAATCATATGGCCAAACTGAAACAAAATAATCAGCAGCAGAACTGGATAAAGAAAATGATGCTACTCACAAATCTACCACACTTTCACTGACATCTTCAAAACTATCCTCGATTCTTATTAACACAGCACATCCACTTTGTACCAGTTTCAGAATAAAATGTCTACAATCTTGCAAAATTCTTTATAATGAAGAAATGATACACATTGGAATGGAATGACTTTCAAATAAATAAAAATAAGTACTTAATGAATATAATCAAGAAATGATAGACAACATAACAACAATTTTTATGTGAAGAAGTATGAACTAATAATCACTCCATGAGAAAAATTCTTTAAAAGCTTAACTAACCATCAGAGAAATGGACATCAAACTATATTTACTTCAATCTGAAAGGGTATCATCAAGAAAAACACTGCAGATGATGAGGTTGTAGGGACATATGTTTCATTAATATTAGCAGTTCATTATGATGAATCTTAATGTGCCTATTATGAAATTCAATATGAATTGTTCTTTAAAAAGAATAATTAGGGAGATCTGAGATGGTGACACCAATCTCATGCTTTGTCTGATCAGCTAGAGAGCATTGGCTGAAAATCTACCTAAGGACCTAACAGAGGGCTACAAAACATCAGTACTGACGTTTCCCATGTGAGAGGGGTACATACTGTGTGGAGAATGGGTAGCTCTAGCCTTGGGCCACACGGATAATCCACAAAAAAAGTCCCTGGGTCCCTGCAGGCCTGTGCTCAATCTCCAAAGTCAAGTGCTCAAAGTCAATCTCCAAAGCACCTGCATTCTGCATATGAGACTGAACTGTGGGCTACAAAATATCACTTCTTGGATCTCTTAGCCCAAAGAGGAACCCACAAAGTCTGGAACAAAAGTTGCATCAAGATAAGGCAAACAAATTAAAAAGTCCTATATCTCCTGCAGTAATAGAAGCCGTCATCAAAAGTCTCACAACCAAAAAGGGGGAATAAAGTAGAAAGCCAAACCGTTTCAGTCCAGCGTGTTACCAGGCCTTCAAAGAAACACTAATACCAATATTCTTCAAAATATTCCACAAAATAGTAATGGAAGGAACATTACCAACTCATTCTGAGGCCATAGTCACCTTGGTACCCAAAATACACAAAGGCCCAAAAAATAAAAAGAGAATTTTAGAACAATTTCTCTTAGGAATATTGATGCAAAAATACTCATTAATATTAGCAAACGAAGTCCAAGAACACATCAATGATGTCATTTACCATGACCAAGTAGGCTTCATCTGAGGTATGCAGAAATGGTTCAATATTCAGAAATCCATCAATGTAATCCACCATATAAACAAACTGAAAGGAAGAAAAATCACATGATCATCTCCTTAGGTGCGGAAAAAGCATTTAACAAAACCCAACACCGATCCATGTTTAAAATCTTGGAGAGATTAAGGATACAAGGCCCATACCTAAATACAATAAATGGTTTATGCAGTAAGCCAGTAGCCAAAATCGAATAAAATGGAGGGAAATGCAAAGAAATTTCATCAGCATTGGAGACTAGACACAGCTTCCTGCTCCCTCTCCCTCTCTCTCGATCTCTCCCTCCAATAAAGAACTTGAGGTTCTATTTAGAGCAATAAGACATCAAAAGGAGCTGAAGGGAATCCACATCAGAAAGAAGGAAGTCAAACTATCTTTCTTTGCAGAAGAAATGATAGTGTACATAGGAGACCACCAAAATTCCACAAGAGAACTCCTACAGCTGATAGCCACCTTCAACAAAGTGACCAGAAACAAGATTAATTCAAAAAGTCAGTAGCCTTCTTATACACAAATGACAAAAGGGGCTGAGAATGAAATTAGGGAAACTACACCCTTCACAATAACCACAAATAATATAAAATATGTTGGTATAACTCTAACCAAGCAAGTGAAAGACTTGTATGAAAAACTCTTCAAGTCTCTGAGGAAAGAAACTGAAGAGGATATCAGAAGATGGAAAGATATCCCATCCTCATAGATCAGGATGATCAATAGGGTAAAAATGGCCATCTTACCAAAGCAATCTAGAGATTCAGAGATTCAGTGCAATCCCGATAAAAATACCTACAGAATAATTCACAGTCCTCGAAGGATAAATTCTCAATTTGATAAGAAAAACCAACCAAAAAACAAAACAAAACAAAACAAAACAAAACAAAAAAACACTAAGAATAGCTAAAACAAGCCAGGCATGGTGGCACATGCCTTTAATCCCAGCACTCAAGAGGCAGAAGCAGGCAGATCGCTGTGAGTTTGAGGCCAGCCTGGCCTACAAAGTGAGTCTAGGACAGCCAAGGCTACACAGAGAAACTCTGTCTCGAAAAACCAAAAAAAAAAAAAAAAAAAAAAAAATTATAGCTAAAATAATCCTGTACAAGAAGAGATCTTCTGGAGAAATCTCCATCCCTGATTCAAGGTGTACTATAAAGCTACAGTAATAAAAATGGCTTGGTACTGGCATAGAAATAGTCTGGTTGATCAATGGAATCAAATCAAAGTCCCCAAAATAATCCCACACACGTACAGACACTTGAATTTTGACAAGGAAGGCAAATCCATACAATGGAAAAAAGGTAGCATCTTTAACAAATGGATGTCTACATGTAGAAAAATGCAAATAGATCCATATTTATCACCATGCATAAAAACTCAAGTCCAAGACGATTAAAGACCTCAACATAAAACCAGATATAATAAATATGATAAAGGAAAAATTTGGGAAGAGACTTGAATTCAGTGGCTCAGAAAACAACTTCCTGAACAGAACACCAATAGCTCAGGCTTTGATTATTCATCAACAATTAATAAATGGGACCTCACAAAACTGAAAATCTTCTATAAAGGAAAGGACACTGTCAACAGAACAAATGACAGCCTACAGACTAGGAAAAGTTCTTCACCAAGCCTACATCATACAAAGGTCTAATATCCAAAATATATAAAGAGCTCTAGAAAATAAACACCACCAAACCAAATTATCCAATTAAAATTGGGATACAGAGCTTAACACAGAATTTTCAACAGAGGAACATTAAATATCCCAGAAACCCTTAAAGAAACACTCAATGTTCTTAGTTATCAGGGACAAGCATATCAAAATGACTCTGAGATTCTGTCTAACACCTACCAGAACGACTAAGATCAAAATTTCAAATGACAGCACATGCTGGAGACGATGTGGAGGAAAGGGAACACTCTTCCATTGATAGTGGAACTGCAAACTTGTACACCTACTTTGGAAATAAATCTGGTAATTTCTCAGAAAATCTGAACTAGTGCTACCTCAAGACTCAGCTATATCATTCCTGAGGAATAACCAGAAAGATGTTCCACCATACATGGACATTTGCCCAACTCTGTTCATAGGTACTTTATGTGCCATAGCCAGAATCTAGAAAGAACCTAGATGTTCCTCAATGGAGGAATAAATAAAGAAACTGTGGTACATTTACACAATGGAATACCATTCAACATTATAAAAAAGGAACTCTTAAAATTTTCAGGCAAATGGATGGAACTAGAAATGATTATCCTGAGTGATGTAACCCAGACTCAGAAAGACATGAATTCTATATACTCATTTATAAATGGATATTAACCCAACATAGATGTCCTCTGAGACTCACTCAGTGGTGTATTGGGGCAGATGCTGGGACTCACTGCTGGACCCTGGGTGAAGTGCTGAAATTGGTATGGAAAAATGGATCCCAGAGGGTTCAGGCACACTACAAAACCACCATCAAGGCAGGTGGACCTGGATGCAGGGGGAGGGGGAACTGCACAAGCTGATGCACCGAGCAAGGATAATGCATGAAGTGAACTTAGGCACCATGTTCAGATACAGCCAATGGACAGCTCATTCTCCATACTTGTGATAGGAGTGGGGACTGCCTCTGATAGGACCTCTTGTGCCCTTAAGTTGATCACTAACCCTTGGTTGTGGGGGTTCTCTGGGCACAAAGTGGAAGGCGATGCAGTCTACCGGGATGAGACCTGATAGATAGGCTATGGTCCAATGTTGGGAGAGGAGGGCCCCATCTGTCAGTGGTCTAGAGGAGGGTAATAGGGTTGAAGAAGAAGGTATGGAGTTTGGGAAAGGGAAAATACAAGCAAAAGAATAACATTTGGGACGTAAAATTAATAAATTATAATAAACTTTTAGAAGTAAAAAGAAAAAGAAAAATTAAATACCAACTTGCTTCATCCATAGTTCTGTGCATATAATTAAAAGAATCCAAGTCAATTTATCTCAAAACACCTCCAAATCTGTACACTCATGCTAATCCTAGCATTGTGCATAGACTAGCTGAACACACACACACACACACACACACACACACACACACACACACACACATATATATTTGTTCATGATTCCTAATGAAAATAAATAGGAAATTACATATCAAAATGAAAATCTTAATGTGTGGTAAATTAGGTTTGCATTCAAAAGAAAACTATAATTCACTATCATATATCATATTTCTATCATTATATGAAACGTGTCAGGGTAAGAACATAAATTGAAAAAGTGAATGCTACACATGTAGAGGAAGGAAAGAATAAATGAGGAGAGAGAAGGAAACAGGAGGGAGAAAAGACAGAATAACGTAGGAAACCAAACATGATCATAGCATATTATATGTAAATATAGAATGTCATAATAAAAACTCAAATTGTATACAAATCATATATGATAACAAACAAACAGCATTAAGAGTAATTATCTCACTATCTCCAGTTCTACAATAGTAGTATGAATTGGCTTATTCAATTAAGGTTGAATAAATCAGTTAGCGCCTGTCCTCAGGAGATGAAGGGAAGCCTGTGGCCACCTTGGGTTGCATCTAATTCAAGGCCAGTTGGATCTTTGTGGCTAAAACCTTCCTCCAAAAATTGAAGGGCCTGAGAAATAGTTCAGAAATAGAGTGTTTGACTAACATGTTCAAATTTTGACCAAAAGAGGGGGAGAGGGAACTGGAGGAATTCTATTCTTTTCATATATCTTCTGAAATTCACTCTTAGTTCAAGGCAGTGATAATACAAACATATAAATGTTACCTACGCCTGTAAAAATTACATGGACATACATCTTCTATACTGTATAAATATGTTTTCTTATGTGCGTCTTCACAGTTTAGAAATGTGTGTCCAGTTGTAGTGGCAAGGACACTTAATTTCACCAAGCTGCTTTGTGTCCTTCCTGAATCTGTAGTGTTTCCTGCAGAAGGTTGAGAAGAAGTGTTGAGTCTCATTCCAAGCCAAGGTTTTTGAGAGAGTAAATATTCTTCTTTTATCTTACCCACTAAAGCGGCATCGTTGGACAGCCCCTTAAACATAGTGTGTATAAATTGTTAATATTAGCGTTGCTTTAAGCATTAGTCTCTAGAGTGTCTGCGTGCTCATGTAGACTGCACATATGTGCGGTGAAGACTATTGTGACTAATTCACCCATTTAGCACTATCATGTGTATGGTTCCATTTTATTACCATTTTTTTCCCCCAAATTTTGGTGCGTGGCTGTCACCTAACTCTTGGAATGTAGAAGTGGAAGCATTAGATGGTTATCTCTGACCACATTACAAGTTCAAGTCCAACCTTGGATGCTTGAGATCCTATCTTAAAACTAAAATTAATTAAATAAATAAAACTAAGTCAATCTGTTAACTCCTTAGCAGATACCTTTTTTTTTTCTCCTTGATAGGAGTGTGGAAAGACTGGGACAATCATCATTGTTCCTTTATTCCAGCAACTAGATTTTTATATTAACCTCACAATAAAGATAAGAGTTTCACTATGGGGGTGGAAGAAATAGGCAATTTTACTAATAGAATTGAGATACCTATACATAAATAATAAAGTGGCCTATAAGTCCTTTCAAAAATTTACCCTCATTAAAACAATTTTACCTATTTCATTAAAAATGTGTTTGTTTTAATTTGTTTGTAAGATACTGGCAGAGCTATCCATGGAACCTATAATGAAGCACATCAGGTTTACAAACATTTATATATATATATATATGTGTATATATATATATATATATATTCCCAGCTCAGCTCCTCCAGCTCACTCAGGAGACTACTGAGGTAGTTTACAGCCTTAAACTTTTTCTGAAATATTTGGTTATCTTTGGTATTACTGAATTTACCTCTAAACTGAGATTTCTAATTTCAATATTAGCAGATCACTGTGAGTGACATCCTTTCCCCTTGTCCTTATTTTATTTTCCATTTATCATATATATATATATATATATATATATATATATATATATATATATATATATATATATATATATGGGCTTTATGTGCTATAGCTAATGCCATTCCCTTTACAGGACTTTAAATTGCAGTACTTGTTGACAACCGTCGGCCCAGCAACTCAGTTATCTTCTCTACTGAATCAACTTGAAATTAAAATGGACAGTAATGCTCTTCCACAAGCACTCATCCAGAAAGTAAAGGGACATGCAATTAATGTTGATAAAAAACAGAGTATTTCAGTGCTTAACACTTTTGTATTTAATTAGCTTGTTTTACAGTATGCTGTGTAAAAGCCGAAAGGATGCTTCAGTCTCAGAAGCATCTAGAGTCTACTAGAGGAGACATGATGGCAAACTCAGTCAAAATTATCTCCATTCTAGAAAATCACGTATGACTTATGGGTATGTAGTTCTCTTTGCACCATTGCCAAACCCTATGACAATGGTGGAAACACAAGGTAAACTAGCTAACTTATTATTCAAATTTTTTTCCTTAAATTATTTTTTTTATTATTAATTGATTCAAATTACATCTCAGTTGTTAGCCCATCCCTTGTATCCTCCCATTCCTCCTTCCTTCCCGCTTCCCCCTCATTCACCTCCCCTATGTCTGTGACTGAGGGGGAACTCCTCCCCCTGTATATGCTCATAGGGTATTGAGTCTCCTCTTGATGACCTAGTATCCTTCCTCTGAGTGCCACCAGGCATCCCCATCCAAGGGACATGGTCAAATATGGGGCACCAGAGTTTGTGTGAAAGTCAGATCTCCTTCTCTACTCAACAGTGGAGAATGTCCTGTCCATCGGCTAGTCTGGGTAGGGGTTCGAGGTTTACCGCCTATATTTTCCTTGGCTGGTGCCATAATTTGAGGAGGACCCTGGGGCCCAGACCCGCTTGTAGTTTTCCAGGACCCTCTGGATCCTTCTATTTCCTCATTCTCTCAGGCTTCTCACACCTAAAGTCTCAATAGGATGTCCTCCCTTCTGACCCACTTTCCCGGTAGGTAAAGTTTTCCATGGGGACATACCCCCTGGACTAGTGTCTCAATATAAGTGAGTATATACCATTTAACTCTTTTTGCTTCTGGATGAACTCACTCATTATGATAATTTCTAGTTCAATCCATTTGTCCACAAATTTCAGAAATTCCTTGTTTTTAATAGCTGAGTAGTATTCCATAGTGTAAATGTACCACAGTTTCTTTATCCATTCTTCTACTGAGGGTCATGTAGGCTGTTTCCATGTTCTGGCTATTTTGAATAAGGCTGCTATGAACATGGTTGAGCATATGTCCCTGTTGTGTGGTAGGGCATCTTCTGGGTATATTCCAAGGAGTGGAAGAGCTGGGTTTTGAGGAAGCCATATTCCCATTTTTCTGAGAAAGCGCCGGTAGATTTCCAAAGTGGTTGCACTAGTTTGCATTCCCACCAGCAATGAAGGAGTGTTCCTCTTTCTCCACATCCTCGCCAGCATGTGGTGTCAGTTGAGTTATTGATCTGAGCCATTCTGATGGGTGTAGGATGGAATCTCCATGTCGTTTTGATTTGCATTTCTCTGATGACTACTGAGGTCGAGCATTTCTTTAAGTGTTTCTCAGCCATTTGATATTCCTCTTGATTTTTCACAAAGAAGCCAAATCCATTCAATGGAAAAATGACAGCATCTTCAACAAATGGTGCTGGTCTAACTAGATGTCTACATGTAGAAAAATGCAATTAGACCCCTATTTGTCACCATGCACAAAACTCAAGTCCAAGTGGATTAAAGACTTCAACCTAAAACCAGAGACATTAATCCAGTTAGAGGAAAAAGTGGGGAAGAGTCTGGAACACATAGGCACAGGACACAACTTCCTGAACAGAACACCAACAGCCCAGGCCTTAGCGTCAACAATTAATAAATGGGACCTCATGAGGCTGAGAAACTTCTGTAAGGCAGGTGACACTGTCAAGAGAACAAAGCGACAGCCTACAGACTGGGAAAAGATCTTCACCAACCCTTCATCTGACAAAGGCCTAATATCCAAAATATATAAAGAACTCAAGAAAGTAAGCACCATCAAACCAAATAAACCAATAGAAAAATGGGGCTCAGAACTAAACAGAGAATTCTCAACAGAGGAATATCAAATGGCTTATTATTCAAAGTAATGTTTCAAATTTGCACCACTAAAAGCTCTGTGACAAGAACAGCACTGTAGCCAAGTTCACAACCACCATCTTTATGTTCCCATCCTATAGACTCTTAGCCTACTGTAAACAAGGAAATATTCTGTAGCTACCATTATCTGTTGCTACCCTTTCAAAGAGGATTACCTAGAAATATTTTTTAAAATGCAGCTTCTCTATAACATTAAATGGCACTACTTTATAAATTTTAACAGTATTTTCAGGATTTGAAGTTCCATACTTTTGTTGCCTGTTAGGTGTTCCCCAAAGAAACCGTATAGGCTTCCTTTGAGAAAGCATAGAGATAGAAGTTGATGAGAAAAATACTGAAATATGGTATAGATCAGAGGTGAAAGCTTCAAATAATAATAAAGTTTCCATATATTATTATAACTAAGTTTTATGTCATATTAATTTGAGATCCAAAGCACAGCCCTAAAAAAATAGCACTTTCTCTGGGGAATAATGGATGGTCTCTGTGCCACCCAGCGTGTTTTAGGATGAAAGTACCTGGTTCTCTGCCTGCCACGATATTTATCTTTAAAGATAAAGCCACATTCCTATCTGGAAATATACCAAGAAAATTGTCATGCTCCTTGTCCAATGTCCTTTTAATTTCTGTCTGATATGGAACAAAGTACTTATATCACAACTCATGTAAATTTAAGGTTTGATCCCTACTCTGAATGTGTGTGTGTATGTATGTATGTATGTGTGTATGTATGTATTTGTGTTCTTGTGTACATGCATATATTTGCATGTCTTGTGTGCATTAATGTGAAGGTATGCATGGGTACATAGAGTTTTGGTAGATGTCAGTTGTCTTCCTTAGTCATTCTCAATTCAAATTCAGACTCTGATTCTCATGTGAGCAGAGAAGATGTCTGAGCCATCTCTTGAGTCCAGCACTCATCTATTTTGCATATTATTCATAGTTTAGTTTCACTTAGCCTAATAGGCAACCTTACTATGCTTGTCTGATATTGATGTTTTCTAGAATGCTTCCATAAAACTATATGCAGTGTTTTTGTTTTGTTTTGTTTTGTTTTTTTCTCAGAGATCTCTTACGCATGTTCTAAAGCACTTAGTTCCAAAATGACAAATAAAAAGGAAACTATAAATCAGGCGTTTGGAGTAATTAGCTCAGTTGCCCTCCCTGACGAGGCAGATAAAGCACAGTAGAGGCTGTGATGCTCCAGCCATATAAATTACAACGTTTGCTGGTGATGAATTGTGATACAGTGATGGCTGCTCTACCTCAGGTGATGTTCTTATAAATGTTGTGTTATTTGTGTTTGAAAAAGTAACAGCGGTGGGAGCTAAGTAAGCATTGACTTAGGGATTCATTGGAATATTTTTTTAAAACAGTCTGTTGTTCTGTACTAAGAGTTCTGAATAAGCTGCATGTCAAACCAAAGATCCAGCTTTGAGTTTATATGGATTCCGTAGAAGGCACAATTTCAATCCAGCAAGTTCTCTGCCTCAAGTACAAGGTTGTCACTTGTAAAGGATGCAACTGAACAACTCTATCTGTCATACAATGGGCTCGAATAGCTAAGATGCTGGATATCCCAGTACTTTGACATAGGTCCTGTACATATAGCTCTCTGCTCCCTGTTACATGCTAGCGGCCCCTTTTCCTTATAGACGGTGAAGGGAATGCTGTCTATACAAGCACAACACACAGCAACCGGTAACAATTCTGCTCCTGCTTATCAGAACAATAATGATTTCAGTCATCCACACAATGAATTTCGCTAGAGGAACAGAAAGGAACTAAAGCACTTAGCATTAATATACATAAGCAGTAGCAAAAGAAGTATGCAACTCTATGCTATGGATGGGCACAACATTCACATTTAGAAGAAGAAGAATTTGCTAAATGGAACACATTATGAGTATTAATCATCAACAGAATCCTAAGTGTTCCAGACGCATGCTTGGATGAGCATTGTGATGTTCGTGAAAAGGACAACAGTGAAAATAAAGTTACAAAATGTAAGACATCTAATGTAATAAGAGATTAAGAAGCCCAGGCTGCTAAATAGCTTTATTCCTAATGTTGAAGACTACCATTTCACTAAACACCCTGGGAGATCCCGAGCACACATTGCTTGTATAAATTGCTCTAGTGACAAGAACATCTTACTTATTGAGAGAAACCACAGCCAATGACATTGTAAGGCTGAACAAAGTTATGGTATAAGTGGGCTTTTTGAAGCACTGAATGGGGTAATGTGTTGAAATAATAGGGCCCTTGGTGCAGAGCTTAACTGTAGGAAGCACAATTATCATAATGAGCAGCAAGGCTTGAGTGACAGCCAGAGGTTCTCGACCTAAAGAACATTACAGCAATGTTTAATAAAACATGTTGTACCTAAGGGCAAAGGAGATGGACAACCTATCACAATGATGAGCAATTCATACAATAGATGTAAAATTAAGAAGGGATAGTTCTTAAATTCAGCATGAGAAGAGTTTGAAAGTTGTCAATCATCCTTCAACAGGAAATTAAAAGTTGAAAATTAACAAATTGTCTTAAACTTATAGGAAATTGAGCCACAATGCAGTGAGTGAAGAAAATCATATCTAAGTTCAGCTTACCAGGAATGAAAGTGACGAGCAGTTTCAAGTGAGAGCAGTTCACATATCTGACATGTACTGGAGGCTGAGCCCCACCTACTTAATCACTAAAATCTTCTAAATTACAGTGCTAAAGAGGAGTCGACTTTGTGGATTTAACTTCCAACAGTCACCTTAGCATCTCATGGCCTCTCCCTAGTTCATGGTTTCTGGCAAGTATGTAGATGGACAAGGGTAAACTGTCCCTTGGGAAACTAGACACTGGGAGTTTGACCATATTCTCATGAGCATTCGGACAACACAAAAATGGATTTGTTTCTTTTTTATCTATTTTTATGGGGAAGGAGTTATGGGGAGGAGGATAGAGCAGAGATGGGAGGACTGGGTGTTTGATGTGAGATTCCAAAATAATCTCAAAAATATTGCATTAAAGGGAATATCAATAAGTAATTCCCTTAAAGGAAAAATAAAGAAAATATTTTACATTAATGAAAATGATTTACAACAATAAAATTTGTCAGCCTGAAAGAAATTAATTAAAAATAAAGATAAAATAAACTTTCTTTAGAACAGGGGAGGGGAAAAAGAAACTATTGTTGTATCTGAAGATGTCTCTGCATCTAAGAGGACACCACTCCAAGTAAACCTACTCTCCCTCAATCCTTATCTCCCACAGATTAAAAGTAATGCCAAAATTCTATCCTTCTAACCTTCAGCATCATGTAAAGAGAGAGCAAAATGGGAAACATAATGATAAGGTTAAATTGATATGCACTTATGTGCCTAGAGAAATTGTAACTTGTTATGCTGTGTTTACATGCTATCTCTTTATGGCCTGCCCTTTTCTGAAGGGAACCAGAGGAGTGGACCGCAAGAGAGGGAGGTAAGAAGGAGGGATTAGGAAGAGTGGATGGAGGAAAAACTGTGGTCAGGGTACAATATAAAACAATACAGTAATAAATAAATTTAAAAAGAAAAAAATCTGAAAGTCACAATTCAGAAACTCAACTGACGCTTAAAACGAGACTTAGAATACTTCACTTTCATGTCCTAGTTAACCACATAAAATGTTCAAGTGTAGCTTCATGAATGAATGAAATGGAGTGCTGGAAGACATAGGTTCCTACTTAGAAGAGGTTTCTAGGAAACCTAACAGCACCTATGGCTAAAATTTACCGAACAGAAGGAAATATTACATGCCCAGAGCAACACTAAACACACCAAAACTCCTAGTCAGATTGACATTAAACTTGGCATTAAATATCTAAGTATGTCAGGTCTCTAGTTCTTTTCTTACCTAACTATAAACAAAATCTATAATGCATGTAAGAGATGTAGAATTTTAAAAGTGTTTGAGTAGTTGGCAAAAGTTATGGATCTCAGAGGACAACCTATTACTAACACTAGGCTAGAGCAACATAGGTACTAACTGCACCTGCCAATAACTGCAGATTGTCAAAATGCAGACAACATGTGATCCTGCTGTGCCCAGACTGAGTGGATAACTCTGCAAAACAACTCTTAATGTTAAGAAGCACAAAAGAAGGGATGGTAAAATGATTGCAGGGCTCAGAGATCAGGGAGACTAATGGGAGATTGTACCTTCTTAGATGGATGGACCGTTAAGGGCTTTAAAATGTATTTATTCTATTTATTTACGGATTTTATTTGTTTCCTCTATTATCATCTTTATAAAGAAAGATTTGAGGTCAGTTCCTTTGTTTCAGTTGTGTTACAGTGTCCAGGCCTGATTGCATTGGGATAACTGTGTTCTGGAAATGTCATATTATTTTGGCTTTTGTTGTTTATGTTTTTATACTGTCCTTTAGCCATGACTCTCTTGAATTGGATGGTAGTTTCTGGCATCCTTCACTGGCCATTGGAAGGATCTCATATGTGATCTCAAATACAGGGATCTTGGTAACCTTCTGGTGTATCCGGCAGGTGACCTGAGGTCAGATCTGGGAACTATCAATGGTCTAGTCTGGTGAACTGAGATCAGAGAATGACACTAACAGATTCCAAGAATCAAATGGGCCTAATAGATATCTACAGAACTTTACACTCAAACACAACAAATTATGTCACGATCCCTCCAGTGGAGTCTGTTCGACAATTATACTACACAACCCAAGGCTACAATCCCTACTCAAGGGAGAGCCTCCAGGAATGGGTCTGATGCTCCTGCCAGGAGTAACTGATTTCAGTTTTTCTTCTCACTCATTTGTTTTGGAACATTCTGCCTTTGTTTTTACTTTCTTATCAGAACTTTTCAAATATAACTGTGTTGCTAGGAGACACCCTAGCTTGGGACTACAGCCAAGGGCCATCCAGGTTCTGCTCCACTTATAAAAACCATATATAGTTAAAACTTAATCGTAAGTTAATAGTTTATATTATAAATTACAAATAAAGTGCTTAAGAAAGCTCCAGATAGTGATGAAATGGCTAAAAAACTGTCTTGACTCATAGATGTTTGATGTAATGAAAAAAAAATTGACATTTAATAAAGAGGCACATACACTGATACCAATCTAATGACTTAAAAATGATAATTTAAGATTGATGACAACATTATTACTCTATATCCCATATTTAAAAATATGCGGATAAATTTTAACCACACACACAAAAAAAAAACCACTCTCCGTTTCAAAACTGTGTGCAAAAACCTAGCTTATTGTCTACAAAATACACTCAGATACAAACGCTCCCGAGTTTGTCTGTTTGTCACTTCACCTTACCTTTGTCCACCAATATTTTGAGAACTCCCATTCCCAAGGACCTATACCCAACTGAGCCAGTCCATGACAAAATTATACTCTCTTCTTAGCACCTCGCAGAACCTTCTTCAAAATTGACCATATAGTCAGTCACAAAGCAAGCTTGAAGAGATACAAAACAGTAACCTGTTGTCCTTCCTCTGAGTGCCACCAGGTCTCCCCCTCCAGGGGACCTGGTCAAATGTGAGGTACCAGAGTAAGTACCAAGAAGAGACTTGATACCCTATGAGCACATACAGGGGGAGGAGGTCCCCCACAGGAACAGTCATAGGGGAGGGGAATAAGGGGAAAATGGGAGGGAGGGAAGAATGGGAGGATACAAGGTATGGGATAACCATTGAGATGTAACAAGAATAAATTAATAAACAAAATAAAAAAAGAGATACAAGATGATTGAAATAATACTTTGTATCTTATCAGACAACCTTGCACTACAGCTGGAACTCAACAACAAGGGACATAACAGATGCATACACATACTTGGAAATTGAATAACTTCCTACTCAATAACATAATTTTTTTAAATCCATGTGGGAAATTCCCAGTGTCCTGTGAAATTTTTTCATTGCCAAAATGCATGGAGTTTTGCTAGAAATCAAATTCTATTAGTCTATTCAGGGTTACAGAAAATGTACCAGATGCATCCTCTGTGTAATATGCCAAGAGATTAACCAGATTTTTTCATCTCTGAATATCTTACCTCTGAGTAAATCTGCAACAAAATAAGCATAAGATCTTTCTTCAACAGGACCATTTGATGACCAAATGTCCATGCTCATCCAAGATCACCAATGCTATTGAATTATAGATGTCCAGAGTTGCTAAAACACCTCAAAATCATTGCTTATTCTTGTATTGAACTATCTGAGAAGCTTAATATGTTCACATGCTGTGTTTGATATGGAGATACTAAGATGTATATATTACTTTTACATAGTTTTCATTTTACTATAAAGCTGCAATTTGAGTCTTAATTTTGAAGTCATACAATATTATGCCACTAACTTAGCCAGAATTTTATTTATGTAATCAAAAACTATCACCAAAGCAAGTTTGAAAAGAAAAGATTTCATCTCACACTTCCAGTTAAATATCTATAATTGAGGTAAACAGGGCAGGTGTTCAAGCATGGCTGGAACTTGGAAGCAAGAACTAGATTTATGGAGTCTGTGGCGGAATGCTGCTTATTGTTCTGCTTTCCATGGCTTTTTCAGCCAGCTTTCTTACAAAACTCAGGGTCTCCTCCCCACCACAATGAGTTGGTCCCGTTTGATATCTATCCAGAAAATGCCCAATAGGCTTATTTATAGGCCACTCTGGTAGAGGATTTTCTCAGTCTATAGTCACTATTGTCAAATGACTCCAGCCTCTGTCAGTTTGACATAAACATAACCATCAGAGTAACAATCCTCATCATAAAATGTAAAGTATATATGAAATAAAAATAAATGTTTAGGAATTGTAGTGGATATAAACATGTTTTCGTTTTGCTGCCAAGTGTGGGATGGGGAACAGACTTGTGAGAGATCAAGTGATGTTTATCCACTAGAAGATGAACCACCTCCTGCAGGGGCTTGGCTTTTGCCAGCTGAAACTTCCTAGTACAGACTTTGAGAGGAGATTTATATGTATGAGCCCAAAAAAGGAGGCGAGGGCTTCTGGGGTCTTGGTATTGTTTGGCTGTTCGTTGTTCCACTTCTAGATGTTCCTAGGGAGAACGTCTGCAGAGAACACTTCGGAGCTCCGGGTTCTGGCTTCTGTTCCAGGTTCCAGCAGTAACTTTGGTTGAATTGCTGGTCTGCTAAGATCCTGCTGATTATGCCAGGGGAATTGCTTCCAGGAACTGAGTCAAAAAAGGTCTACTTCTCCATTTCCCATAAACCTCCTTTCTTTCCTATCTAGGGTAGGTGGGTTGGAAGGAAGCATTAAGAAATTTCAAATAAAGTAAGTTTGGAAAAGGCCGAAACCTACAAGAAATATGCATTTATAACTTCTTACTACTTTAAATACTTGTAGACATTAGGTAATGACAAAGTTATGTTGAATATATACCTAATAGCTAAATACAAAATTAATGCATTAACTTTGTTAGAATTTGAGATAACCAGATGCAGTGGTATGGATAGGAAAAGTCACTACACAGGCATAAGTATTTGGAAGTTTGGTCTGCAATTGTTGGCACTATTTAAGAGGCAAGGACATCTTCAGGATGCGACAATGAACATCCTGAACAGCTATGACACTGGGAAGTGGGCTTTGAGAATGTATTGCCTCGACTGTCTTCTAGTTCTCGGTTTGTTTTGCGTTTTTCATTGAAGACATGATCACACAGCTTCATGCATTCGTCACTTGCTGCCAAGCCTCCCCTACCATAGGGGACTCACTGAAACCATAACCAAACTAAATTCTTCATTCTGTTAGTCACTTATGATCACAACAAAAAGGAGTGACTATTACCTTATGACTTCTACAAAGTAGAAATGGAGAATGTTTGTGAAAAGTAAAGAATTTGTCAGCTATAAAGGGATAGAGACAACTTTGCATTGCCACCACCATCAGGCTGAGGAGGTCTTGTAGAGCCATAGGGACCTCAGGTTAAGCCCATAGAATAATGTCTTTCATGTAAGAATTTTGTACAGTTTATAAAGCATAATTGATCATTTATTAAAATATATTAATATAAGCCTAAGCACAGGGTTATTAGGAAGAAAATAAGGAAAAAACTCGAGAGCTTAGATGGAGGCCTCTCAAAGATGAAGAGGTAAAAGTAAGACATAAACAGGTGTGAGTACTAACTCCTAAAAGGACAGTCACAGTTGGAAGGTGAAATATTTACGCAACATGAAGAAAACCCAGAGTGTGACACTCACAGTTAATTGTGTTAACATTAGCCGTGTAGAGCATTGGATCACTCTCAAGCTACATATCAAATGGTTCTGAGAAACTTTTGCATTTGTCCTTTCTCTCTTTTCATAAGTAGGGTAAGTGAGGTTCCTGTAGAGATGCTGCAGATAGAGTTATAGTGTAAAGAAGTGAAACCGTCTTTATTGCCAGGCAGAGGCTTAATTTGGATCCCAGAGTGAGGAGATACCTTTGCTTTCATATCCCTCAGTTTCCTGAGCTTTCTGTCTAACTTTGGAAACATTTAGCCTCCACCAGCTCTGAAAATCCAGCCTTGATTGCTCAAGGTGATGCTTGTATTTGTCAGGAAAGTCAGATACTATGTGTTTGATGCCAGAACAAGAATAAAAATGTCCAGCCTTTACAGTAATAGGAAAATGAGAGATTTTATGAGGCAAAATATTCAGGAAGAAGCAGAAGACAAAGGAACACCAAACCGTGATTTGCACTGTTTGAAGTCAGTTATCATCCACTTCTATTACTTGCATGGACAGTAAGGAATCATGACTATTTAAGTTTTAAAGGACAAGAATTTCTGAGTCCTGAAACACAACTGAAACAATATTCAATCTTTCAAAGGCTCAAATATTTCTTGTTCCATATCTTCAAGTAACAGTTTGGCCACCCTGATTTCTATTTAGCCAGCATTCTGGGGTAGCATCCGTACACATAACTGGGCAAGATAGAATTATGCAGCTTATCTGCAGCAAAGACATAAAATTTATTATATGCAAGCATGTGTTATGGTGTATATACATTTATTATGTATGCATATGTATGTATATTCTAGTTTTGCATCAATTACATTAAATTGTTTATACTGTTCTATATTTTTCTGTATTACAAACCGATGTTAATAGTTCATTTAAAACTTTGGAAAACCACTTCACCTTGGTGGGCATGCCTGGTGGCACTCAAAGGAAGGGGAAGCAGGCTACCATGATGAGACCTGATAGGCTGTGATTATATGGTGGGGGAGGAGGTCACCTTCTGTCATAGGCCTAGGGGAGGGGAATAGGGGGAAAGAGGGAGGGATGGGGAAAAGGAAGATACAAATTGAGGAGATAACAATCAAAATGTAATCTGAATAAATTATTTAAATAAATTAATAAATAAACAAATTTTGGAAGTAATATTTTAAAAAGAAAAAAAAACATTAAAATTTAAGAAGAAAGACAAGATCATCACAAATCTGGTTTAGCAAATGCTGCCTTCCTTATTTTTAAACATTCTTCAGATGTTTTTTTCTACATTTTACTTTTTAATTTTTTATTGAAAAAAATTTTCTTTCATACAATACATGCCAACCACAATTTCCTCTCCCTCTGCTCCTCCTAGCTCACCCCACTCCTAATCTTTGGTCTCTTGCACATCTATTCACCCTCCATTTCCTTTTCACAAATTAGCAGGCCGCCAAAAGACTACACCCAACAAGACAATACAGGGTACAACAAGACAAGGCAACAGCCTTCATATTAAGGCTAGAGAAGTCAATGTAATAGTAGAAAAAGGATCTCAAGAACAGGCAGAGGAGTCAGAGATACACCTGCTCCTTCTATTAGGACCCCCAAAAACACCAAGCTAATATCCGTAACATGTATGCAGAGCACCATTAACTTCTTTCAATATCTTTCACAAAGCCCATCCATCTTTTAGCCTGGATTTTTGTCCGCTTTAACAAATGTTTTCTCCACATTCACTATTTACATTCTCAATTTAAAGGTGAACTTTAAACAGTATACCTATCACACTTCATTGTAAACTTTTAGCAGTTTTTGCTTATATATAATGACCTAAAAAAAATTCTATCACATTACACGGCCTTTTTCTTGCTAGCTCTTAATACAGTCCTAACCTCATGTGATGTCTCTTCTTCGATTTCATGTGTGTTCTTCCTTAGTTACTTTTCTGTCAGAATAAATGTTGTGTTTCCTTCCTATTTTTTACATAATTTATTCAGATTATATCTAAATTGTTATCCTCTCACTTGAATCTTCCTATTTCTCCCTCCCTCCCTCTTTCACCCTATTCCCCTCCACTAGGCCTGTGGCAGAAGGGGACCTATGCCCCCACCATAGGATCACAGCCTGTCAGGTCTCATTCTGGTAGCCTGCTTCCCCTTCCTTTGAGTGCCACCGGGCCTCCCCACCAAAGGGAAGTGGTCAAATAGGGGGCACCAGAGTTCATGTCCTTCCTATTTTTAATGCTCTGTTTTCAATCACTAAGTTAGTCCCTTCTACTTAGTTAATTTCTTTTTGTGAAATTGTCTTTGTTATGCTTGAAAATAAAGACAATAAAAATGTGCTTGCACAAGATACACATGTGTAGGCATGCACTTAAATCTGTAAGTTTGTTTTCTTTGCTTAGAATTTCTTAATTTATTTACAACCTTGTTTATCTTCTTCTCCAGATGGAGAGATTAGAATAACTGTTATATACTAGCTTGTCAAAAAGCAGTGGAGTAATAAACACATTGTAAAATCAATGCAAACAAAGGAAAGGAAGAAATATTTCTGCTAACTTTTTTGGAGAATTATTGGTTACTTTGTCAAATCACTAAAGAAGAACTCATTTTGATTACTGGTCAAACATATTTAAGAGTGTGAATTAGTAAATTACTTTGCCATGTTTAGATAAGTCATGACATTTTAATGTGTCAGATCTCCATCAAATGCCTTATATGTCTTTCAGTTACCAAGATTTATTCTAGTCACCTTTATTTCCTCACTATATTAGTTAATGAGTAAATTCAAGTCATTTAATTTACTCCATCAATCTAGTCTTTATCCATCCTTGTTGATAATATTTCTTTTTAAAATTTAACTTTATTTTTTTAATTATCAACTTTACATCCCAATCATAGCCCCCTCCTTCAATTTCCTCCAGGTCCCAACCTCTGTCTTTCCTTCCTCTATGCTACTCCCCTAGTCCTCAAAGAGAGGGTACCCTTCTTCTGTACCAACTGACGCCAGTCTATCAAGTGTCATCAGGACTGCCTGTATTCTTTCCTCTGTGCATGGTAAGGCACCCTGCCAGGAGGAAGTGACTAACAGAGTCCATGCAAGGACTGTCCCTGCTCCCCTTAGTAGGAGACCCATATGGAGATTGAGTTGCCTATTGGCTACATCTGAGTATGGGACCTGGGTTCTCTCCATGCATGATCCTTCTTTGGTCCGTTAGTCTTCACCAGCCTCCTCGGGTTCAGGTTTGTTGTCTTTGTTGGCCTTCTGGTAAAGCTCTTTTCCCCTCCCAGTTCTTCTATGCCCTCATTCATTCATAGGATTCCCTGTGCTCTGCCCAAAGTTTTGCTATGAGACTCAGCTTCTGCTTTCATCCCATAATTGGTGGAGTCTTTCAGAGGACAACTATTTTAGGATCCAGTACTGTTCCCTCTCTTCAACTGCTCCCAGTGTGCATTCTATTTGCCCTTCTGAATGAGAATGAATCAACCTCCCTAGGGTGATCTTTATTACTTAGGTTCTTTATGCCTGTGGTTTGTAATATTGTTATCCTGTAATATGGTTATATGGCTAATATAAACCTCTGAGTATATTCCATGAGTAATAATATATCTTCACATTAAAACAGCTTACAAAAATTTAGAAAAAAACATTGGGAGTGTCTAAACCCTACATTTTATGCTCTTAAAATACAGTAATGTTCATATCAGATTATCAGACACCTTAATATATAAATGATGCTTGATTCACAAAACTTCTAGATTCTGGAGTCAGTAACAAAACTGTCACTCTCTACTTATGAAACACAGAGAACCTATTATTAATTCTTCATAGAATTCTCAACACTCATTTGTCATTTTAAAAAGACACAAGAGGCGTTGTAGCTTCCTGTTATGTTAGTCATTTCACAGATAACATTATATATTCACACATATACACATAATCACTTATTATTTTTGAGTATATATTTTATATAAATACCATAAGTTGAGTTTCTTGTCTATTATTTCTGTTTAACTGATTATTATTGGATTTTCAGATACATAATACTTTCTCTTTGTTGAGAGCAAATATTTAAATTAATGAGTGTGCGTGTGTGGACATTTATATTACAAGTATATACTGAATACCTACCACATGCACATAAGCATGTCTGATTTTGATGCTGAAAGTGATCAGCACAAATCTTCCATAATCAAGTCCTAGATTCAACAGGATACATACCAATCAAGAGAGAGATACAGGCTATTATGTGAGACACACTGTAGAAGCTTTATCAAATACAAAACAACTGGAAACAAGTCAAGAAGGGACACAATATACACTTAGGAAAAATATACTGAGGGAGGAAAAGTAACTAGAGTAAACCTTGACAATTGAAAGACATATAAGCATTTTGATATGGACATCAGAGACATTAAAATGTCATGGTCTAAAGCAGACATGCCAAAGTAAATAGAGGAAAGCCCACAAGGCTTTAACCATACACAAAGAAATAAAAGGGAATAAGGATTCAGAGAGTGGAAATAATAGGCTTCCCCAGATGTGCATACAGCAATTGCTTAGTAGCAGATCATCATTCCTGAAAATCTAAAGTGACACTATATGGAATGAGTAGGTTATATATAGAAGCGTACATGTATATGCATATATATGCACGTAGCAACTATTAATGCAAAATGTCATGATTTGAAGGAGAGGAAGAAAGGATATATTGAACACTTTAGAGGGAGGAAAAGGGAAGGATAAATAATGAAATCATATTATATTCTCAAAGATAAAAGAAAAACCTAGGAAAAAGGTATGTTTTGTGATGAAGCAAAATTCTTGTATATACAATGCTTTTCTATTGTTTACTTTTTAAATTATAATTTAATTACAATTTTTTTTCCATTTGCTGGCCACCTTTCTACAAATTCAAGACCTCTTCTTTCATTATTTTTGTATATTTGTAATACCTGGTGAGTCCATATAATGTTACTTGTGTGTATGTTTTCAGAGATGACAGCTTAGCACTGGACAGCCATTGGTGTTTGTAAGGTTTTTTTTTGTTGTTGTTGTTGTTGTTTTTACTTTATTGTTTACTTATATATTCATTCATTTAATAACTTTTCAGCCTGATTCAAGACCTCTACTTCCTCCATGTCCCACCCTCACATATCTTATCCCATTTCCTCTCTCCTTCTTCTCTGAAGAAGAGGGGGTCCTCAAGAGGTATCAACTCACCCTGACACCTCAAGTCACAGCAGGACTTAGCTCAGTCCAAGCACGCTTTTGGTTGATGGTTCGGTCTCTGTGAGCCTCCATGAGCTCAGGTCAGTTGACTCTGTAGGTCTTCTTTTGGTGTCCTTGACCTCTTCAGCACCCTCTATCCTTCTTCCCACTCTTCCACTAAACTGCCAGAGCTGGGCCCATTCTTTGGCTATGGGTCTCTGCATCTGTTTCCATCAGCTCCTCAAAAAAGTCCCTCAGAAGACGTTATGCCAGGCTTCTATCTGGAGGTATAGCAGAGTATCAATAGTGTCAGGGGTTGGCTCTCTCCCATGAGGTGGGTCTCAAATTGGGCCAGTCATTGGTTTGCCATTCCCTCAATCTCCATTTCATCTTTTCCCCTACCCTTCTTGTAGAGGAGACACATTTGGTGGGTTTGTTTCTCCCTCCCTCTACTGGGAGTCCCACCTGGCTACAGGAGGTGTTGACTTTATGTTCTTTAATCCCTGTTTCTTGGAGTCTGAGCTAAGGTCACCCCTATAAATTCCCTGGAACTTCTCTTCTCCCAGAGATGTCCACCACCCACCAATTTCCATTATTTCTCCCAGTCTTCTCACTCTCCACTGTCCTCTGTTTTCAGCACATCTGATGGTGTGTTCTTCACATGGAAGAGCACAATGTTTTTTATTTAACCTGAACTA
Organism: Acomys russatus; assembly: GCF_903995435.1. Lineage (NCBI taxonomy): Eukaryota > Metazoa > Chordata > Mammalia > Rodentia > Muridae > Acomys > Acomys russatus. Next base: position 19,739,547 of record NC_067158.1, on the reverse strand, counting down.
GTTTAAACTTAAAGTCTTGATCTTCTCTAATTTCCAGTTCTCCAGAGTGAAAATTATATGCAGTGTTTCTTTTTATATTTGAGCAAATGAAAACTGAGCAACACTAAAGGAAAGTCGTTGTCATTATCAATTTTATTAGTACATGTTATTTATAAAACTTTACAGCCTATCCCAGCACTCGGGAGACAGCAGCAGGCAGATCACTGTGAGTTTAAGGATAGCCTGGTCTACAAAGTGAGTCCAGGAAGGCCAAGGGTACACAGAGAAACCCTGTCTCAAAAAAATCAAAAAACTTACAAGCATCTTTAAGATACTTTCATACACATACATGAAGTATTTTGATAATATTCTCCTTAATCAGCCACATAAATACCCCTTTCACCTTTAATTCACTCTCTTCTAATCTCATGACTTTTAAAATGATTTATGTATAAGAAAGATACTTGTCTCTTTGTGTGTGTGTGTGTGTGTGTGTGTGTGTCATTGGCGAAAGATATTTTGTGCCTCAACCTGGCATCAAGTTGGTTATATAGTTGAAGTTTGCATTGAACACATGCCTTTCTACCTTTACTTCCAAATTATTGGGAATATAGTCGTGAATTACCATACATATTTTAAAGTTTGCATTATTTTATTTAGAATGATAAGTTCCAATTTTATCACTTTTATGTAATCAACGTGCTGTATACATAATTGTTATTTGGAGGTAAGCAATTCATTGACTTGGCTTTTATGACTAGAAATACAAAATATATGGATATGTAAATCTCTTTTCGAATACTGCCTTTGATTCCTTCAGGTATATACACAGGCCTGTGTAAATGAATCCCACGGTAGTTTTATTTTTTAGGGATGTTTTTAATGACCTTTCATAGTGTCATCTTACAACCTAATCAAGATTGTATGTGCTCCCTTATTCTCATGTCCTGTGCCAGATTTTGTTGCTTTGTGTCTTTTTTTCTTTTTTTTTTTTTTTTAAGATAGACATTGGGACTGGGATGAGACAAATTATCAGTATAGTTTTGAATTGTACTTTTATAATCATTACAGTCTTAAATATATATTTTTTTCATAGTTATTGACCATTTGGGCTTCTTTGGAGAACTGTCTGTTGAATTTATATATCTATTTTAATGGTTGCATTAATTTTCTGGATGCTTAATTTTTTAAGTGTGTGTGTTTGTATGTGTACATACAGATTTATTTGTAGATGTCAAAGGTCTATGGCCTGTGTCTTAATTAATCACTTATTTTGATAAAACAGTCTCTCATTAAACCTGGGGCTAGTATATTCAGCTGTAAACTGTCCAGCCATCACGCCCATCCTTCTATCTCAACCCCTATCAGGTCCTGTGGTGGTATTAGAGGCACTTGCTGCCATGCCTGGCAATATATCTTTTTTTGCATTTTCTAAATTTCTATTCCTGTCAGATGATTAAATGACAAAGTTTTTCTCTCATTCTTCTGTCTATCTCTTTATTACATTAATCTGTCCTTTGTCAGGAAGAGACTGTGATTTCATTCATTCCTATTTGTAAATGTTCAAGATCATTTCCTGAGCTAATTGACATCCTAAGCATGGAGTTGTGGTTTGTGGTTAAGTCCTGCGGTGTTTTCAACTACAAGTTTCATATTACCAACTTTAACAAGCATGTCTTTAATACACTTTGATTTTATTTCTCTATAGGAATAATCTAATCTCATTTTTCTTCACATGGATATCCAGTATCATAACCCCAGTTATGGAAGAGACTATATTTCCTCAGTTCCATGTTTTTGGCATATTTGTCCTAAATAAGAAAGTTATAGAGCCAGGACTGTGTTGTGGGACCCCTATTTTAGTCTACGTGCCTCGCTGTATTTTTATGGCCATATTTTGTTACTGTACTTTATATTATAGTTTAAAGTCAAGCATCGTAATGTCTCCAACATCAGTCACTTTACTAAACGTGGTCTTGTTGCTTTATTTTTATATCTTCATATGAATTTGAGTATTTTCCCTTTTAGACCTATGAAATTTTCCATTGGAATTTTGATGAACTCTGCACTAATTCTAAGGAATTTTTCAACAAGAATTTGCTATTTCAAAAAAATATATTAGTGATCCTAGACCAGAGTATTTACTTTTTTCTGTTTATTTGGTGATACACTATTTCAAATACAGATACTTCAATACCTCACCTAGGTTATTTGCTCCCTTTTAACAAATTTTAATAAGTGAATTTTAGCTTATGAACCTTCACATTATTCTGAAGCACCATTCATTTACATATTAAATACATAAATGGATATCATATGGCAGATAGTACTTGATGTTAAGCAATTAAAAAAAGTTAACACAAACTGAATGCTTTCTTGGTATAGTGAAAACAAAAATATACTATAAATAAAATAGAATAAAAAACTGAAAGAATATGCCATTTGACTCTTTCTGCTTCTGGGTTAACTCATTCATTATGACCATTTCTAGTTCAATCCATTTTTCCACAAATTTTGGAAATTCCTTGTTTTTAATAGCTGAGTAGTATTCTATAGTGTAAATGTACCACAGTTTCTTTATCCATTATACTGAGAGACACTTAGACTGTTTCCAGTTTATGGCTATTATGAATAAGGCCGCTATGAACATGGTTGAGAAAATGTTCTTGTTGTGTGCTGGAGTATCTTTCCTGGATGGGGAGGCTGGTGGCACTCAGAGGAAGAATAGCAGGCTACCAAGAAGAGACTTGATACCCTATGAGTATATACAGGGGGAGGAGGTCCCCCTCAGTCACAGTCATAGGAGAGGGGAGTAAGGGGAAAATGGGAAGGAGGGAAGAACAGGAGGATACAAGGGATGGGATAACAATTGAGATATAATATGAATAAATTAGTAAACAAAACTGAAAGAAAAAATTCTAAACAAAATACAAAAACAAGTTTAAAAACCACCACCAGCAGCAGCAACACCAAAAAAAAATTGCATAAAGAAAACTATTTAAGATAATCATTATTAAAATGCAGTTGCTTCATGGGGAACGTGTTCAAGTTTGCATCTCAGGAGCTAATATCAGCCAAGGTTCAGCAGGCACATATTCTGACTTCTGGTGATTATTTACTTTCATTTTCATGTAGACAAAGAGCCAGCCAACAAGAGGTCATGGGTTCCTGACACTGACCAGTAAGTGCTAGCTTCATGCATATCATCTGAGATTCGTCAAAGAAAGAATAATATCTTCCCTTTTATGTGTGTTCATAAAGACAGTGGTAGTAACTTCCCAGTTATTCTTTTGTATTTCTAATCTAGATGAATAAAAGATAATGCTGTGTGGTTTGGTATTTCATCCTTTGCTTTAGACAAGCATAAAATACCACAAAGTGAATGCACTAACCATTCTTCTCATTGTTGGTTGGGACAACATGCGTGAGAAAAGCAACTTAAAGTTTTTGTTTAGGTTCATGGTTAGACAGGCTATGGGAGATCTTGGTGGGCAGGTATGCCAGGAAGATCATGGCGTGACAAGTCACATTGCAGTTTCAGCCAGCAAGCAGGAGATGAATGGTGGTACACAAGCTTTCTCCCTTTTTTCCAATTTTTATTCAGTATGACACAGTAGCTCTTGTGTTGATGCTACCCACATTCAGGCCTCAATCTTTCTTAGTTTTACCTTTCTTGCAAGTATCTTTACAGGTGAGCTCAGGGACATATCTTGTAAATGATTTTTTAACCCAGTCAAGTTGATAATGATTATATGTCACAAGTTTAATTGCTGTATGTTCAAATGTGATTTCTTCTAATATTCCAAGGACTACATAATTTATGTCAAATCACCATTATTTTATTTTTACTAACTTATTTTTACTCTAAAGTAAAATATGTGAAAATTACCATAATAAGTACATTTTTATTTTTTTATTTAATTTATAAAAGATAAAGTGTTCTGCCTTTTGTTGTATTATGAATATTTTGCCATAGAACTGGTTTGATAAAAAAAAAATTTAGTCTTATAATTGTATTAATTAATTAAATGCTTTTGAAATCATTGGCTTTGCTACACTTTCTAACCACCAAACCTCCTTATTTGCAGTGGCATAGTTTCCATGCATATAGATTGACTTCCTAAAAACCTTTATCATCATAAAGCATGAAGAGCTCAGTGTTAAAAAGTTTTCTTGATGTCAAGAAATGCCATTGGTAAAATAACATGTATATAACTTCTTATAATAGGGATTAGGTTCTTTAGTATTATTAATAAAAACTGTAAGAACAGACTGAAAGAAAGCCCAATGACAATTTTAATAGAGTTAAGAAAAAAATCATAAGGCAGGTAAGCTCTAAACCTCAGGAGATGCCCAGAGGCAGAAAACAGAGAAGGGACAGAGAGAAAGTCATGCCTTTTGTGTAAGAGTTCAGAAAGCCAACATCAACAGCAGATGGAGGTGGGCAAGCAGTTGAGTGGTGGAAAAGCAGGGTGTGTCCGCTTCAGGGAGGAAGTGAGAAGAGCCAGCATGTCAGGAAAAGTAAGCTTTGTCTTTTGGCCAGCATCTGAAAGAAAAAAGAATTATACTTGTCTGAAAAGAGCTGTGTTCCATGAGTGAAGCTATAAAATGGCTGTACCAAGGCAGGAGCTCTGAAAAGCAAAATATAGAGTCCTCACCTATTGTAACATGACGTCAGGGAAATCAACTTTCCTGGTGATAGATTCCTGCTCATTTTATTGACTGGACAAATTTGATTAACTCTTAAGGGAAGAAACACTGTTATATAATGCCCTAATTTTTGGAATAAAGCAGAACTGTGTTTCCTCCTGGAGCCAAAAGTATTACATCCTTTTGAGTAGGAAGCCTGGGACTGGCAGGGGGTAGGCAATTATGATTTTTTTTTTCCCTTTTAGTGTTACAAAGGAAATAGGGGATGGATTCAAAGTAGACCATAAGGAAGTAGTGTTATTTCCAATTGCCCCTAAGGTTAGTAACCACTATCAAGGTCCCTAGCAATTCAGTGTCATGATTCAAAAGTCATCAATTTTCTATGTTTAATTTTGAGACAGAACATTGCTAAATTACATTAGACCTTTTTGTAAATATGTCTGACAGGAATGCAGAAAAGAAAGGTAGTCTGCACTCTCTGCTTCTTGTGCCAAGAGCATTATATAATGAGGTAAGCACTGGTAATTGTGTTTAGCTCAATAGCACTTTTAATTATGGTTGAGTTCTCCTTCAGAGTCCATGGATTTTAGTGATGCAAAATAAACGGCTGAAAGCTGAGTTAATGCACTTTCATGGATTTCTATTGCCTAATTAAAGGACAGATACATTGCTTTTTTCCACTGTGGCCTCCAGCAAAATAAGTTGTTTGTCTATAGTCTCACAGAGAAAGCCATTTTTGTTTCAAATCAGAGACTGGTACCATATATTTTGTCTCTGTTTTTTCTTTGCATGTGTGTTCTCTGCAACATGATAGGTACTTGACTAATTTGTACTAGGGATAATAAAATCAATGTGTAATGCAGAGTCAATACAACTCATCAGCTCCAGCGATTTTTTTATCCATGAGGCAGACAATGAAAGGTTGAAGACATATTTTCACACTAATTTTTCCATATTTTTCCACTTCATTTCATTTCCTCAAATAGGCTCTCATGTTCATTCTAAATAAGAACTGGAGGAGACTATAAATGTGCTCAATCCACTGATTGCTTGCATTCTGGAAACATTTGTTTCTTTGGAGAGTTTCATCCATATTTTTTAAATACATGGTGACAAAGTAAATCAATAGCACAATAATTGGAATAAAATACTGATATATGTACATATGTGTGTGTGGTTATATATGTGTGTACATATTGTACATACACACATATATGCATGCATGCATGACTGCAAACATATATGTGTTTATATAATTCATTACTTTTTCCACTCTCTGGGTAAAGGAACATTTCTCAAATTTATAAACGAAACATGACAAAGAAACAAGGTAGCATACTGTTTTTGGTCTTTTGTGCCAGGTAAGGGTCTTAGGCACCTCTGGCTGAGACATATATCCTACCTTCTAGAACTAATGGGGCTCATTATTGCAGTAAAGTCCTTTGAAAAACAGAGAAACATAATTATCCATGTTTTCATTCACTGAAATAGGACAACATATGATTTTCATGTTGATAGGACCAATCATTTTCAATTTTTCCTAGTGTAACAGACAAATGGGTCAGAATGTTTCTCCAGAATTGCCCATTTTTCTGGACCCATTGCGTGCATACTCAGGATAAAATCACCCTCAATACCTAGAAGAATCTGACAGAAAACCCTCTAGACAGCTGCAGGAAACTGAGAAGCAATGTTTATGCCTAATTTCTGTGAACTTGTATCTGAAGTTAAGTCTATCTAGCACTATCTTAGATGAGAAACATCATACTTAATTTCATATTATAAAACACTTGAACACCCAGAATTGGTAACTTTTCCACATGAGGAGAATATTAAGTAAAATATTTACTTTGGTTTTACAGATGCAGAAGGACAATTCCATGAGCAATGTGATGTTAAGGGTTTCCACTATCACAAATTAACAGTTAGGAAGTTGGTAACTGAGTAACAAGCGCAATTGAAGACTTTGAAGATGGGATGTTTCTTTTTATATTATAATGTGTATATTTTAAGAAAATGTATCATTTTGATGGTGTTCACTTTTGTACAAAAAAAATGAGCTGTATTTAACACTAAATGCCATGTTAATTCTAGTATTTAAGTGAATTATATATACTCTTCTTTCCCCCTAAAAGCCAGTAAGGGTTTTCAGGGTTACAATGTTACAAATGTATGACTCACAGTACTATCTGTTAAGCAGTCTGTGAGTTGTGATAACTGAAATGAAGAAAATACTCACCAAATATAAAAGAGGCTTCAATAAATCATTTCTATCCTAATGCAATTATGTTGTAACCCAGATGACTTTGCTTTTTGCTGGGTAAATCAGCTTCTAGATGAACACACTGCCTACTTGACCTTGGTCCCAACTCCTCACTTTACTTCATCTTCTACCGGTTTCTACATCTTCTCTTTGAAAGAGATGAAATGACATGACTTCATATTGGATTAGTCAAACATAGGGATCCCTTTGCCACTTCCATGTTAGGGTCACAATTAATGAGTTCCTAAGTAGCCATGCACAGAAATGAGCTAGACAATTTTTATAAAACTGGGGTTGCCCTTCCTCGTTAGTTTCTAGGAGCACCTCAGGTGGGAAGGTACATCTTATGCAGAAACACGAGTGGAATCAAAAGATAAACTGTTCTGCCAGTGGGAGCTGAGCCAAAGCAGGGAAGGTGAGAAGGATTCTCCGTTCACACCTGAGAAGGGGATTGGCATGGTTTAATGGCAATCCTTTAATCTTGGTGCATTGTAGCCCAAATCTCCACTCACTAAGACTTTGGGAACTCATAAACAACAAAGTCTTAACAAGGAATCAGAGTTCCACCTGGTAAATGTGTTGATTTTTCATCTGGGAAAAGACAAGATAGAGCATGACATGTGGTTTAGCCAGAAAAGTTATAAGAAATGCAATTGACTAGGCTAGGGGAAGGCAAGAGAGAAAGGGAAAGAAAAAATGGGTTTAATTTTATGGCTAATTGAATGAAGGTCAGTTAAATAATCAAATGAGTAGAATAAAAAAAATTTAGGACAATAAGAACAAATGTTTTGTGTAAAATGTTAACATGTATGGGGTTGATGGTGCTAGAAACCAGCACTTGGCCACCCATTTATACTGAGGAGAAAAAGACGAGAACATACAATCACAATCATAGTGCAGGTCAAACTGATTCAGAGACTGCAGAGGATTTGGTTACCTGCCTGCAAAGGAGAAAGGGAGTGTAGCATATTACTAAGGGAGAGCATACTTCTATTTTCCTTTACAAGATAATTAAGCGGAGGATCTCTGAAACTGCACAGTCTGTTTTCTGGCTGGGTATCAGCTCAGAAGTTCAGTATGAACTTTTGACACCTGCGTCCGCTGTAGAGTGAGTACTATATGAATAAGTGTGGTCATGTGAGAGAAAGAGAGAGAGAAAACGGTTGTTAAAATGAATCACTGCTTTCCTGAGCATTTAGTTAATAAAGCAGAAAAAATTTTTTTAAATATAGGCTTCTCTCTACTACAGCAGAATATCTTTCAGGACTTTTATCTCAAAATGATTACTGTTGATTTTTCCCTACCCAAATTTTTTTAATATAATAAGTTACTGTGAAAGACACTGCCCTTCCAGGAAACCATATCATTTACGATGCATGTGATATGAGGAAGCAACCAGCACTCTTGTGTCTATGGGTCCCCTGACCCTTGAGGGAAAGAGCTAGCCAATCATAAGCATTACTTACTATATAGTTTCTGAAGATAACTTGATTCTATAACTTACCCTCTTATCTGTCTCTTCCTACGTTGATATGACTGATACAAATTTAGTTATGATGAATTTGTGTTACTTTATTTTGCTTATAATAAGCAGCATGTGCAAGTCCTTTCTGGCATGTGGAGCATACCTTCTCTACCCCCACTTTCACATGCATGGTCACGCATGTAAACAACTTGGACTCTTGGGACCTCTATGTAGACAAAGGAATCATAACTCTCAAAGGACAACTATGAATTGTTTTTTCAAATCACTAGGATTGTGTTTGGTGTTCCAATTTATAGAGACTTATTTTTATGCTTATTTTGGCAGATGATCATTCTAGATAGGATAGGAGGCATTGAAAGAGAGGTTGAGGCCCAGATCTCTTCATAGACATTGACTTTACTCAACATGCAAGCTGGTGCTTAAGACAAAAAGACTAAGTTTATTCAGCACGTGTTCATTTTCTATGGGAAATTATGTCCCCTATCTAAAGATTCTTCTCATTTCAGTGTATTTGTTTTAGCGAAATCCAGGTAGTTGGCATTTCTTGGTCCCACCCACAGCCTACCAACCACCTTCATGCCCCGGTGGATTTGTAATATGAGAAGGCATCCTTTATAGACAAATATCTCATGGAGTCTATAAGGTAAAAGACAGAACTTATGGCTTCTTAATCATAAAAAGGTACAGAAACTGTGTAAAACTTTTTAAACCCTTAGTCTAGAATTACATTCATAAGTAACTGAATGTACATAATTTCTACCTCAACCTCTCTCCCTCTGTAACTCCTCCCATGCCCCACCCCCTTTCAACTTCATGGACACACACACACACACACACACACACACACACACATTTCTGATGAGTGCGTTTAGTGTTGTTCATATGCACATATGCACATGGATTTAGGGATGACCACTTAGTACTAGATAACCTCTTGAGATCTCATGCCTAGAAGATAGTGATTTTTCTCTCAGCAGACTTGCTTACTGACTAAGCTTCATTTAGATGTCAGGCCTTCTGAGATTCACCTATCTGTCTGTGTTGTCATGTCAACTAGTACAATTATTGTGCAAGTATTATTTAGGTCACCATAATATTGATATTTCATAGGTACAATTTCATGTCATATGTTGTAGGCCTAAGATTATTGTGTAGTTTAAATACTGATTTCTGTCTCGTTGGTATGTAAATTCTACTCCCTAATTGTCCTCCTGATATGTCAATAAAGCAGCTTACAGCCAATTGGTGAGCAGAGGAAAGAATAGGGTTGGTCTTCCTGCTAGACAGGGAGGAAGGAGTTAGGAGAAGAAGGAGTAAATTCAGCCATCAATAATGGTCCAAGGAAGATCAAGAGAAAGGGGCATGAGCCTTGAAAGGCTACAAAGGAAAGTATCTTTAGCACATCTGCTGGGAGCAATAAAAAATAACTTAGAGGGTTAAGACTAGCAACCTGACTGAAAGCTACAGACCACAAACCTGGAGAACCCTAGGTGAGAGGGGTCTAAACAGTGCAGACCACAGGGGGCTCTGGCTTCGGGTCATCCAAAGGCCTGCCCCATGGAGGATGGGAGACCAGTCCCCAGAGTCTGGACTCAAACTTGCCTGCAAACTTCAGCCATGCTCTATAGCAGGAACTCAGTATATGTGACTGAACTCTGGGCAGTGAAGCACTTGAGCTCCTGGCCTGGAAAATCTCAAGAAATGGGTGGATCTTACCTCAGATCCTCCCATCTCCCCCATGCCAGTCTACAGAAAACCCCAGGTGCCACACAGGGGCACAGGGCTGTGAACACTTTATCCAGCCACAGCTGTGGTGAGGCGGAGAGTGAGGAATGGGGTCTGAGCAGACCAGGCAGAAACCTAGTGACCTGCCCCAGCAGACTATTAATGCATAATTGAGCAGAACTGACCCAGCCTAGCCAGTCCCTAGAGCCCAGCAGGGCTTCCCACACTCTCAGGGGATAGAGCAGAAAACTAAACAGCTGCTCCAACACAGCATGAGTTTCCGTGCAGGACCAGATTGGACAGAGTCACCACAGCTGCGCAGTCTGAACAGGACCAGGCAGAAATGAAGCAACCTGCCCCAGCATACTCTTTATACACAATTGGGCAGAACTAACACAACCTAGCCAGTCTCCACAGCCCAGCAGCGCCTCCCACACTCTCAGGAGAGGCTGAACCAGCCTGAGAGGATAGGGCAGAAATTTAGCTAATCAAATACAACTGGAAGGCAGTACTTGCTCGTTCCCTGGCAGGCTGAACCTAGGCCCCACTGCTTGTATGGATCAGGAAGAAACCTAAACAAATGCTAGAATCAAGCAGGGGTTCAGGCACTCTAGAGTTATCTGAGCCTAGGATCCAAAGCCCAAAGGCCCGAGGGCAGGGTATTCAAAGCCCAGCCAAAGACACTATAACCATAACTGGCTCAACCTACACTACCTCGATCTGATCCTAGGGCTGCAGAGCCCCAGCACCTATCTCTGCTGACCCAGTGAGGTACCTAGAGTGTGGAGCAAAGACCCCTGGAGTTGAAACCAGGTCACCTGCCTTTTCCAGGGAAGAATTCCCTGATGCTGACAGTCAAGGGACATCAATCTATAGACACTCACCAACAAATTGCTCTCAAAGACCAGAGAAGGACACCAGAAGCTACCTCTCAGCATCATAGACAGCAAGATGACTAAAGGCCAGAATAAAAAACATAAACAACAAAAAATCAAAATGATATGGCTTCTCCATATCCCAGCTACCTAAAGAAATTAAACCTGAGAAAACAAACACAGTTGAAACACTAGAAAATAATCTCAAATCCTTAGTAATAAAGATGATAATGGAGGAAGCGAATAAAATCCATAAAAAAAAATGCAGGAAAATGCAGTCAAACAGGTTGGAGACATTAAAGAGGCTTATAGGGAGGCACTGTAAGAACTTCAGGAAAATAGAATCAATTAGTTGAAGGAAATCAATAAAACAATTCAAAGTCTGAAGGTGAAAATGGGAACAATGATAAAAGCACAGAGCAAAGAAAGAAACAAATGAGAGAACTAGAGAAAAAGGCAAAGAATACAGAGGTGAGCATCTGTAACAGAATTCAGGAAGTGGAGGAATGAATCTCAAGACTAGAAGATACAATCATAGAACTTGAAGCAAACATCAAAGAAAATGCTAAATATGAAAAATTCCTGACACAAACTTCCAAGAAATGAAGGACGTCATGAAAAGATGAAACCTGAGAATAATATGCATTGAGGAAAGAGAAGACACTTGACTCCAGGCCCAGAAAATACATTCAACAAAATCATAGAAGAAAAATTCCACAATTTAAAGAAGAAGATGCATATAAACATACAAGAGTCCTACAGAGCACAAAATAGAATAGACCAGAAAAGAAAATCTTCCAGCCACATAATAATTGAAACACAAAATACATGGAACAAAGAAAAATATTAAAAGCAGCGAGGGAAAAAGGCCAAGTAACATATAATGGCCAATCTATCAGAATTACACCTGGCTTCTCTGATGAGACTATAAAAGCCAGAAGGGACTGGACAGAGGTCCTGCAAACCCTAAGAGACCACAGATGCCAGTCCAGACTACCTTGCCCAGTGAAATTTTCAATAATTATTGATGGTGAAAATAAGATATTCCATGACAAAACCAAATTCAAATAGTACCTATCCACAAATCCAGCTTTACAGAAGTTACTAGAAAGAAAACTTCACCCTACAGGTATGAGTTACAACATGGAAAGGTCAATGCTCAACTTCATATGGAAAAATAAAATCCCAGAATAGCTAAAACCATCCTGTACAATAGAAGATCCTCCAGAGGAATATTCATATCTGATCTCAAGCTGTACTATAGAGCAACCGCAATTGAAAGAACATGGTATTGGCATAGCAATAGGCTGCTTGATCAATGGAATCAAAGACCCAGAAATGAATCCACACACATATGGTCACTTGATTTTTGACAAAGAAGCCAAATCTATTCAATGGAAAAAGGATAGCATGTTCAACAAATGGTGCTGGTCTAACTGGATGTCTACATGTAGAAAAATTCAAGTAGATCCATATTTATCTCAATGCACAAAGTGGATTAAGGACCTCAACATAAAACCAGATACACTATATGTGTTAGAAGAAAAGTGGGAAGAGCCTGGAATTCATTGGCACAGGAGATAACTTCCTGAATAGAATACCAACAGCGCAGGCCTTAAGGTCAACAATTATTAAATAGGACCTCATGAGTCTGAGAAGCTTTTATAAGGCAGAAGACACGATCAACAGAACAGAGCAACAGACTACAGACTAAGAAAATATCTTCACTAACCTTCTATCTGAGAAAGGTCTAATATCCAAAATATATAAAGAATTCAAGAAATTAAATACCACCAAGCTAAATACCACAAATAAGAAATGGGACTCAGAATTAAACAGAGAATTCTTAATAGAGGAATATTGAATGTCTGAGAAACATTTAAAGAAATGCTCAACATCTTTAGCCATCATAACAATGCAAATCAAAGTGACTTTGAGATTCCATCTCATACCTATCAGAATGGCTAATATCAAAAACTCAAGTGAAAGCATATGCTGGCAAGGATGTGGAGAATAGGAAATACTCCTTTACTGCTGGTGGGAGTGCAAATTGTACAACCACCATGGAAATCAATCTGTCACATTCTCAGAAAACTGGGAATAGGGCTACCTCATGACCCACCTATTCCATGCCTTGGAATATACCCAAAAGATGCTCCACCACACAACAAGGACATATGCTCAACCATGTTCATAGCAGCCTTATTCATAGTAGCCATAACTTAAATGTCTCTTAGTTGAAGAATGGATAAAGAAACTGTGGTACATTTACACTATGGAATATTAATCAGGCATTATTAAAAACAAGTAAATCCTGAAAATTTCTGGCAGATGGATGGACCTAGAAATGATCATCCTGAGTGAGTAAACCCATACCCAGGAAGACTCCCATAGTATATATCTCACTTATAATTGGACACTAGAACAAAAGGAATGTTCCATAAAATTCTTCACTTACCAGGAGATTGGAATAGATGTGAGGACTTCCTATTGAGATTCTAGGTGAGAGAAGTATGGGAGAATGGGGAAATAGAAGGATCTAGAGGATCCTAGAAACCTACAAGAATAGCATCATGATCTGGACATTGGCAGCTCTGTTCAAACTACTGTACCATACAAGGACAACACATGCAGTAAACATTGAACCACTAATCAGATATAGCCAATGCTCTGGTACCCCATATTTGACCACTTCCCCTTTGAATAGAGTCCTGGTAGCTCTCAGAGTAAGGTTAAGCAGACTAACAGGATGAGACTTGACAGGCTGTGAACATATGGTTGGGGAAGATGTCCCCTTCTGTCACAGACCTTGGGAAACGGAATAGGGTGAACAAGGGAGGGAGGGAAGAACATAAGGATAAAAGTACGGGCATAACAATTGAGATGTAATCTGTTTTTTGTTGTTGTTGGTGGTGGTTTTTTTTTTTTTTGTTTGTTTGTTTTTTGTTTTTTTTTTTTGTTTTTTTTTTTTTTTTTTTTTTTTTTTTTTGGTAAGGCAGAATTTATTTCTTTTTTTTTCTTTTTTTATTAATTTATTCTTGTTACATCTCAATGTTTATACCATCCCTTGTATCCTCCCATTCCTCCCTCCTCCCCCCATTTTCCCATTATTCCCCTCCCCTATGACTGTTCCTGAGGGGGATTACCTCCCCCTGTATATTCTCATAGGGTATCAAGTCTCTTCTTGGCAACCTGCTGTCCTTCCTCTGAGTGCCACCAGGTCTCCCCCTCCAGGGGACATGGTCAAATGTGAGGCACCATAGTACATGAGAAAGTCATATCACACTCTCCACTCAACTGTGGAGAATATTCTGACCATTGGCTAGATCTGGGAAGGGGTTTAAAGAGATGTAATCTGAATAAGTTAATTATCTAAATAAAAAAGAAATAAGCCAAGAGATACAAACACAGTTTTATACAAATAACATCAACAATATGTAGAAGACATTATCTCGTAGCAGAAATCCTGGTCCTCTATCACTTTCAATTTGTCTACCAATCCCCCACTACTGCAATGTTACCTAATCATTAATCATAAGGGTTTTGTTGTAGATACATCATATAGGCATGGACCCCCACACAGTCTGGTGTTCTTTGAATTTTGACCAGTTTTTGAAGCTTGGTAGATATTAAAGTGAAGAGAATAGCAAGTATGTCTTGGGAGACTTAGGTTATTTTTTGTTTGTTGTTGGTTGTTGCTAGTTTTGTAACCTCATCCAGATAAGTGAGTGGTTCATGCAGGTAATAATTTTTATGTTTTAACACCTCATACTCTTAAGCCAATGATCTCTAAATTCATTAGGGCAGATGAAAGACCAAAGTACATTAAAATTATGTTTATCACATTATCTTTACACACTGATAAAAATATGAAAGCTAATAGCCTCCATATATGATATTTATGATTCTTATTTTCAGCACAGTAAAGAGTAAAAGAGAAGCCTGAATATTACCTAAAATTATCTTTAAAAATGCAATAGAAATTGTGGTTAAGGAACAACATAGTATTTAATAAATTTGCATTAATATTTTAAAGGCAATTCAGGTAAAAACCATTTTTTTTAAAGATTTATTTATTATTTATACAGTATGCATCAAATCACATTATAGATGGTTGTGAGCGACCATGTGGTTGCTGGGAATTGAACTCAGGACGTCTGGAAGAGCAGTCAGTGTTCTTAGCCGCTGAGCCATCTCTCCAGCCCCATAAACTCAACCTTTAAATTTTCTGTGGAGTTTTTTTTTTTTTTTTTTTTGAGATAACAGAGACTTTTCATGTTAAACAAACTAGATAGGCTGTGCTAAATTATTCCTAGTGGGATAGCCATTACTGAATCTTAGCTCAGGGGTGGAGCATAGCTAATGTTCTGTCCTCTGGGTTGAAACCCCAAAATGTGAAAAGTTTGTGTTCCTTGTCAATGAGGAATAGGCAATATTTTAATTACAAAAACTCAATGAAAACAAACAAATCGACGGACAGACAGACAGACACAAAAATAATTAGTCCAATGATTTGGTGATAGATACTGTGTCTTGTACATGGGTCTAAAATGTCAGGTGACCTTGGAAAAGGCAGTTCATCACTCACCTCTGCTCCATGCTCCATTGGGAGGATCTCAGCTCTGTATTGACAGCAGCTGAAGCTCAGGCTTCCTGAGACTGATTCAGCTTCTGGCCATGAATAAATGGCATTTATCTTATTCTTTGAATCACTCCAGTTGTTCTACTCACTTTACTTTGTAACCCTACAGTGAAAGAAACAATCCAAATATTCAGTCTATTTTCCAGTTAATACTCTATTTAGTTGTCTCAGGATAAAGTAATAGAAAATCTACAGACATTTAGGAATACAATTAGGTAATAAGAAATGAGTAGAAGCACTCTTTATATTTAACATGGCCCCCAACACAGAAAACTTTGTTTTTTTCTTCCTGAAAATTTCCTGTTGTTTTTTTCTTTTTCTTTTTTTCCCCCTTTGGCTACATATTAAATGTTAATGATTATGCAAGTCTCTTCTGAGTAATTTCCTGATTGAGTCAAGGCCACATAAAATTTCCACACCTTCCTCTATATAGGAAAATGAATAAGCTCTTGATACAGCTCTTTAAAAATAAAAGATGCAGATAATACAAAAGGAAAAGTAGGTGCAAAGAAATAACTCTTCCTGAGCAGGAAGTGGGAGCAGTGACTAGGATAGTACAGATTTAGCACTAGTGTGCTCTCTGTCCTCCATATGTAAAAAGACCCGAGCACACAACAATAATTAGGTAGAAGATTAATGTAAGCAATTAGTATCCTATCCAATCATGTCGAAATACAATCTTAACTTTAAAATTGCACATTTAGTTGTCCATATTATACTTTCTCATTGTCAGTTAAGTTATAGAAAAGACTCTAAGTTGGTGCATTGTGCATATTTAAAACTTAGGGAAGTTATGGGTGGAATTACAGAGTGTAGTAGAATGCTATAGTGGGGAAAAAAAGCAAGGCATTTTTTTTAGAAGTTACCAGTGCTAAATTAACACGTTTATTTTTCCGTGAAGTATGTGCATTAGAAACTTCTTCTTCCAGATTCTTTTGGAAGTTAGTGCTCTTTGAAAAATACTATGCCCAAATGATAAAGGTTTTAGAGAAAAACTGTCATGTTCACTGGAACTTTGACATTCCGATCACTCTTAACTTGAATTATGTCCTTCTCGGTTATGTATGTGTGTATGTATATGTGTACATATGACTTGGCCCTTCTTGGAGCCTCAGTATACTTTATTAATTACACATCTTAGCATTTTAACTATATATATATATATATAAATATGAAGGCTATTGATTTTTATGAGCTAATTTTGTATTATTCTACTTTGCTGAAAGTGTTTATCACACATAGAGGTTTCCTAGTGGAACTTTATGTCACATGTCATACTGTTATATCATCTGACATAAAGACACCTTGACTTCTCTCCTTCCAATTTGTATACCCCTGAGTTTCTTCAGTAGTGTTTTGCTCCTGATTTTAATGGAATTGCTTTGAATTTCTCTTCATTTAGGTTAATCTTGGTTATGGAATTTTTGTAAACTACCTTTATTATAGTAGGAAATGCACTTTGTATCTGTAATCTACTAAGACTTTTATCATCAAGGGTGTTGTAATTTTTCCAAGGCCTTTTCTTCATCTAATGAGATGATCGTGTCATTTTTTTCTTTCAACTTGTTTATTTGTTGGATTACACTTATCAATTTCTTCATATTGAACTATTCCTACATTCTTGGAAGGACCCCTGTGTCAATATGCTAGATTATCTCTTTGATATGTTCTTGGGTTTGTTTTGTTAAGCATTTTATGAAGAATTTTGTATTTATGTTCACAAAAGAATTTATTATATAATTCCTTATCTTTGTTGGGTCTTTATTTTGTTTTGCTATCAAGGTAACTGGCCTCATTAAAAAACTAGGCAATATTCTTTCTGCTTCTTGATCATTATTAAATAATATTTTATTTCAATATCAATTGTAGTAATAGTTTCTTGTTTATACAAGTTGGAAACTGTGCCTTTATATTTTGCTAAACAAAATTTTAATTTTTGCATTTGTTGAACAATTGATAATATTCAAAGGAAGGTCCTTATGAAAACATTTAATCAATAAGAACAAAATACAGGGAAATTAGCTTAGAAGTGGAAAAATGGGTTCATAAATGTTAAATAAGCTTTCCTGGCTCTACTAAAGCTTTTATGAGTGCAAAGCCAAACTTTTTCTCTCAGAAATGATAGACAAAGGCTGCTCTGGCCTTTGCACAAGGATGACTTGTGACCTTGCCTGTCTTCTTCAACCACACTAGACTTGAGTGTCTCAATTCCGGAAGAAGGCATTCATTTCAGAACAACCTTTGATTAGGCTGCTTGGTCAAAACATCAAAAGAAGAAACAGCAAAAGAAGAAACTCAAATATACCATGGGACAAACAGTGGAGCAAATGTTAATTTGGCAGGACCGTCGTTCTCTGCTTCCTTGGGCTGCTTACATCTCAAGGTAATAGTACCTGCAAGGCTGAGTTTTCTGAGAGTGGTGTTGAGGATTTTCCACAGAGAGCAGTCCACTCTTCATGTTACTTCACACTCATGTTCACATTGAAGCCTCAGCTCTCCATGCATATGACTGCAGAATTACATATATGATTGATTCACAAATCATTGATTATTTTACTTCTTCCATTTTCATAACCACAATATTAATGAAAAGTAAAATAAATTATAAATATTATTGTGTCTCTCACAACCTTGTGGAATTATACCAAAAGTGCTTTTAACGTAGCCTATTTTTATAATTTTTTTTATTCTTGTAATAAAGCTTATATCCAAAATTATCTCTACGCTGTTGGTAATTCTTTTCTCTTGGTGTCCAAAGAGGTGAGATTACAGGAATAATCCATCTTGTCTATACTGCAATATTATAAGCAGTATAGACTTTATTATCTGATGTGTCATACTGCTTTCTAAAAGAGACTTTCCCAAGCAACATAATGAAATGCTGAAGTTTTATCTCTGTGTTTTCTAAAAGTACGCAGTATAATTCAGAAATTTAAAAAGTAAAGGTAGTTGATTTACTAAAGGCATGCAGTTCTATATTATACATCCCTCAATTTATTAAAAATGACTTACTCAACCCCAGACACTATTAATGATACTCTGCTATGCTTGCACACAGGAGGCTAGCCTAACTATCTTCTGGGATGCTCCACCCAGTAGTATATAGAAACAGGTGCTGAGACTCACAGAAAAACATGGGGTAGATCTCAGGGAGCCTTGTGGAAGAGTATGGGGAAAAGGATAAGAGGACCCAAATCTGAGAGGATAAAAACTCTACAAGAACACCAACAGAATCAACTAACTTAGGCCCACAGGATATTATAGAGACTGAAGCACCAACCAAAGTGCATGCATGGTCTGGACCTAGGCCCCTTATATAGCTGATGAGCAGTTTGGTCTTCATAGGAGTGCCCTAGCAAGTAGAGAGGAGCTCTTTCTGACATGGACTCTGTTGTCTGCTATTGGGTCACTTCCTCCTAGCTGGCCTGCCTTGTCTAGCCTCAGTGGAAGAGGATGAGTTTAGTCCTGATGAGACTTGATGTGCTAAGGTGTGTTGACATGGGGATGGAGGGTTCCCCTTTTCTGAGAAGAAAGGGAGGGGAAAGAGACTGTGAGGGTTGGATAAGAAGGAGAGGAGGGAGCAGGCCGTTATAGAATGTAAGGTAAATAAACAAAGTTAATAAAAATTACATGCTCATTTTTAAAATTGTGACAAAATATGATAAAAGGAAATTCCACTGTGTTCTAGTTCCTCTTATCACTTTACCATGAGAATATGCGCTCATATAAAATCTATTATTATCTGGCTGATATAAAAATTTTTAGGTAAAAATGTTAATAATTACAAATAGTATTCTATAAAGCATCTGAAATAATTTCCTTTCTCACTGATATGACAAAATACCAGACAAAGGGATTTGGACTCAGTCTGAGGAAATAGTGTATTATGGGGGTAAAGGCATGGTGGCTTGGACATGAGACTAGCTACTTTGTAGCAGCTCTGAAAAAGCAGGTGAGGAATGCTAGCACTCAACTATCCTGCTTACTTTTCTATTCAGTCTGGGATCCCTGCCCATGGTATGCTACAAACTACTTTTAGAATAGAACTTCCCTCCTCAGTTTAACTTCTCTGGAAAGTTCTTACACACATAACCAGAGGATTCTAAGCCCAGCTGACAAAAAGACTAACATTCAAACTATAAAACCCAAGGATTGAAAACATATAAACAATGAGTTGCTTCTTTCATTACTATTTGTAGACTCTAAAACAAATTATTATAAAATCAGCTCTCTGGGGAGTGAATGCAATGAAAATCGAGGCTTCTACTGGCTCTATCTTAAGTACCTAGATGTACCTAAATGATCAATGATCATTAAAGCAGCATTCTTTCTAGATATAAATAGCCACATATTGCACATTTATTGACAAGGAAGAGCACAGCAGCTGATTTCCTTTTTTTTTTCTGTTCAGGATTTTAGCATAATGCATATGCTTATAAATCACATTATAAAAAGAACTGCAAAGGGAAAAAACAGAAAGCATCAAGAACAAATCAAACGCCTTAATAAATTATACTGAGATATAATTTAGTTTGCTCTTTATGAAGTGTAAGTCGCTGTGATATGCTGCCCAATGAACAGTAGCAGTAAACTACATTTCAATGAAGATCTAATAAGCCCATGAAGTCATTTGTGTGTAGATTCATGAAGATATAAAGTAGTTTGGCTTTATCTGAGCATCAAGTCCCCAAAGCAGCTATAGCAGTACATGGGGAAGTCATTAGGTTGAAGGAGCCTTAGCTTTCAAAATTAAGCTAGATTTGTCTCTTTTTGTGACTTATTTCTTGCTTCAAAAAAATATTGTAGTCATCTGATTTCTTATTTCCAAATATAAAAGGTCAGTGTTTCCATGATTCCAGTACATACTATTACATATGGTAACATGCTTTTATGCTGAAAGAGCTGTCATTTGGTTTTCACATCTCAAGTCACGTTTACCGTCTGGTGACGCTTTCATAATCTTAGTGCTTATTGCCTTGGTTCATTTCTTGCCTGCTCTGGTGAGAATCCTGAAATGGAGGATAATGTTGATAATGCTTAATATATATTTAAAGTATTTTGTTGAATGATCATTAATATTTAATATTGAATTATTATTTTAGCAAAATAAGTGGTTATTCCTTAAACATGTATATACTCAAAACACCACACAAATAGACTGGGATATATTTAATTAATCTATATCACAACACTGAGTAATAATTACTCTATTGTAAACTTCAACCTTGTATATCTTCCTCTCATTCAGGTTTTCCAAATTATACTTGCTTTTTATTTATATCCTAGGTCCAGCTATTGCTCCTGGTGTTTCATGGTCTTCCTCTCATAGCTCTGTGCTGTCCTTTTCTGCTCTTTCTCCTCCTCTCACTGGACCAGGATGTCACATCCTATTTTCTGTTAATGCTCAGCATCGCCTAGTTGGTTTTCATTGGCAATACAGAAAACAAATGATGACATGTTTACCTAAACTTGAGACAGGAGACACCTTAAATAAATATCACAGTGCAATGTCTGGATTGAAGAAAGGATAGTAGGGTAGAGAAATCAGTATTTGAATGAACAAGGGTAAACTGTACACAATCCACAAAAACAGTATGCCAACCTTTCCCTTTTTAAGTCCAATAAAAGACTCCCTTCCTTTCAATAATAAAGTAATATACATTAATAATTATGGAATATATATAACACTATTAGGTAAGATTTACATTCATATTTTCCAGTCCATATGTTCTCTCTTTCAACCAAAGAAGCAAATACACTGTCCTGACCATTGAGTGCCCTGTTACAATCTAAAGAAGGAAACTTTCCAATTCCTTCCTCCACCAACTCATTATCCCAGATGAACTTTTCCAATCCATTTGGCCTATGGTTCACCATCACCTCTCAACACATGTCTGCAATGCCACACAAACATAAATGTCTTCTACCCACACAGCCCCAATATCCTGCCTTCCTCCAGCATCTCATGTGTTGCTTCTTCCTTATAGCTACATAATGAGTGGAATTGCAAAGAACCCAAGGAAGAAGCAAAATAGGAGAAGATCAGGGAACATATGGATAAACAGAATGAGACCTCAGGCATTTTCCACCACTACTAGGGGACCCTGGAGGAAGGCAGAACATTGGAAATTTTTTTTTCTTAGTTTGTAACTGGGTGCTCAAATGGTCAAGAGTATGTACATGCTTCTTTGGTTGGATAGGAGAACGTGGAATAGAGAGGGCTGCTTGGCATGGTTCTAATGACTCAGTTCCTCCTAATAGATACTGGTGGTATAAAAAAAAAAAAGATTACATAGAACATCTGCGATATGGAATACCAAGAGTGGCAAAGGAGTGGAGGAAATCCTTTGTCTAGAGGTAACAAATAGGAACCTGGTGGATACTAGTTGCAGTGGGTTTCCTTAGGTGATTTAAGTAGACCAGGAATCTCTAGCTTTGATTTCGTTTATCAAGGAAAGATTAAGTATTAGTTGTAGACTAAGAAAAAAAAATTAGACTTATGGTATAATCAGAGTCTTTTTGAAGGAAAATCCTATATTTACTCATAACTGAGTTCTTACTATAAAATTCATAAATCTTTCATTATTTTAGAAAAAATATTTATTTTATTTTTAGTTGCATGTATTTATTTATAGGTAGTGTGAGGAGGGGAAGGTGTATGTGCAAATGAGTGAAGGTGCCATTCAAGCAAGAAGAGGACATCAGATTCCCTTAAACAGTCACCACAGACAACTGTGAGGTTAAAAAGTAAGTAAGTAAGTAAGTAAATAAATAAATGAATAAAAATAAAATAAAATCAGACCAAACACCTGACACTAGATAGGCCAGATGTAGGGTAAAAACAAATACTGTTATTTTTAAAAGACAATAATTTTGAAAATAGCAAGAAAAAAAGTGACTCCTAGTGACATTCTTCTATATTAGTGTAAATCAGTGGCTTGTTTAGCCATCTTCAGAAAAGCTTCCTTCTCTAGCAGATGGGAACAAATATAGACATGCACAGCCATGATGCAGAGACTGAGAGGCCTTGGAATTCAAAGATCTAATAGGATATCTATAGCAAATCCCTCCCCTCAGTGATCAGGGAACCCTTCAGACAAGGAAGCAGAAAGAGTATGAGAGCCAGAGGGGGTGGAGGACAGCAAGAACATCCCTTTAAAACAACATGAACTCGTAGAAACTTGCAGAGACTGAGGCAGCATGCTCAGAGCCTGCACCAGGTCCTCTGCATGTGTGTTATGCCGTCCAGTGTAGTGGTTCTTATAGGATCTTGAGTTGTGGATAAATGGGTCTCTGATTCTTGTGCCATCTCCTGAACTTTTTTCTTTCTTTTTTGTTTGTTTTGTCACGTTTTAGCGAATTGTCTTTTTTTTTATTACGTTTATTGTATTTTATTATATTTTATGCTATTATTAATCTTAAGAAGCCTGTTTGTTTTCTAATGAGAGACAAAGAGAGAGAGAGAGGCAGTAGATTCAAATAGAAGGGGAGGTGCAGAGAAAGTGGGAGGAACAAAGGGAGGAGAAAACATAGTTTAGAGGGAAAAAAAATCTATTAAAAAAAAAATCCAATTCCAGTCCTCTGAAAAAGCAGTAAGAGTGCTTAGCTACTGATCCACCTCTCCAGCCATTGCATCTTACTTATTTTATTTCTGTATTTCTATTTTCTTTTTTTCCAAACAATTCATAAGGTCGAGTCATAATGGAATTTGACAGTAAATAATAAAATCTCCAAGTTTCAAATTATAAATTATTGGGAGGATTATATTATTTCTCTTATTCCCTCTCATCCCTCCAAGCCCTCCTCCATATTCCTTCTTGCTCTCTTTCAAATTCATGGCCTGCATTTTCATTAATTTTTATTGCATATATGGCATATACATACATATTCATAAATACCCAAAAAACATTTAAATTTGATTTTTCCTTTTTAAAAACTCATTTTTTTTCATGTAGAAAGAAAGAATTGACTCTCCAATAGACTGATTTTTTCTGATGTGATATTCATAACTCTCAGGTTAGGCTTTCTCACCCTTTCATAGTTTTGAAGAGTTGGATAAGGTGCCCACACTTTTTGTTGCAATTCTGTGGAAGGAACTGATTTTATAAGGCTCAAAAGAGAATCCTTTCAATTCTTAGCCTATATTTGATGGTACAATGGCAAGAAGTAATGCATTCTGCCCTTGAAAGCAGTGCCCCAATCACAGAGCAACTCTTCCTCACGGTCAGCCAAAAAAAAAAAAAAAAAAATTTTGGCCTCTGGGATATATGGTGTATAAAAACAAATTTCCTTTTTCATATTCAAATATAAGTTATAAACACTATGTTAATTAAAATTCAGGCTAATAATTTGAATTTTTAATGTTTGAAGCTCAAATATTTGGAGTTTTCCCACTTCCTAATTTTATGTTTATTATTATTATTATTATAATTTCATTTTCAGGTGCTGAAAACTAAATCAGTGCCTCACAAATTGTTGGGAGACTGTCTTCTGCCACTGAGCTCATCTTTAGTCCTTTTATTGCTTTCATTATTAGCCTTTTCAGGAAATGTCAGACTGACATGAAAAATATGTGTTTTCAGATAAAGAAAATATAAAAAGAAAGAAAGAGAAGGCATGATGAGCTCTTTGGAGTTGGGATTAGCACATGATTTTTATTCTTTTGTTGACTTTTGAAACCTGTAGCGTTGTCAATAAAAAAATACAGTATTTCAAGTCAATAATCTATATAACTGTGCATTCAACAATATTCTGTTTTCATTTATAAAAGGATCACTTTTATAAGTTAAATATAAGCAATTAACGCTGTATTTATTAGAGTTTATCTAGCAGGAAATAATAATACTGAGGAACAACATCGCAAATTATTTTAAGGAAATTTTAAGTACACTTATTTTAGGATTGGATAACTATGCCCTAGAATAATAGCTATATTATATCTGCTTAATTAATAAATAATATCTGCTGAGAATATTTGTAAAAATGTGTTTGTCACAATTCTTTTTAAATTAAAAATTAATTAAAAATTTCTGGTTTTAGAAAAATAGAGTATGTTTTTCTATCAAAGTATATAATTATTATTTATTTAAAATGTACTAAACAAAAGTTTGTATGGCATTGACTCAGACCGAAACAAAACAAAGCAAAACAAAACAAAACAACAATAACAACAAAAAACCCAAACAAAACAAAACAAAAAACAAACAGGGCTGTGTATAGATAGGTAGCATTTTTACTTAATCGATGAAAAATAGAAAGTCTCTAATATTATATTTTTATTAAAATCAACAAACGATTTATGAAAATAGCACTTATGATTATTCCTCATGAAGGAGTAAAATAAAGATGAAGCACAGAAGTCAGATATCCCCCAGAACACAACATGGAAGATATTGCCATTTGGTCTGTGTGCATTAGGTTACATTTTTAAAACACAAAACTACAAATACCCAAATGAACAGCTGTGAGTCTATGAATTCAGCAATGTTTCTGTTATTTATTTTAAGGAAGCCAAACATATGCACTATACATTCTTATCAGATGCATTTCAAGAAAAAAAAACAAAAAACACAGTTCAAATATATTTTAAACTCATCCAAGAGAGTTTATTAAGAGAAAAGTTTGAGTGCAAATTAAGCACATAAGAGAGGAACAATCTTAAGTAAATATATTAGTGTTGTTAGAGACTAAGTTCTCATTAAAAAGAAGTAGCCAGATCATATAAAACCAAGACAGAATAATACAAGAGGGTGTCAGAGTTTCAAATGTTAATGTAATTCATGCGATTTGCAATATATTTTTCTGCACCACTCACAGAGAGGAGGTTAAAGGAAGACATCACTGCAGCATTGAGAAGAGGGAAGGCTTTTCAGTTTCAAATTATCTTCACCAAGAAGAGCAGGCTGCTTTCAGAACTGGCTGACACTGAACTCAAGTTATACTCTAGGGGACAATATCACATTGTGGAGCCACTAGGAATCTCCCCTTTTTTGCCACCTGTATCAAGATGAAATTGAAGGGCAAAGACATTAAGTAAAATGTAGATGCTGCAACAGAATGTTTGTAAGCCTATCCTTTAAATATTCTGTATTGTGATCTAAGAGAAATACTTAAAATTAATTACAAAACTAAGAAAGCATAATAAAAGTGGCAGATTAAAAACATTGTATTATTAACAAATTATAGACTTTCTTAAATCTCAGAGCTGGTATGGAATAAAGTCTCATTTATTGACAGGATAGAGTATAACAAAACAAGGAGAACTTTAAAGACTGCCTGTTTAGACAAAAATGAGACAATGCTGGATTCATAAAAGTGAGTAGTAGAATAATCCTGAAGAAGAAAGAGTAATGATATTATTTTCCCATGAGGGGACATTCCAGGATTGGGCAGAGCCTCTGACTACTAAATATGTAAGCAGTCAGCTTCCCGATCATGAGGGTGGCATTTAGGACTTTCTGAAAGTTATGATGGTGTGAACATATATACTCAGAACAAGTGGCAAGCGAAGTTGTGAGCCTTGAGAAGATGATACACGGTCCCATCTCACTTCTCAATGCTGGGCAGAGGCAGAGAGCTACCACTGCCACTCAAACTCTGCATGGTGGAAACAAACAATCGTAACTTACAATGACAGAGTCAAAGTCACTAAACATCATGTTCAGAAAATTAGTTGTATTAAATGTCTTTGACTCATTATAGTTTTAGTAGTTGGAAACTTTATCAAAGAGAACTCTCTTGCATGTCAAACCATATCTGCACTCTGGGTTTGGATGTATTTCTTATATGTATAAACACTTTACAGTGAGTTGACAAAATATCGAGTACTGAGATGGCTTGGCACATAGTAGTGGGTCAAAAACCTAAATTTGACGCCAAGAATCCTCTGGAAGTAAGGAATCACCTCCTGAAACGTATCCTTTGATTGCCAAGTGAATACTGTATCAGGTGCACCCACTCATGCACACACATTAAATATGCAAATTAAAGACATTTGTCTAGTCTTGGTTCGCATGTGACAGCATTTCCTTTGCTACTGGCTAACAGGTTCCCATCACTTAGACAATTTCATCATTGAATATAATTGAAGCACACATAGGAAAAATAAGCCCTACCTACAGTGAACTAGCTTGACACATATTGTTACTGTAAGGACTCAAAAGTAAATCCTGTCATTTCAACATCACTGGATTCTAATGTATTCTTTATACAGATAAAATGCTGGATTTATTGGTAATATGAATATATTTGAAAATCACTTATTTCATTAAGACACAGCCATGAGTTTGTCTACAAAAGCATTTCCAAAGAGATAACTGAGAGAAAACTCACCCTGAAATTGGCATCATCTCAAAGAAATGATTAGTGAGTGAACTTACTCTGTAACCAAATAGGAATCCTGCTGGCTGGCTTTGCTGCATCAGGGTGAACTGCAGGCCCTCAAACTATGATCCTAAATAAACCCTTCTTCAAGTTCACTCTGTCATATATTTTGTTATAGTAACTGATAGAATAAGATTGATTTAAATCTCCAGTGAGACAGTGTAACTTACCAATTGGCTGGTGACACATAAAATTCCCTTCCCCATACTCATTTTCCATGTCTAAAAGATGCCTTCAAATCTGCAAGAGCTCTGTATTCAGCTGGTCTGGAGTGAAGGATTATACAAAGATGTTTTCATCATGACAGTAGCTGCTCTCTACTAAATTAGTAGTAAGAAAATTGGAAGAAAGTTGGCTACCAAAAAAAAAAAAAAAAAACAGAAATATCTTTAAAAGGAAATGCTGTAAATTGAGGAAAGGAGGCAGGAATTCAATAGGCAATTTGTTTATACAAAACAGCAATCAGAGACCTTTCCTGAAAAGCAATTCTGGAAGTTTCAGGTGAGAATCAACTCTCATTATTCAGTTTAGAATGCAATAAATACTTGTGATTTGTGCTTGGAAAAGCTGTTAGCTGTCAAAGTTGGGCAAATACATTTATATTAAAAATAGAAAAATGTTCTACACAATACAAAACAGTAAAAACCCACAAGTGTTCACACAGGATGGCTCTGCTTTTCTTTAATACTTTGGTGTCAAAATACTGTTTCCTTAAAATAGAGGTAACTGGGTCTGGAGATATGGTTCAGAGGTTAAGAGCACTGTCTGAATACATAGAGGGTTTGGGCTTGAAAGTTATCCATACCAACATTGAGGCTCAAACCCCTTGTAATGTCAGTTCCAGGGATCTGACGCTCTTTTGTGTTCCCCAGAAAATGAACTCACATGTTATATTTACATATGTGCAGGTAAATACTCATACAGATAAGTCTATATAGATGTTTCAAATTGATAGAGATGACATATGATAGATACTGATTTACATTCAGAATTTTATACTCTCCAACATAGAAACATAGAAAGATGTTTTCTTCGAGGTAGCCAAATAAAAATAGCCAAAACATAGAGTATGTAACATTTACATAATTCCTTATTGTTCCATGTTTCTTCTTGCTATATGTAGTTTATTATATTTATGTATAACACAATAAATGTATATGTAAAAAAGAAATATAAAAAACTGCAAAAAAGTCAAAATTACATCCATCATTATTTACTATTATTAGAAATAGAATCAGATATTTTATTGTATGCATTCAATAATTTGTTTAAAGTAATAAAACCAATTGAAGCCTAAAGC
Organism: Acomys russatus; assembly: GCF_903995435.1. Lineage (NCBI taxonomy): Eukaryota > Metazoa > Chordata > Mammalia > Rodentia > Muridae > Acomys > Acomys russatus. Next base: position 19,711,245 of record NC_067158.1, on the reverse strand, counting down.
AAACATAAGAGTGTTTTCCAAAGGTAAAAATATATTTAAATGTGTTATGCCACTATGAACTCAGAAAGTGTGGCTTTGAGGAAGCTGGCTCCACTGATACTTGAACAGTGCTGCTGAGTTCTTGCACTGCTCTTGTTACTGGCTATCTGTGAGGAGATGAGAAAAGGATGAAGAAAATGACTCCTCCATAGATGACTTCCTGAAAGGTTCCTGAAAACACAAGCATGCCTCAGACACACTGAGAAATGATGCCTCAGGGACCTTCTAAAGCTAACCAAATGTGTGCATCCTCTGCTGATGGCAATGCACCTTCTGTCCTGCCACTTTCTGTGATATCTCTGAAAATAGAGTTCATAGAGAAAGAAGAAAGAAGCTGAGGATAGAGAGGACAGAGATCCATTCTTGGTAGGATGTGTTGGGAGGACCCCTCACATGGCATTTCTTCCATCTACTTCTGTTTTTCCCCCATTTCAGCATGCATCCGTTTGCAAGGACTCTCAGACTTTCTGTCTGCAGTCTATCTGGATTGCTGTGTAGCTTAGTGTTCATAGCTCAGGGAACTAATTTCTTGATTTCTTTTTTCTTGGGAGCATGTCCCACTTGTGGCCAGCTGCCAGCATGTGACTGCATGGCAGAGAATATATATGGATGATGCTAATACAAATTCAAAACAAATTTGATTTTTGATACCGATTTTTAGTAAAGCAAGTATATAAATATGATACATTTATACTGTGGATGATAATGGTGTGTGGTAGAAGCAGGACCTTTGCAACAGTGGCCTCCATCCCAGAAATAGCAAATAAAAGAAGTGCTCTGAGAAGATCTATACCTTGTAACACACACACTCAAAAGGCCACCGAGTGAACAGAGCCCAGCACATATGCCATGAATTCTTCCAGGCCCATTGCAATCAAACTCCTGAGGCTAGAATATCAGAGCATGGTTTCTACATTCCTCACTCATGCAGCACTGGGTTGTCTGCTGCTCAAACACATTTTAACAAGTTTCCTCATTGTAAGTCTCAGTATAGTTCAAAGATCAATAGATATGCTTTATTTCACACAAATATATTTACTAATTGTTGAAAGTATAGTCTTCATATTCCTAGGATTTTTATGGATATTTCTTTGAAAATATGTTAATACATACAATTAAATATTATATATATTGTATATCATATATATATATGTGTATATATATATATATATATATATATATATATATATCAGATACCATGTGATGGCCTCATACCTGTGTTCAAGTTGCTAAAAGCTATTGTTATGACTCCAAATGGTTTGGGGACTCTGTAGAACTTACTACTTAGCTACTAAAAACAAGGAAATCTTGAAATTTGCAGGCAAATAGATGTTAATAGAAATGATCATCCTGAGTGAGTTAACCCAGACCAAGAAAGATACACATGGAATATATTCATTTATAATTGGATACTAGCCCAACATGGATGTCCTCTGAGAGTCTTGACTCAGTGGGGGATTGGAACAGATGCTGGGATTTGCTATTGGGACTTCAGGTTAGAGAGGTATAGGAGAATGGGAAGAGAGAAGGACCCAGGGGTCTTGGAAGCCTACAAGAAGACCACCAAGGCTGGCAGATCTGGACACAGGGGGGTCTGCACAAACCACTGTGACAACCTAGGACAATGAATGCAGTAAACCTAGATCATCTATTCAGATCTAGCCAATGGACAGCACATTCTTCACAGTTGTGTGGAGAGCAGTGAGGACTGATTCTGGCAGGAAATCTGGTGCCTCCTATTTGACCACTTCCCTACAATGGGGAGGCCTGGTGGCACTCAGAGGAAGGAGAAACAGGCTATCAGGATGAAACCTAATAGGCTTTGATCATATGGTGGGGGATGAGGTTCCCTTCTAACACAGACGTAGGGAGGGGAATAGTGTGAAAGAGGGAGGGAGGGGAAAACTGGAAGATACAAGTGAGGGGATAATGATCGGGATGTAATCTGGTTAAATTTTTTCTGATTAAATTATTTAAATAATAAGAAAGGAACTCTAATGCCAGAATCAAGAGAAACCTCCTCTCCCATATACAACTCTGAGGAATGCATGGAGTCTAGGAAGCAGTCATATGAGTTAAATTATGACATATAACTTCAAATGAGAAAGCACTAAGCTTTATGATCTTCCCTAGTGATATTTGTCAATGTCCAAAGACAATTTGCTTACCACAGTTAGTGAATGGAAACATTGCTATATTTGTATGAAAGGAGGTATGGATGCTGCTGGACATCCATAATGCACCTGTCAATGCTTAACCACAGGGAAACTGAGGTACACAGTAAAAATAGGACATGTGCTTTGAGTCCATAACCTGGGTAACAGAGACATATGTTTAAATAAGCCAGGCATGGTGGCATACACCTGTAATACCAGCACTTGGGAAGGCAGAGGCAGGAAGATCTCTATGAGTTTGAGGCCAGCCTGGTCTACAAAGTGGATCCAGGACAGACAAGGCCACCCAGAGAAACCCTGCCTCAAAAAAATGTATTATTAAATATAATCAGTAAGAACAGAGTTGCAATTATTGGCTTAAGAAAACAAGTCTTTGTTGTCAAGTTGCATGACTAAATGCCTTTCCTATCTTTTTAAAAATTTTTTATTATTAATTTATTCTTGTTACATCTCAATGGTTATCCCATCCCTTGTGTCCTCCCATTCTTCCCTCCCTCCCATTTTCCCCTTATTCCCCTCCCCTATGACTGTTCCTGAGGGGGATTACCTCCTCCTGTATATGTTCATAGGGTATAAAGTCCTTCCTCTGAGTGCCATCAGGTCTCCCCCTCCAGGAGACATGGTCAAATGTGAGGCACCAGAGTATGTGAAAAAGTCATATCCCACTCTCCACTCAACTGTGGAGAATATTCTGACCATTGGCTAGATCTGGGAAGGGGTTTAAAGTTTACCGCCTGTATTGTCCTTGGCTGGTGCCTCAGTTTGAGCGGGACCCCTGGGCCCAAATCTGCCTATCATAATGTTCTACTTGTAGGTTTCTAGGACCCTCTGGATCCTTCTACTTTGCCATTCACCCGTGCTTTTCTCATCTAGAGTCCCAATAGGATGTCCTCCCCTCTGTCCCAGTTTCCTGGTAAGTGAAGGCTTTCGTGGGACATGCCCCTTGGGCTAGTATGCAGATATAAGTGAGTATATACCATTTAAGTCTTTCTGCTTCTGGGTTAACTCACTCATTATGATCATTTCTAGCTCAATCCATTTATCCACAAATTTCGGGAATTCCTTGTTTTTAGTAGCTGAGTAGTATTCCATAGTGTATATGTACCACAGTTTCTTTATCCATTCTTCTACTGAGGGACACTTAGGCTGTTTCCATGATCTGGCTATTATGAATAAGGCTGCTATGAACATGGTTGAGCAAATTTTCTTGTTGTGTGCTGGAGCATCTTCTGGGTATATTCCAAAGAGTGGAATAGCTGGGTCTTGAGGAAGCCCTACTCCCATTTTTCTGAGATAGCACCAGATAGATTTTCAAAGTGGCTGTCCTAGTTTGCATTCCCACCAGCAATGAAGGAGTGTTCCTCTCTCCCCACATCCTCGCCAGCATGTGGTGTCACTTGAATTTTTGATCTTAGCCATTCTGATGGGTGTAAGATGGAATCTCAGAGTTGTTTTGATTTGCATTTCCCTGATGACTAAGGAGGTTGAGCATTTCTTTAAGTGTTTCTCAGCCATTTGATATTCCTTTGTTGAGAATTCTCTGTTTAATTCCAAGCCCCATTTCACAATTGGGTTATTTGGTTTGGTGGTGTTTAGCTTCTTGAGTTCTTCATATATTTTGGATACTAGACCTTTGTCAGATGTAGGGTTGGTGAAGATCTTTTCCCAATCTGTAGGCTGTCGCTTTGTTCCCCTGACAGTGTCTCCAGCCTTACAGAAGCTTCTTAGCCTCATGAGGCCCCATTTATTAATTGTTGGCATTAAGGCCTGGGCTGTTGGTGTTCTGTTCAGGAAGTTGTCTCCTATGCCAATTCCTATCTTTTTATTTAATTCAGTCTTAAAAGTAAAATATAATCTCAGACACACTTTTCATGGCCGCCCACATTAACCTTTATTAACAACTTCTCATAGCCTAGAATCATCTGAGAAGGGAGTCTGGACTGCAGAGTCTCCAAATCTGGTTGGTCTGTGGACATGTCTGTTGGGAGTTGCCTTGTATCTGATTGGTCGGTGGACATGGCTGTGGGGGATTACCTTGGCTCTGATTGGTCTGTGGGTATGTGTCTTGACTGTTCCCAGATGAAGGAGGACTGAGTGCATGGTAGGCAGCACCATTCCCTGAGTGCATGACCATGGGCTGTTATAAAATGCTAGCTGAACACGAGCCTTTAGATGACCCAACAAGCAATAAAAGTTTTCTACTTTAGCTTCCTTTCTTGACTTTGTTTCTTGATTTCTTTAAAGGACACAGTGACCTGGAAGCATAAGCCAAGTAAATCCCTATCTTCCTGAGTTGCTATTGGTCAAAGCATTTTATCACAGCAACAGAAATCGAATATAACATTAGTCCAATTTAATAGTTTCAGAAAAGAATCTTGTGGGGAAGCACAGTTTGTATCTTCTTGACTTTTATCTTGTACCCTCTTACTATTACAAAGATGTGGGGGAAGTGAAAAGATATTCACCAAAAGCAGCCAGGGATCCACTAGTTTTCCCTTAATCACACGAAGTGTCTTTAGCTGGTGTTTTATTCTTGTTGGCTTCAATTACAGAAGAATTAATTTTGCCTTGGCATGGTTAGCAGTGCCCACTTAAGGTATATATAACATTCCAAGACTTTGCTCTTAATTCATTTATACTGGGTCTATTAAATAGACTTAAAACTGTTTTGAATTTAATTGGTGGGCCAATTTATTATATGACTGACGAGTCAATCATTGTAGCTCCTTTTAAAAAAGTTGAAACCTGACATGTCTATGTTATGACTCCAATGGCCTTGTGCATGCTGACTATAAATGACCACCAACTACCATATCACCTTCAAAATGGACCTGACCCAGCTATCAGTGGAAGATGACAACTCACATTTAAATGGTTGACTCTTAAGAGGTCTATAAAGCTAAAACATTGGCAAGAAGTTTGTCATGTGAATCAATTTCCCAACTTAAACAAGTGATCCAAATAATGTTTATTTGTTTAAACTTTGTGATTGTTCAGCTGAATGGATGCAGTATATAAAGATGAGTCAAATGTGAATATTATATTACATCATTATTGTATTACATGTGCTATATATATTATAGTTAACTGAGTAGTAAGGCCTTAACGTGAATGTAAAGATAAAATACTGGTAGTGTCCTGAAGCATGCAGTTATTTCTTCAAGATAAATACATGCATATGTAAACATTAATTTACTATTTGTTTTTGCTCTTCCAGCTGTATTCTATAATATTGTGGGGTTAATAAAAGAAATATCCATTCATTACCTATACAATCACTCCCACACACAAACATATGTATGTATCTGTTTGAGTATATGTGTGAATGTGCATTCCATGAAAGAGTAATATTTTCATGTTTCTCTAGTATTTAGATGAAGTTCTGAAATGTCAATATGCAGTCTTAATTTAGGATTTTGTTTTTATTTTGTTTATTTAAAAAATCAATTGCAAGGTTACATAGTGTCTTTGATTGTGAAGAAAAGTATTCACCCTGAAGTTTGAGAATAAAAGACTTGAGCTTGAGAACAAAAACCAACACTTAATAAACAACTATATTAAGTTACTTAAAACCATGATGATTAGCATTGAGATGCTTTAGATTTTTAAGTTTTTATATCTTAGAACTTTATGTTAAAATATACAGCGAATTAATTCAATTGTTTTAAATGTATTAAGATTTTATTTATAATACCTACAATATGGTAAATTTAAACAATGTTCCCTAATGTAAATAAAATGCTATATATTCTATCACTGTTGAAAAAAAGTGTGTGTGTGTGTGTGTGTGTGTGTGTGTGTGTGTGTGTGTGTGCGTACAGAGATAAATGCATAGAGATAAAGATGGGCCTGACTGAAGGAACGACAAGCCAATGACAGACCTAACTTGAGACCCACCCTCTGGGAGACATCTTAGCCCTGATATTATTAATGATACTCTACTATGCTTACAGACAGGAGCCTAGCATAACTGTCTTCTGAGAGGCTTCAGCCAGCAGCTGATGAAAACAGATGCAGACACCCACAGTCAAACAATAGTCTGATCTCAGAGCTCAGGGAGTAGCATAGGGGAAGGACTAAGGGAGCAAGAGTGGTCAATGGCACAGAATAAGACCTACTGAGTCAACTAACCTGGGCCAATGGGGGCTCACAGACTCAACCGCCAAAGAGCATCCACAGGCTGGAATTAGAGTCCCCAAACATATGTAGCAGATGTTCAGCTTGGTCATCATGTGGGTCCTCTAACTATAACAGTATTCCCTTGGCTGGACTGCCTTATCTATCCTCAGTAGGAGAGGTACATTTAGTCCTGCTGCAACTTAGTGCCAGGACGGGCTGGTACCCCTTAGGGGCCTCTCCTGCTCTGAGAAAAAGGAAAGGGGCGGGAAGGAGTTGGTCATGTGTGTGGACTGGGAGGAGAGGTGGGAGGAAGATAGGATCATTATGTAAAGTGATTAAATAAATAAATAAACAAATAAGTGGAAAAGGAAATACATTTATAGAACACAAAGATTTAATTTTATAATTAGAAGTGAAATATTACATAAATATGCTACATATTCTGATTTTCCTTTTCCTGTTAATGCTCACTATCTGAAAGTCCTTTATTTTTTTTAACCTTGAGGCCATATTTAAATAATCTCTGAATGTTTCAGACATAATGTATAATCTAAAAATATTGCATGCTTACACCTAAAAATTTCACTGACAAATGTTTGTTTTGCTTTTTCTTTTGTTTGTTTGTTTTTTATGGTTTTTGTTGATTCTTAAGACAGGGTCACTTTTTTTCTGATACTTCTTTGTAGTGGATATAAACATGTTTTTATTTTGATCAAAAGTGTGGGATGTGCAACAGACTTTTGTGAGGGTGTGTGGTGTTTTTCCACTAGACACTGACTTGAGAGAACAGGTGATGCTTGTCACTAGAAGAGGAAGTGTCTCTTTCGAGGGCGTGGTCTTTGCCAACTGATAAAGCATCATAGTACAGACTCTTAGAATATATATATATATACACGCCAAAACTAGAGGCCTGGCTTTTTTTTTTTTTTTTTTTTTTTTTTTTGCTTTTTGGCTTTCTTATTGCTTCATATTGTTTGGATGTTCATGGCTCCATTTTGAGTTGTTCTTAGAGAGAACAGCTCCAGAAAATACTTTGAGGTTCCAGAAATCTGGCTGCTCTGGATTCCTGATACTGTTGTTGCAGTCACCTTTGCTTAATTGCTGGTTTGCTGATTAATGGCTCTATTGAAATCCTGACTCAGAAGAGTGGAATCGCCCCAAGGAACTGAGTCTAAAACACATCTATATCTCCTGTTCTCCTTAACCTCTTTTCTCTACTATCTAGATTAAATGGGTGGGAAAGGAGGTATAACCATGAAAGAACCCCAAATAAAGTAGGTTTGAAAAGATTCAAAGTCTCATATCTCCATTTTTCTTTTCTGTTTTTTTTTTTTTTTTTTTCCCCTAGTTCTGGGATCTGAACCATTCACTCAAGCTAGAAAAAAAAAAAATTGGTACCCCTGTGATATATTTCAAGTCCCTTTTATTTATCTAATCTTGAGATTGATTCTCACTGTGTTGCTCAAGCTGTCCTTGAACCTACTCATAGTCCAGGCTGACTTTCTGTTCGTGTTTTTTTCCTGTTTCAGCTTCATGGGCAGCGGTGATTATAACCACATGTGACTGGCCTGTTGACTGTTGAAACTCTCTGACTTGTCACTGCTCTTGTATCTAAGGTGAGAGTAGGTTATTCTGCAGTTCCTATCCGAGGAAAACAGAAGAATGCCATGCAGAAAATCAGTTTACTAGCCGCTCATGCTTTGTAGCTAAGCGTTATTTCCACCTAGCCATTGCCAGAAACTCCTCCATAGTTTGATAAAAAGTTGACACTGAAGAAAATTTAATGTAGCTAATTGACAGGGACTGTTTGTTTTTAAGTCTTTAGTGAATTGATCATCTTATCACTTGTTATAGGGAACATTGTGTGTGAATTATCCTAAGCTTACTGAATTTCCCATTGTTTGACTCAAAATTGTGAATGGTTCTTTAAGGAAAGCAAATGATTGTAGATTTCAGTTTCCAATTATGAAATATTGACCCCTGCTAGTTACTGAAGCACTGACTTCTCATTTATTTTCCTTAATAGTTTGACAATTTATCAGTGGTAGATAAATAGAAAGACTGATGTAGTAAATTTCATATGCTAACTAGATAATTTTGAAAAAATAATTTTGGATAATATTGAAAGCAATCCAGAATAAACATGGTTTTCAACTGTCTGAGCATTATTTTCTCATATATATACATATATATACATGTATATATGTTTGTATGCATGTATGTATATACATTAATATGAATGTTCTGCTTGGAAGTATTTCTGCATCATTTGCATTTAATGTCTGAATGCCTGAAGTAACCAGAAGAAGTTATCTAATCCTCTGGAACTGGGATTGTAGGTAGTTGTGAGCTATCATGGGGGTGCAAAGGAATCCATACTGTAGTCCTCTTGAAGCACTAACTCACTGCTCCTAAATGCTGAGCCATCATTCCAGCCCTTAATAATACTTCAATACATATATTCTAAAATATACGCTTATGTGTGTACATGTTTATATGCATGGATAGAATCACTACTTCAGTGGGACAGTAAAGATTTTTGTATTGCTGAATTATTAAAGCCTCTGCTTTATTGTAGATTTTGTATTGGAATTCTAGTTACTTTTTAAAAGACTACTGTTCATTTTCATATGAAGTTAAGCATTTTGCATATTAGTCGATCTAAGTTTACAAGAGATTTTATCTGAGCAAAATAACATTTATTCTACAGAAAATGTTATCAGTAATTTAAAGTTAGAAATATTGGTATTTCTTTGCTGTCTGATTTCTATTTGGAAGTTGAACAATAGGACAATCATTTCAGAAATCTTTTAAAATATGTTAAAGTATCAAAAATGCCAATAATTAGTCACAGTGAATGTTAAGAAGAAATTAAATATCTGTAAAAGACTGAAGACTAATGTTCCAGTAAGAAATCTAAATCTAAGATTCTAAGTCTAAGTTAAATATTTAAAAGTTACCACCAGCATAAGAGTTTTATGCCAGTCACACACAGAAGCATTTATAAAGAGATTCATATTTCCAAGAAGAGAGGCATACTGAGGTGAAATATCGTATACAAATTGCTTTTATTTTTGTACTAGTGCTTTCTGCTGTGTGCTCTGCTGGGGCAAGCCTTTGTCAATCCTGATCAAGTCAACACCTTTGTAATGCATTTTACCATGCATTCTTCTGATATGCCTTCAATAATTCACAGAAGACAGCTCAAGAGAAATGCTAAATAGCAATGCAGAAGTAGGAAAAGGCTTGAAATTTTTATTTATGGATTTTGGGAGTATATGCTGTCTAGTGTGCTAATGGCTACACAAACTACATGCCAGCACTTGTAGAAAAACCTTTTTCTAAAGTCAGAAGATGTAACATGTGATATGGGAGTCGGGGTTTGGGGAAGTGTAGCAAGGTTAATGTAGGGGGCCTGGTTTCCTGAATCTTGGAATAAAAAAAAAAATGTTTTTTCCTGCATCATGGCTATCTTTTGACAACCAAGCCTTGAAACATTATGTCTGCTCAAAGTGTTTTCCCAAGACTGAAACTTTGAGTCTACTTACAGAGACTGCTGGTTTATTTACCCATTGGCATTCTGTGTGTGTGTGGGGGGGGTATGATCTACTGTCTAGGAGTTTGGAGCAAATCAACCACACAGGTGCTTTATGCCTACATAGCTGACTTCAACAAAATCCAGAGACACCAAGGCTCATGCTAGCTTCCTGAGCTGGAAACACTACATTGGGCCACACCTGGCTGGAGACAAGTAAGTAGCTCCCACACAGCTCCAATGGGAGGGCACCCCCGGGTGCTGACACCTGATTTTAACTAGAATTGAGCCATTATCCCATGTGCTCTCCAGTTACGTTTTCCTCCTAACCTTTTTCATGGAAGTCACTCTATAGAGCAGGCTGGCTTTAAACTTATAAACTTGCTGGCCTCTGCTTTCCAAGTGCTAGGAATAAAGTTGTGTTCCACCGCTGCTTGGCTTGAGTTTATATTATTTAATATCAACAGTTATTTCTTCGTTATAACCAATGCAAGCTACATTACATTCTTTTCTTGTGGACAGAAAGAGACTTGAGGCAAGATTATATTTTGAGTCACATTTTAGGAAGGCACAGACCAGCGCAGAGGAGGACCAATCAGGAGCTCTTGGCATCAAGAGCACACAGGTGGCAGTCTTCACATCCAGGAAACCAGACAGTGGAGAACAGGGTATGTTCGTCTTCCCAATTAGCCTCTCTGGAAACACCCACACAGCTTTGCCCAGAAGTATGTTTCTTGAGTAATTTCTAATTAGTTCAAGTTAACAATGAAGAACTTAAAAAATTATTTTAGGTTTGATTTTTATCTCCTGTGTACATGGTTTATGTCCATATGTATGCCTGTGCACCATTTGTATGTATGGTACCTGTATGGAGACATGTAGAGACCTGAAGAAGTGCATCCGAAGTTCCTGGAATATATCTGGGAGGTAAAGATGACTGTGAGCTATTATATGTGTGCTGTATAAATCAGACTCAGAAGCCAGGGTTTTAAATTTTGAAACACCTCTCCAGCCCCAACAATGAATATTTAATCATAGCATGGACACATGGAAAAAAGTATAAAATATCAAGTAGTACAAAAGTACCTTCTACATTCTCGGGACTACATTTCAGAACTGAAATGTAGGGCAACTTTTCTAGAAATGCCCGACTTTTAAATATATGTATAAACATTTTTATATTGTGAAAAAAAAATTTAAATGCAACTTCTAGACATAAGTTTTTTATTTTTAAACTATTCAAAATAAAACATAATTGAATGCCTTTACTCCACAGCTGAAAGTGTAGAGTGTCTTTTCCCATCACTCTTCTGCAGAGCATCCTTTCTGGAAGAGCTCTTTAAATTTCAGTACTCCATAGTTGTTATTACAAACGACACCTTCAATAACAACAAACAATAGAGTGCAACTACACCTGGCCTTTTTAACCTTTAAGATAAAATTGGCTAAATAATACAAAAAGTTATTTATATAAAGAATGAAAAGTTGTACCTTTTTGCAAAAGTTATTTGTTTCATTAACAATGAAAAAAGTTGGTCCCTGTTATATGAGTCTTGGTAAGATCTAATAATTTTTTCCCTTTAATTTCTAATTCCCATTTTATGCATTATTTCAGTGATTCTGATATTTTAGTTCATTTTACATATATACAAATTATTTTTCAGAAGTGTAAAAATGTGTTTTAAAATGTCATTTACCTTTGAGTTTTTGAGTGCTTGCACATACATGTACTGTGTATGTTTGTGTGTATGTTTGTGTACACTGATGCACATGTGTGTTCAGTTATTCACACATTTGTCAGTGACCTGGAGCTCAACAGGTATGCTCAGTTGGCTTGCCAGCAAAACCCAGATCTATGAATTCCCACCTCCTGAGTGCTTATTTAAAACTGTGTGCCACTGTACTTAGCCTCTCCTTTAAACCTAATTTTCAAAATCCTGCATACAGAAGTGTTCATCAGGTCCAACTTTTTATTTAGCCGTATTTTATTAGGTTTATTATTTCATATGTTTATACAGAAGTTTTTTTATAAATATCACTTAACTGTTTTAGTAGGTTCAATCATAATTGTTATAGGTATGTGCCTGAAATAAGATTAATACACAAAATTAAATAATGAGATATTCTGATTATTTTCTTTCTATTTAGAAACACATTAAATGGAAGAGAAAAACTTTCTGAACAAAAGCTATATTTAAACATAGGTCTTGAATAATTTATTACCTAGATAATCAGAAATGGGACATGTGGTAAAATGTGTTACAACAAAGAAAACGCCATACTCACAAGTTCAGCCAAACTTTAAAGAAACTATATCCATTCTATATGGAATATTCCAGAATATGAAAGATGAGCAGTCTCATCTAAATCTATTTTATGGGACAATCATTATTGATCAGCCTCAAACAACATCGAAAAAAGGTATTAAAAAAGAGAGTAAAATGAGACATAAGCATTCCTTATGAAAGAACAAACACACACAATCCTCCATAGCATATCAACATGCCCCATGAACTGCCACAAGAAAAAAAAAAAAAAAAAAAGGCAACGTATTTTGAGCAACTTGAGTTTATGCAGGTACAAAGTGTCTTAAATTTTCAAATGTCAACTGATATAATTGTGTGAATAAAGCAACTAAGAAATACTCACTGTCACATCTCAGTGAACAGGAGTAAAACATTTTAAAATCTATGCCCTCTTATCAAGATTTAAATACAAAACAATACTCTTGAAACTGTAAAAAAAAAAAAAAAAAAAAAAAAGGAAATGTCACTGAACCGATAAAAGTCATATGCTGAAACCCAGTAGTGAGCCTTGGGTATAGTGATCTATTTCTTAGTGATCTGATTTTCATGTCAGAATTACAGTACCAAAGGTGTGAGTAACTGTCAGTGCTTCCCTTGAAACCGAAGACTTTACCTTGGCAAGAAAGAGAAACAGAGGCCTTATGCATATTAGATGCTGCTGCCCTTTTTTTGTAGATGAAATTCCAGTGACATACATTGTATACTTCAAATTGTGGCACACTCTAGAGAAGTTAAAAATAACAAGTATGTAAACTTATGCCAAGCAGAAGATTTTTTTTTTTTTTTTTTTTTTTTTTTTTTGCGAAGGGAATGCCTGATCTCTAGCTACATTGTGGTCATGATTGATCCGCAGGAATATCATTAGTATGTGTATGTGTACGTAAAGCCTTCCCTTCTGGCTTAGGAACAATTTCTTCCTTTTCAGTAAGAATCATCTCAGCGTGAAGACCTGTGTTGGATAATTCAGTTTCTGTAAATTGAGTGTCAGTCTTAGAAGTTCTACTCACTTAGATATATTTAATACCTAAAGAATAACATCTATACCCCTATGTTTGTCACTATTGGAGGCCACTATTTGGCCTGGGCACCCCTACTAACTCCAGCATTATACCTTCTGGGTGAGTGGCATACATTGCTCCTTCCAAATGGTATCGTTAAGATACTTGGTGGCTTTTTGGACACAGAAACTTGTCTGGATAGTTTCAGGAATGCTTTTGAGGTGAAGATGCAGATTGAAACCTCTTGATTTGCATGATTTTGTAGTGTTTCCTGGGTTGAGAGAGTCGCAAGTCATTTTCTAGGCCAGCCATGCTGCTATCAGGAGGCAGAGTTCTACTCTTTTATATAGATGTCCATACAGTGGGCTGGAAAGTTTTGCCTGTTGGCTTGGAAGTTGAGTCAATACCAAGCATTACTTTTTTTTTTTTTTTTACAAGGACAGCTAAGCTATTTTCTGATTATCATCTGCTGGTTTTATGGTGTTTATTCTGTTACTTAAATGTAGCTCTTTGGAGCTCATGCACACCATATTGAACTGTGGATGTGATTAGATAAAGGATGGTAATTACTTAGCACATTAAGCTAAATTTATACTCAATTTATATATTCAGTGAGAGACAATCTTTCTCCACTGCCCAGGTTGTAATGCAATGCAGAACACAGGCATATGTGTAAACACTTGGTATTTTCCTGGGGAAATACCACTGTACCCAGAGAACAAAGGACCTCACAGCAGCCTTGACTCCTGGTCTGGAGGAGTTGTCCTGTTGCAACCTGTGAGGAGCCAGGAGTGTGCCGGAACTGCCACAATTCAGAAAGATTTGTGAGGTTATACACAGCTCATAATCAACCAACTCGTAATTCAAAAAGTCTGCATTTATTTCACAATAAGAAATTTAATTTTCCAATCTGTATAAATAACAGGACAAACTAAATATACTTTTAGGAAAGTTATTAAGAGTGATGGGAAAACAAAAACAATAGAAGCTAAAAATCTAGTCTCTCTAGTCGTTTTTATTTTCTTCCATCTGACTTCATGGAGAGGGATAAGCCTGAAGAAATTACCTAATTTATTCAACAATCACACAGGATGCTCAGTCAGTAAATGGGTTCATATATTATCCCCTTTGTCCAATGACATTCAGAAAGTTCCCTCAGGAGCTCAAACTCCTCCCTCTCTGGAACTGTATTTATACACTTCCCAGGAGGGAAAAATGTGGAGGCAACAGTTTCTTTGGCTACAGGCTGCCAGACATATATTCTTGGCAAAGAAAAGAGTTCAGTAAGGTAAGAGGATTCCAAGAAATCAACAATTAAATATGTTTTACTCAGCCTTTCCTTCTGTGTGTACTTCAGAAACCAGCATTGCAAAGTTTTGATAACACACCCCAGTTTTCATCTTTGTATGATGGAGATATGAATATAATCTATCTCCAAGACTTGTTGGCACAATCAGAGGAATAATTTTACCAGAGGTGTCTTATAGTTTCTTCTCTTTGCTTAGAAGCAAAGGTAGAGCAGGTCTGGGGCTCTTTCGCTTTCCAAAACTATCCTTTGTGTGTCATTTATTTTCAAGCCTTTCCAAAACTCAAGGTCCCCAAACTTGGGACCAAAAGGATGAAATGACACCTCTTGTTTAAAAAAATATTGACAGAAGTCAAAATACTGTTAAAGGGCTTGACCAATGTTCTTGTAGTTCAGATACAGGATAGCACATGAATTTTTCTTCTCCTTTCCTCCTCATTTTTTACCCCTCCTCCTCCTCTCCCTCAGCCTCTTTTCTTTCTCCTCCATCTCTTCCTTCTCTGCCTCCTTATTCCTCCTTTTTCACTGCCCCAAACCTTTGTGATGGGCTTCTTAGGTATATAAGAGTGAAGACTAATGATTGAATGGCGTGGAAATATAAATGAAGTAGAACATTTAATTATTAAAAATAACAATTGTTGTTAATGTTCTTTTGTGCTTTATCTTCTAAAGAATTTTTATATGAACTTTAAAAAATCTTCTTTAGGTTTCCATAGATATTTCACTATAGTAAAAGTTTACTTGACGAGGAATGATGAAAATTCAAAGATTCTAAGGTATCATAAAACTATTTAAATTTGATCATTTTTCTTCATTCCTGTTCTGTTAATATTTGTTACTGATAATTATTTAAATTGACTCAGATATTCAGTTAAAGTTCCAGCAAACTTTATGGTACTATACTTTGGCATTCTGTGATTTTTTTTTTTTTTTTTTTTTTGTAAAAGGATAAGTCTATGGTAATCTCAACACCATTCTGAGGCTCCCAAGAACTCTTTAGGTACAACACAGGGAGATGGGTATCTATTCTGTCCCTTGGGAAAATTAAAATTAATAACAATTATTCATGCCTCCAGCACAAATTATTGGCAGTACTATAACTATTGGATCTGAAATAGAAAAAAGTCAAGTATTTTTGAAAATACTAGATAATTAGCTATTTTTCCATTGGTATAATCAGTTGGCAGGGATTCCATCATCTTGCCTATCTCTGTAAGGCATAAAAATGAAATAACTGCACCAAGAAACAAATTTCTATAAGATGGTTTTATGTAAATTGGAAGCAAAAACTTATTAAAGTTGGCAAACATTAAAGTTATTTTCCACATGAATAGGTGATAACAGAATCCTTTTAATTCCCACAAGCATTTTCACAAAATACTGTTTCTTAAATTGATACAGACAATAAACAAATACCATCATATGAAATTTCTGCATGCTATAAACATAATACATTTGTAGGGTTTTTTTGTCAACATGAGCATTGTCAGCAATGGTTATCTGTGAAGAGGAAATCTCAAAAAGAAAATGCCCCCATCAGATTGTGTAAGTGAGCATGTAGAATATTTTGGTTGGTTTTTGTTTGTTTTTGGTTCTTTTTGATTACTGATTGATGTGAGAGGGCCCGTCTTCTCCCTGAGAGCAGTGCCACCTCCAGGCAGTAAATTAAGCAATATGGGGAGCAAGCCAATAAGCAGCACCCCGTCTTGAGTTATGCTTCAGTTCCTGCCTCCAGATTCCTGCCTTGAGTCCATGCCCTGAATTACTTGAAGAGTATACTGTTATCTGGACTCGTAAACTAAAAACACAATCTTTTTCTCTGCAGACTCCATATCTTTTTTTTTAATAATTAATTTTTTAAAATTTTTACATATATATTTATATTATTACATATACATACAATAGAATACATATAGCAAGAAGAACCATGACACAATCAGGAATTATATAAATGTTACATTCTTAATGTTATGGCTTTTCGTGTTTGACAGCCTTGAGGAAAACATCTTTCCTATCTTGGTGTATCAAAAACTCTGAATGTAAATCAATCTCCATCACGTATTGTCATTATCAACTTAAATCATCTACCTAGACCTAAAAACACAGCTGTTTAGGGGGTAAGATGTTTTTAGGTTTAGATAGATGTTTTAAGTTGATTATGGCAAGCTGCATTTCAGTCATAATTATCAGCGCTTCCAAACCCCACAACAGAAATCAGTACCATGAGTAGGGTGTAACTGCGACACACCCGAACATGTTCTTTAGGGGAGATTACAGAGAAGTTGAGAAGAAATTTGGGATGGGAAAGCTGCTGAGTGTTCAGAGCTTAGTGGGCTAGTTTGTGAGATCTTAGAAGATAAGGGTATTGAGAGCAATACAAATGATGGGTACATGGTTTGTGAAGGTTCGAGAGGAAGTAAAGACAATGAGGGCCATGTATATGGTATGTTTAATTAAGAAACTCAGCTTCTAGACAGCTGAGCTTGAAGAGTAGTCTCTGATCTTAAAAAAGGCAGCATCACTGAAGCCTAGCATGCTTAGATGTGTTCCCTCAGGGTAGGGCACAGAACCTGTCTTCCAGAGGCTGCCAAGTCTGTGCCCCATATTTTCTACTGAACTTAATAGTGTGTAATATTTTCTTAAGTGGTATTGGTTTCAACGTTTATGAAGTGGTCATGGAACAAAGTTGAGTCCTATCAGCAAGTGGCAAGATCAGAGCTCCTGAAAAGAGACCAAAGGAGGATACTAATGAAGAAGATGCCCTCTTGCAGTGGTGCGCCCAATATTTCAGAAATTCTAGATTGAATGCCCATGGAATAAACAGCAGATTTGAATCAGCTGTGGAGTAGAGCCAGCATGAGACTAAGAGATTATCTACACGCCCTGTGGAGGGGAGAGCCCCAGAAGTCCAGCTGTAGTGAACTTTTTATATTGCTGAAAGTTGGTTTTGGTTTCAATCAATTGTGACTGGGGTCTTTATTTTTTCTCTTATAGTAAGAAAGTATGGGACGTTTTTATTTATTTTTAGCTTTTTGAAATATATGGTTGAGAAGCCTTAAAATGACACAATTTCTAAGATTGGAATTTGGATTTTAAGTGATGGAAATTTTATTAAATTTTTTTCATAAAATATATTTTGATCATATATTTCCCTCCTTCCAATGATTTAATCTTTTAAGGACTGTAAGACTTTTAAAACTTTTTTGTGGGGGCTGGTGAGATGGCTCAGTGGTTAAGAGCACAGTCTGCTTTTCCAAAGGACCTGGGTTCAATTCCCAGCACCACATGGCAGCTCACAACTGTCTGTAACTTCAGTTCCAAGGATTCTGACACCTTCAGACCAATGCACATAGGACAAAATTAAATAAATTATAGGGGCTGGAGAGATGGCTCAGAGGTTAAGAGCACTGACTGCTCTTCCAAAGGTCATGAGTTCAATTCCCAGCAACCACATGGTGGCTCACAAACATCTCTTCTGGCCTGCAGGCAGAATGTTGTATACATAATAAGTAAATAAAATTAAAAAAAAGAAAAACAAAACAACAAAAAAAAGAATTTAAAAATTTTTTGTTTGCTACTGTGATATGACTAAGAAAAGAGGAACAAACATAAAATGGAAAGTTATGATGTCATAGTAATATATTTTTGTTTCAAATTAACAAAGGTCAATTGCCTTAGTTTTTTTTTTTGTTATTACCTTTATTTTATTGTATTTTAATTTTGACACAAGTTAGTGTTATCTTAGAAGGGGAAGTTCAGTTGAGAAAATACCTTCGAATATTCTTTATTTATGATAGATATGGAAGCACTATGCCCACTGTTGAGCTGTCATTATCAACTTATATCATCTACCTAGCAAACCAGGGGGACCAAGCCTGTAAGAAGCTTCTTCCATTGCCTCTGTTTCAGTTCCTACATCCAAATACCTGCCTTGAGCTCCTGCCCTGATAGAATGTGACCTGAAAACTATTAGCTGAAATAAGAGCTTTCATCCTACGGTGTTTTGGTCACAGTTGTTTTTTTTTAATCACAGAAGAAATTTTAAATAAGACATATTGAGACAAAAAAAGACATGTAAAAATAAATATATTCATAACACTTTTGACAATGTTTTTACAATACTGTTTTCATCAGTTGTAAAGTGAATAAAAACTAAAGAAAAAAATTAAATGCACACAGGAACTCATGATAGACAGGAGGTTTATGCCATTGACTGTAGTATATATATATATGATTTTGAAAATAGCTGTTCTCATTTTCCAGTTTAAGGAACATAGGACTATACAACATACCTCTATTATCCTTGATGGGAGCACAATATTCCTTCCATAGAATATGTTACCTGTTTAATTTATTTCCATATTTCTGAACTAAAGGTTGTCAATTATGCCTACATAGAAAACGTGGTTAACTATACACAAAGAAGCTGAATATCCCTAACAACATTCTAAGTATTTGTTTTTATACCCACAGATAAGTCTATTCCTCATACCTAATCAAGGAAAGTTCTCTTTGCAACTGATAAAGACCGTTCTAGAAAACAACAACTGAGAAAAAGGCGTAATTGTACGTCTATAATATCGCTCTTGCGCCTGAGATTAAGGGGTCATTGTGGAGAAAAGGACAGGAAGATTGGAAGACACAAAATAACATGAATTATCTGTGTTCCTGTGACCTAGAAATGTCAAAAACTACACCTATGATGTTTCACAAACATAAGCGAGTAAACATGGTCTATACAAGGACAATGACAACAGACATGCTAATGTGGATAAGGGACCACCATGAGGGAGGGGAGGATTCAGGCCAACACAAAGAAGGACAGACAACTAAGAGTTAATGAGAATGGTAGAAATAATCTTCTCCAGGAAAGAAGACACCAACTGGTTACCTAATACCAAGTGGTCAGCCCTGAAAGCAAACCTACAAATAACATAAAACAGATTGAGCTGTTGTATTTATTATTAGGAGTGTGTGTGTATGTGTATAAATATATGTGTGTCCTTTTTGTAAAACAGTTAATGAAAAACTTGCCATGAATTTAAAAGAAGACAAACTATCTTTTAATTTTAAAATTAAAAATAATAACATAAAAATAATAAAACAATCATCCTCAGAGAAGTGAATGAAATTTAAATGAACTGATACATTAATCAGGAGATGTGAAAATATAAGATTTCCCATGACATTGACTTCTATATAAAACTGTACACACGAAGGAAGTACTAGAACTTTTGGAACAGTGACAAAGGTCTAGAGAAGGCCTGGCCTGTGGAGGGAAATTGCAAAAGAGAATGGCTGGAGACTTGTGCAAAGGTCAGATAATAATAATCCTCACGAGCTGCCAAAATCCTGGAAGGAGAAAGAACTCCATCTGACTAGGGAGCAAGATTAGCAGAAACCCCATGATGCAAAAATATACAAACTAAACAGAAGGCTCCAAGCCAGCTCAAGCTTGGCTACAAACTAAGCACAATAAACACAATTTCAAATTAAAAAGTTGGAATGTTTAATTTTCTGAAACACCATGGGAATTTTAGAATTGGCTCGCTTAATGACATTTAATGGTAAATTTCAACCCTAGATCAAAACTATGAAATGCTTTGAGCAAATGGGAGAAATTGATATGTAAAGCCAACACAATACCATGAACATAATATAATAATGAAATCTACAGAAAAGAAAAGTTTGCAGTATGAAATTTGCTATGGGAAAAGGACTTGTGTGGAATAAAACATACATTGTCACCTGGATAGAACCAAATGTGAACCTTACAGATTGAAGTTGATGAAAGCAATATAGTGATTCTGCATATGTTTGTAAATATCACTACGAGATATAAATTCACTTTAATAGTGATGAGTCTCTCAGTGGTCCTCCTGAAGCAACTGAATTCTACATCATGCCATATCTCTTATAGTCTGTGTGCTGGGATCCTATTTACAGGTAACATTCAACACACTGAGCCAATTTTGTTTATGATTTAGAAATTTACATAGTTGTATATGTGTGTTTGTGTGTAATCATGGGTAATGTTAATGATAATTGTCACCATACTCTTACTCATGTTTCCCCATTGCTTTACAAACACACACACACACACACACACACACACACACACACACACACACACACACACACATTTCTCATAAGATTCAGATTCTTTCAAGTGAATTTTGGTTTAGTCTTTGTTCCTAATCTTAACGCACAAATGCATCTGCTGTGTAACATATGTTTGGTATCTTTCTTTTTATTTTATTTTGTTCACATTATATCCCTATTAATATCCCCTTACTTGTATCTTCCTCCTCAAAGCCTCCCTGCCTTTCTCTTCTGCCCTATTCCCCTCCCCTAAATCTCTGACAAAAGAGACTTCCTCCTGACCATATGATCATAGTCTATCAAGTCTCATCCAGATTGCTTGCATCTCCTTCCTCTATGTTTTCTCCAGACCTTCCCACCAAGGGGAAGTGATCAAATCAGATCCATCAGAGTTAATGTCAGAAGCAGTCCCTGCTTCCCCAACAACCTTGGAGATCAAGTTGTCCATTAGCTATATCTAAACAGGAGGTCTAGGTTCACTGCACACACTGTCCTTGCTTGGCACAATGGTTTGTGTAGGTCCCTCTATGTCCAGATCCACTGGCCCTCATAGTCTCCTTGTGGGGCTCATGAACCTCTGGGTCCTTCCATCCCCACATTCTTCCACACAACACTCAACACCCCACCAAGAATTCAGCAGAGGATCCCAGCATCTGTCCCGATGTCCCTGCTAAGGGTAGTCTCTCAGAGGACATCTATGTAGGGCTTATATCCATTTATCACTGAGTATGTACCATGCATGTCTTTCTGGGTCTGGGTTACCTCAGTCAGGATGATCTTTTCTAGTCCCATCCATTTGCTTGAAAACTTCAAGATTTCCCTATTTTTAATAGCTGAGTACTATTTCATTATGTAAATGAACCACAGTTTCTTCATCTATTCTTCATCTAGGTTGTTTCCAGATTCTGGCTTTTATGAATAAGGCTGCTATGAACATAGTTGAGCAAATATCTTTGTTGTACGGTAGAGCAACTTTAGGGCATATGCCCAGAAATTTTATTGCTGGGTCTTGCCATAGCACTATTCTCAAATTTTTGAGAAAGTGCCAGATTGATTTCCAAAGTGGATGTAGAAATTTGCACTCCCACCAGAAATGGAGGAGTGTTCCCTTTCCTCCATTACCTTGCCAGCATGTGCTGTCTATTGAAATTTTTATCTTAGCATTGTGGTATACGAAAGATGGAACCTCAGTGTCATTTTGACTTGCTTTTCCTTGATAACTAAAGATGATGGCATTTCTTTAGGTGTTTCTCGGCCATTTAATGTTCCTCTGTTGAGAATCCTCTTTTTAGTTCTATACCCCATTTCTTAAATGGATTATTTGTTTTGGTGGTATTTAATTTCTTGAGTTCTTCATATATTTTGGATATAAGCCCTTTGTCTGATGTAGGGTTGGTGAAGATCTTTTCCCACTCTGTAGGCTGTTGTTTTGTTCTGTTGACAAATTTACTTCTTTCTTTGTCTGTGAGGGATTTTCTAATGGTTCATTGATGTAGGAAAGCTGTGTCCACTCTGGACTATTCTAAGGTAAGTGGATCTGGAGGGTATATTCGAGCTAAGAAAGCCAGTGTGCACTGTCATTTTGATGGTTGTCTACTTCATGTTCCTTACCTAATAGCTGTCAGTGATGGAGTATGCACTGGTGGTGTAAGATGAAATAAATCCATTCATTCCTAAGCTATTTTTTGTTATGGTATCTATCATAGCAATAGAAAGGCAAACTAGAAAATCATGGAAACAAATGAGTAATTTGTTGGGTCACTTATTAAATACAGTGGTTTCCACATCATTGTCTGTTTACATGAATTTTCAACATGAAAGCAAATAGTGAATAATTAATTTGTCCTTGTAGTTTAAAACTCTGTTACAGAAAACAACTTCTTATTGATCATATTAAATCTACTTATGTTGATACACTGATTTTAAGTATATAGTTGTCAGAATAATTACTCTGAGGCAATTAGCATTTAAATCCCATTAATTTCTTATCTACTAACTGCAGTGCTATATTTGGTTAGAATGCTCACACCTATCCCATCTCACACTGACATAGCCAAAAGGACCAGGTGGACCATTATCATCCCAAGATGATCTTCAACAGACAACTGCTCCGGATACAATCAGGAAACAATTAACGTGAAAACAGTTCTCATCATTAACAATCTCTCAACCAAGGCTTATACATTTTTTGCTTGTCATAAAGCATAATTATGATGCATAACACTATGCACATGTTCCCTTGTTCAGATGAGAACTAAACTGTAAATATGGATTACTTCATGCAAGGACACATCAAAAAACAGATGGACAATTTACCTGTCAGCTTATCTTCTACCTTACTGATTTCTCTGACACTCTTTTCTCCATGCAATTCAGTGTCTTGGAATTTCTATGAAAATATACCAAAACAAGTTGTGGATATGATGGAGGCTTGCCTACGAACTATCATTCAGGAATCTAAGGCAGAAGTACAGTGATCTTGAGGTCATCCTGGACTATAAATGAGACCTTGTTTCACAGAGTTAGTCCATTATCCTTATGGGGGAAGCATAGCAGCATAGAGGCAGACATTGTAGCTGAGAGTTCTAGATCCAGATCTAAAGGCAGCAGGAAGAGAGAGAGCCCCTAGGGCCTAATTGTGCCCCCACCTCCTGCCCCCCAACTAACTTACTTCCCCCAGTAAGGCCACAACACCTAACAATCTCAATTAGTACCAACTAAACAGAAGGCTCAATGCCAGCTCAAGCTTGGCTACAAACTAAGGACAATAAACACAATCTCAAATTAAAAAGTTGGAATGTTTAATTTTCTGAAACACCATGGGAATTTTAGAATTGGCTCATTTAAATGACATTTAATGGTAAATTTCAGCCCTAGATCAAAACTATGAAATGCTTTGAGCAAATGGGAGAAATTGATATGTAAAGCCAACACAATACCATGAACATAATATAATAATGAAATCTACAGAAAAGAAAAGTTTGCAGTATGAAATTTGCTATGGGAAAAGGACTTGTGTGGAATAAAACATACATTGTCACCCGGATAGAATCGAATGTGAACTTTACAGATTGAAGTTGACGAAAGCAATATAGTGATTCTGCATATGTTTGTAAATATCTAAGCACCCAAATCTATGAGTCCATGGTGGCCATTCTAATTTAAACCACCACACCATGAAGCTCTCCATTGGATTCTGTGCTTTGCCCATGAGAACATAACTAAAGATAACTCCTGCTTTCGCAGAATCTGATGGTGGCCAATGGTTAAACAGAATGCTTTATATACATTGAAAGAAAAAGATATAACAACATGAAACAAAAACACTGTGCTGCATATATAACTCTACCAAGTTCACCTGGAAAATTCCACATAGGTCTATACCCATACCACTCTGAACATTGACCTTAAAAGCAAAACAAGTTCTAATCTTGGACAATCCGCTTAGGATGACAAGCTAATTCTGTTAATTTTAATGTTTGAGGATTATTTATGTTTATAAAGGTTTATTTTGTATTTTCTAGGAGAAAATATTTAAGCTGTAGAGCTCACATGAACAGTAATTTTTTGTGTCTGAGAAAGTAGCAAAAGGCAAGACCTGTGGCAAAATGTGGGGCACAGATTTTAGATTTCTTGAGTGTCAACATATGGTAACAGAAAAGCCACATTGGAGAAATTTAGAAGTCTCTTATTAGTGTGTCCTACTTGTTCTGTGATGTTCAGGAATTCTTTTGAGAAAGTTCCTAATTTTCCTGCCTTGAAGGTTCATGACTGAAAATAAGAAACACACACACACACACATACACACAAACACACACACACACACACACAAAGCAAAAAACAAACCCAGTGACATGATGCTGATTGATGATTTTCCAGGGTACAGGCAGCTTCTTTATGATGGTTGCACATACCATCCTAAAGGGACAGCAAGAACTTACTCTTAGTGGGCCACATACAGCTGCATTTCCTCTTCTCTATTTCCTTTTTTCCTCCCACCCCCTTTCTGGCTCTTTGTTCACTTTACATAACCTTTTCTTGTGGTAAAGAGCCACAAAGACATGCACACAAGGCCAATTAGAGCACTTTTTCATGATTTTACATAAAAGATCTGGATACAAGGCAGTGTTGTCAGCTAAGCTTCAATCCATTGGCTTACCTCCTCCATTCCTCACTGAAGCCAGGCATGGTTAGAGTGAAGTGGTGGTCTGTTTTAGAGTCTCACAGTTACCTTCCTTTTAATTAAAAAAAAGACATTTAGGAATTCATTATATTTATGGGCATGTGTACTCAGTGAATGAATGTGTGTGAATCATGTGCTTAAAGATGCTCCCAAGCCCAGAAGAGGGTATTCCATCCAACCACTGGAACAAGATTTACAGCTAATGATGAGCCACCTAATGTGGGAGCTGTGAACCAAATTCATGTTGTCTGCAAGAACAGTAAGTGTTCTTACTCTATGAACCATCTTTTCAGACCCTTTATTTTAGTTTTTCAGTCTGCTTCATAGCATGTAGACCAGAGACACTCATTGTAGAGACAAGTATGAGTGTTTTTGAAGAGGAACGGAGTTTTGATCTTGTATATTTTTAGATTCCAAGAAAAGAGAAGACCTGTGCTGTACGTTGCTTCTCATCTTCTCACTCCCAGGTTACCTTGGGCAAAGCTGAGTTTAGCCTTAGAGAAATCAAAGCACTTGTTTCTGTTCTAAGTTAGAACTGAATTACTCTTTCACTGGACTGAATTTTAACCAATGACCCTGAATTTTCTTTCCACTCATGTGGGGCTGGCCTGAACTAGAAGGGATCGAAGCCTGCTCAGGATTTTCCTGTCCTGAGAATTGCAGGAATCTGACTATTCCTCTGCCTTTTTCAGATGTCATCAGACGCCAGCAGATAGTCTTCTTGCTTGGGGGTGTGGATGTTTAGCTCAGGTGTCTCCAAGGCAAAGTGGGTGGGTTGTTCTTTATCTGCACACTGAAACATTTGCCCAGGGCTGGACTCCTTTTTTATTTCCCTAAGACCTTACAAAGTCTTTCCCCCTGACCCTGGCTGCTCCCAAGTATGCAAATGATGCACCCAACATGTTCGTACCCCAAATAATAACATAGTACCTCATGGATCCAAGCAGCCATTCTCCCTGGAGTATAAATGTGCCCTCACCACGTCTGCCACTGCGCCCTGCATATTCTTTCCTGTTGTACTCATCTCCACTCAGGATCCTCCTTCAGCCCAGCTGTGCTTGGCCCCACGTTCATACTAAGACGGAGTCACTGCTGTAAGATTCTCTGAAGTGTCTGTTTCTTTCTTTTTTTATTCAGTTCAATATGGTTGCTCACCAAGATGTTCTCTTAAAAACTCTGTTATACATACTCAACAAAATGTAAATCATGGCTTTCCTTTTGGAGAATTATGCAGCAATAGTAAATGGGCCCATGGTCTCACAAATGACAAACATGGTAAAGATGGCAGTGCCCACAAGGCTTCTCAGGATACACAAGGCATAGTACTCTGCACCATCATATTTGTAGACTTCACTGTGGCTTTGTCATTTGTTAGCACATGTTCAGTATTCTGTTTATACGTCATTCCAGAACATAAGCTTTGTGCTGAAAGTCTGTGGAACCATATAAACTTGCCAAACCATGGCATTTCTTTACTCACCATATTTTAGCTAAAACAAAACGGGGAAAAAGATATACAGTGAATGAAATAGAGAAAAGTTCAGAAGCATTTTGTCTTTACTTCCTGGCTGACTCCTCAAATTCTGTAGGTTCAGATCTGACTTGGAATGTCATTCCCTATTGGTTTTAAGATGTGTCCAAAAACAAAGAATTGAACCAAGGTTGCACAATAAGGTAAAAGTAGAGACAATGTATCACACACACACACACACACACACACATACACACACACACACACACACACACCTATGTGGGAGGACTAAGACACAGACGCAAGGACAGAAAAAAGTGACAGAGGGTAAGGGTGATAGAGTGCAAGAGAACATTCCCCAAAATGAAATTAGGCCTGTAAATAAGGCAAAAAAATCACACCTTATAGGTCATTTTCATAGACCCCACTCTTTCCATATTTATACAGCAAAGCTTTCTGCATACTATTTTGTTTGTTGCTCTTAGTCTAGTTTAGGAAGGATTTCTAATCTCAGTCAATCAACCTCACTAGGTAATCTTTGTAAAACTCTCCCTGTAAAACTGACTGAAGAGTAATTTTGAGATATTAGGAGACTTTCAGGACAACAGATCTAAAATACAGAAATGGACTCGTCGGGAGCCTGGGCTAAGATGCCACTCCTTCTACAGATGGCATTTGTATAAAATTGGCTATAAGGATTTTAATAGACACTAAGTCTTTGACGTCTGCTGCTTAACCTTCCCCTTTATTTAGGATTAGCTCACATCACTTAATTAGTTCAGATCCCAAACAATAGGACAGTTAAGGTCAACTCACCAAAAGGTATCTGCCAAGGACTTTTGTCAGAAAGGAGAAGAATTTTGCCAGGATTAAAATCATGTTGGAGACTGATGTTGCTTCTTATATTTCTAGCACTTATAATTTGAAGCAATAAGATTGTAAATTTTAGATCAGCCTGTGCTCCATAGTGAGATGTATTTCATACAATATGGCATTCCTTTTACTAGGTCTTCTGAGATTAATTAAAGCCAAAAATTCATAGATAAACATTTCTTATGCACTGTCACAAATTACTGGGTGTGATTTAACACTCACTTTTAATTATATTCTCTTCATGGCACTTGTTTCAGACACAGGAAAATTTCACCTAAAAACTGAAGTATAAACAAAGACTGTGGAACAGATAACTATTCCTCCAGAATTTGAGGTTTTCCTATATTTTGGCTGTCTAATATTTCTATCACTTGCAACCAATAATTGACTGAGAGCCCTCAGGAAAGAAGGAAAGTCCCATTAAGAATTAAACTGCTTTAGTGTTTGATTATTCATACAATGACCTATAAAATTAACAATACTAAAGTACTGTTTAATTGTATTGTATACTGTTTAATTGTATTGTTTAATACAATACTCTTTAAAAAATTTTTTTAGAATTTCACAGGTATATATGTATAAATATGGGTATGCATTAGACCATAACTACCCTCAACCCCTCCATAACTGCTTCTACATCTCCCTCAACCCATTTTATATATAGCTTACTGAGTCCATTTTGTGCCAAATATGTGTGGGTAAAGAACAACCAGTGAGAAATAGATACTTGCGAAGCTCCCTGTTACTATTATTATTAAAATGATTGCAGTCCTGAAATTGTACTGTGAGTAAAATTTTATGGTAGTAGAAAGAAAACACTGGAGCCCCGATGATTGCCTAAAAAGGGGACACACACACACACACAGACAGAGAGAGAGAGAGAGAGAGAGAGAGAGAGAGAGAGAGAGAGAGAGAGATTGAGAGAATCGTCACACATTTCTGAGAAACACTCAGACCACTTTCTAAGTGTGACTCCAGCCAAGAGAATGATGATGCACAAGACCAGAGCTTGACCAGTCATTCTTAGTTTTATAGTCCTCCTACCATTTTTTGTCATTTTTGTTTTTTATTATTTTTTCTTTTTTACATGTATATTTATATTATTACACGTATATACAATAATCTGCTGGCATCAAGAAGAACACAAAAAATCAGGAATTATATGAATGTTACCTTCTTTGTGTTTTGGCTATTTATATTTGGCAGCATAGAAGGAAGCATCTTTCCTGTCTTGGTGCATCTAGAATTCTGAATGTAAATCAATATCTATCATATCTCATTTTTATTAACTTAAAACATCTATCTAGACCTAAAAACATCTTAACCCCTAAACAACTAAGCTTAATTGTAAAACTAAACTATCTGATCTTCAACCTCATCAGAGACATGAGAGGGAATAAACTTAATTTCCTCAGTATTCCGGGAGTGCAGGTCAGTAGGTTTCCAAATGAGAAGTTGATAGAGAGAGTTTGCTACCCAAAACTCTCTATAACATTGGATCATCCCCTTCAGCCTTCTGGCCCAATATATCTGACAAACATATTTGTGAGGCAGGAATTATTGAGGACTTGCATACCCTGTCTTGGCAGAGTTTGGCTGTCGACTCTACTTGCATGCAAGTTTTCACATTTTTAGGCAGAATTCTGTCTGTGGCAGAAATAAAGACATTTTGCCCAGTGACTGGTTTGCCATGTTTGAAGCCATCTCCATAAGAAGGCTCATTGACGCTCATCATCCTCTTTGAGGTAGGCTTGGTATTGCCAGCAGTTAACCTGTCTTATTGTCAAAGAATCTTTAAAATAAAAAAAAATCTTTATATGTTATATTTTTTAGGTCTCTGAGGTTTTGAAGACCTTATCTATTTTACTTTATCTATCTATAGAATCATATCTATCTGTTAAACCAAGGATGTATATTCTTGTGATGAAAATAGACTAGTAATTTACATGAGCCTAATTTGATCAACTAAGAATTAACTTGCATTACTTAATTTTCCAAAGCACACTGCAATAGCACTTTCAAAGTATTAGAAGTAAACCTTGTATTATAGTTGAGTTGTTTGGCTATAATACTTCACATTAGAGTGTAATGAATCGAGCATCGCACTATAGGAAGAGTTCTTTCTTGGGCAGAGAACTGATGCATCTCTTCACAGGAAATGCAAGACTTCTACAGAGAATACACAGAGGCAGATGTGACTGAGGAATAAAATAATTGTTTATAGACAGTGCAGCCTGTTTCATTCAACCATTGAACCTTATTTGGGGATTTTTACATCTAAAGTTTAAGAAGACTTGTTAAATAAATTCTTCAAGTACGTCTCCAATATTTTTTTCTGGTGTGCCCTTTGAATTTCTAAAGCACTTCTCGTGGTTTGATCCTTTGGCTTTTTTTTATCCCTATTATTCAAGACCAGGACAGTTGATAAAGATCCTCTATTTTGGTTAAAATGTTTCCTGAAATGAAAGTAATGAGCATTGAAGAACTAAAATCAGTTGTTTCCCTAGATTCTCCCCACTTCCCACCTTGCTGAATCCTCTTAGTGCTGAGTGCTAGAGTAGCTCCTCTTCTCCTCAGTTGCAGAAACAGCATCAGAAACAAAGAAAGGAAGTGTTCCCCAGCACTCTCTCCACTCCTCTCTACATTTCCTGATCGGTAAACAGGCAATGAACATTCTGGTTTCCAAATCCATAGACTTTTCCTCCTCCACAGGATTTCTCATGTTAATTGTGTTCTGTTGAAGCAGTTGATGAATTCTTTGTCTGTCTTTCCCTTCATAGACCTCTTTTTCCCATTGTCTGTTCTTCAGCAAGAATTTTGAATTTACTGTGAAAAGATGCAGCAGTTTCTGTCTTTGTAAAAAATAATTTTAATGGATATTAAATTATTTGATGATGTTGGAGGAGGGAGAATGAAGTCAGACCTTAACAGCACTTGGTGCTTTTGAAAAGGAACCATGTTCAGTTTCAGCACCTGCATAATTGCTCACAGACATGGCCAACTCCAGTTCTAGGGAGCTGACACCTATATAGACCTGCACAGCCACAAAGCCTACAAGTGGTACCTGCACACACATGCAGGCATTTCCACACATAAAGTAAAGATAAAAATGAAAGCATTCACAAAACCATTCTGTACTATTAATGTTCTTTGGTTAGATAATGTTCTCTTCTCAAGGTTTTAACACATCAATAAAAAAAATTGCTCCTTTAAAAGCAGTATTACAACATGTAAAATTAGAAATAGAATAAAATGTCTGATACTATTTACAGTTTTTCATAGTAGCATTTGATTTGAACCACTGAAACTCTTTCTTACTTATTCCAACTTATTTGAATAAGTTTGAGCCAACCTCCAGAGTTTCCTTAAAATTATGCTCAGCTTTCTCAATCAGGAGAAAATCTAAGAACATAGACTTTCAGTTAGGGAACTGTTAGTTAGCCACCATCTTAGCTACCATTTAGTTCAAGTCTGTTGACGATTGACCAAGTTTACTGATTCCTTTTTGTATTAGTTTTAACTCTATTTAGATGTGTTTGTCTGTGTTTGTGTGTGCATGTCCTTACACAAGGTAAAACAGACATCAGACCCCTTGCAGCTAGAGTTATGAAACATTTATAAGCTGCCATCCCATAGAGCTGGAGCTGCCAGAAATGACGTTGGGGACCAAGCTCATTACCTCTCGAAGAGCAGTCAGTGTTTTAAATGCATGATCCTTCCCTTCAGCCATTGTTTCCTTAATAGGTATATAGATTGCAACACCACTTTGGGGCCCTCTTCAGTAAATGAAATGAAATCATAGAATCACAATTTGAAATGCAGTATTTCATCATTAGAGAGGTCTTATTATTCTTATGTATTCAATCCCCTCATTCTGGAGTACTTTGTACATTTTTGCTGCACATGTTTTGCCTCAAATTCCATTCTCAATATCATCTCCTCTTTAATGTCTTTTTTCACAACTATCTTAGCAAATTCACATATATAATTTACATTTCACAAACATGGTAGAAAGTAATTTATCATTTGTACTTAAAAATGTATAAAATTATACCATGTATTAAACCATTAATAATTGAAATTTGTAATTGCATAATGTTGGCTGTAATAAAAAGGTTAAATTAGTTAAGTTATCAGTGCCTGGTTTGGCATGTAGGTGCTCTAAGGGTATTCTAGAGAATGCTCCCAAATGTTCAAAGCACAACTTGAACTGCTGACTTGTCCTAGATCTGTCCTTACTTGACAAACTACTATGGCTTTCATCAGACCTATTGACCCTGGTACCCATGATACAATCCTTCTTCCAGAATTGTTTCTATGTGCTCCTGGCATAATTCTCCAGCTGATGATCAGAACTGAAGCAATCCCCTCCACTCCAAGATCTCAGCGGAGGAGATAGTCTCAAAGATTCCTTTGGATTAAAGAAAATTATTCTCCCATTGCTTTTTCTCTTGCCCTGATCCCACCAAGCCCATCTCTCCACGCCCGCCCCTATCCATCTTTGTTGTTCTTTCTCCTAATAATGATTTTCATGAAATTGTTCAGAACTCTTTAAATCCTAACGCAGGCATGTAATTTTATCGTGGGATGAATTTCTGAATCATTCTGCTCATGCTCAATTGTCCAGTTCCTGATATTAAGTCAGGGGAACTGATAAAGCATCCCATGTTCTGTATCTGCTGGACTCAACATGGACACTAGGGAGTGAGAAGAAAAAACTGTACTGGTGTTTGCTCTGCTTTGGGTATTTTGCTTTGTTTTCCCTAGGCTTTAAAAGCAGGCTAGGAAGCCATTTGTTTCAGGAAGGAGGGGCTGATCTAGTCACCATTCCAGGTATGAGGGGGCTATTCTGTCTTTACATTCTGCCGGCGCCATATAATGTCCAATCATTTCTTTGATCTGAACTCATTAAACTCATGTCCTATAGGTTTCTTCTACACACGGTATCAGTTGGGATCCTATAGAATTTCCTCTATTCAAATTCACGGACATATTCTACATATGAATAATACATTTCTATAGTTTCCAAATAGTTTTAATATAACCTGGAGTTCCTGTTTTTCATTTTAGGAATATAACACCATATCTGCTTCCTTAGTATCAAACACTCAATCTCCTACATGTGATGCAAGCATTTTATTCCCTAGTTATCCGCAGCTTCACTCACCACTTTTTATGCTACTAAGTTTTTTTCTTTTTTCCATTTAGCTTCTTTATACCTTGACATTAATTTGAGCTCTCCAGTCTCTATCTCATTGTTATATTCTACATTTATTTTACTGGTGTTAGAATATAGCAAAATATGGAGTTAATTTCAAAGTATAGAAAAAAAGAACACAAATATTTATAAAATTTCAAAGAATTATAGAGCGGTTCAAAACTGGCATTTATACCTTATAATAATAAGGTATTAGACATTTAATTAGGAATGCACAGGATTTCCCAGACCTTATGCAAATAGAGAATAAGTCTTTAATTTTAAAGAAGCCTATATGCAAGTAATGTGGGGACGTTTCATACCAGATAAGTGATAAAAGGAAATTATAACAGCACCTGAGAAATGTGTGAGGCAAATTAATATTTGTAAATAACATGTTATAATAAGAAAAAGTTATCAATATGGACTCTAAAGGTTGTTGTATTTTCTGAGCATAGAGACCAGTCAGCTTGATCTAAGTCATCACATGGTTGGAAATCAGACATTTAAAACATCTGTACCATCATTAGTTGGTAGCATCTTTTGTAGTTTTTAGCAAGCCTTTGAGTATGGTTGTATAAAAAGACCAAACTACTCACAAACACATACTATTCTTACAAAAAAAAAAAAAAAAAATAGGTGAATTTAAGCAGTAACCAGATTCAGGGTTTCCCTTTGGTGTGCCAACGTTCCATGACAGAACTGTGTGGAAGCTTATTTCCATGCTCTGTGCAGCCTTCATGGAGTCTTGAAAGAGTCAGCAAAAATTGTGATCACCTGACGATCAATCGCTCTACCCTTTGTAAAAAGTTTGCAAATAAGAAAATATTTTGTCTAGTCTTCAGACTGTTCATTACCCACTTCTGTTCTTCACCACTTTTACTGCTTTTGATGTTGACATCCTCTTCTGCATTCTACTTACAGCTCCCCTCTAACTTTTCGCCCTTCCACAGCAGGATCTTATTTTATTATCTCCTATGCACAGTCTACATCTTTTCTTCATCAGAAATTCTTTGGTACCTCAAGAGAGAAATGACAGACAATACTCTCTTTCATTCCTTGAGTCAGACACTTGAGAAAGTTGTGTAGCTCAAAAGTCAAAGGGCACAAAACTTTTAGAAATGTCTACGTGGAAAGAACACACACAAGACACGGCTTTTATCCAAGGATTACTTTGTCCTTAGGTCTAGAAGTTCTTAGACGAATAAGACAGGCTTCTTCTAAATGAATTGGTTTTTTTTTCACTTCACATTTTTCTGTGAAACCATCTGCTTATTGAGTGAGCATTTTGTAGCAAAATATACTCGTGGTTGTAAAGGTTTTCCTGTTATGTATGTATCTGAAGCATCAATATGCAAAATGACTGCATGTTGAAATATTACCAGTTAGCCAGCTTTCTCATAATGTGACAAATACCAGGAATAATTAACCAATGCAGAGTTTCAGTTCATATTCATATAGAATTTTGAAGCTGGCATGCATGACTCATTTCCCTTGTTTCTGTGGTCCGCTCATTAATATTCTGAGGGTGTGTAGTAGTGCACAGTCTTAACTTAGTAGACTAAAAGCCAGAGAGAGAGAGAGAGAGAGAGAGAGAGAGAGAGAGAGAGAGAGAGAGAGAGAGAGAGAGAGAGAGAGAGAGAGAGAGAGAGAGAGAGAGAGAGAGAGAGAGAGAGAGACAGAGAGAGAGAGAGAGAGAGAGAGAGAGAGAGAGAGAGGGAAGCAGAGGCCACAGCCCTATAGCCCTCCTTGAGAACACACCTCCATTGAATAGAAGTTGATTTGAAATACTCCCACTAATTGCTGCCTTTTAAATGTTATCCTACTTTTCCAAAACTCAAACAGAGCATGAGTATTTGAACATGCGGCCTTTAGGTGGTATTCTGGACTCAAACCATGCAATTCAGTTTCTGAAATTCACAAAGAGCAAGCAAAGATTAGCTGTCCATTGAACGTTCTTATTCCAGGAAAATAATCCATCGCTTCAAGACACTGGTAAGTGCTGTGTGTCACCTTCTCTGCTAGTTCTTACGCTTCACAGTTGTTAGGGAGCCAAACAATAATAAAAGATATATGCTTTTACAGCTGTCAGACCCACACAAATTCTTATCTAGCGTGTGTCTGGCTTGAGTACTGAAGTTCTTTTTTCTTATAATTAACATTTTGTGAAAACAAAGAAGAGTCTTGCAGGAGATAGTTTCTTATATGTCTTATTTATTTATCACATCCTTGTAGCTTTTCTTTAAAGTAAAGTAATTGTTCAAAATTATAGTAAATGTCACATTGTATTCTAGAATGCAGCTATTTGCTCCCACAGGATGCTGCACATGCCACCGAGGCTTTTACGTTACTCCTTTTGAAATTACTAACGCACAACACTCGTATTTATTCATTGTAGGCTGCTAATAAATATTTGTTGTAAGTCTAAATTATTGAGAATCACAAGGACAAACAAGGCCAAGCTATAAACCATCATTTTCAGTCTATTAAAATTAAGATTGAGCCAGCCAAACTTTCATGCAGTGTATGAGAGTTCATTGCTCCACTTTAATGCATGTTTCTTGAGGCTATCAACTATACAGGATTATGCTGTAAATTTTCAGCAAGTACCACTCTAGCATAAGGAACATTTACATGTGAAACAATTGCTAAAAGGGCTTTTTAGAAACCATCTAAAGTTCTTCATCTTAACTGATGCTAAGAAACCCACAATACCTCCTTCCAAACCACCTACCCAGCTTCTTTTCCCTTCAAGCTAAATGAGGCAGAATCCCTGTCTCTTTCTTTGATTCCTTTGTCAACAGTGTTCATAGCAGTAGAGGGAGTTTAAGCTAACCATGCAGATTTACCCCTAAACTATCAGTAAACATTATTATTGAGAATCTCTAGTTTCCTTCTGTACTATTAAAGTGTAGTAACATTTTGTTTATAGTTCCCTTTTGGTGATGTAGTCCATGTATTTTACATGGTATTCTCATGTAATTTGTGACTAATAATCTTTGCTCCAAACATACAAGTACAGATTAATGCTTGAGCACTATATTCAGAAGTCTGGTGGTTATTTCACGCACTGTGGTCCTCTGAAACTCCATGAATACATTTTTGCTTATCACACCCACTTCTGATCATCTGCTCTTTTAGTGCATTTATTAAACACTTTGCAAACGTCCTGCCATTCCCTCACCTCACCAGTGAATAATAAACAATTACCTACACTATATAGATGAGTCCCTTGCAAAGCAGGAAACACTAGCCTTATGCTAAGTCTTTGCAAACTGATTTTTTGCACTTTTGTCATCACTCCAAATATTTTTATTACTTTGTTTTTATGTGCATTTGCACATGCCACAGCTGCAAGTGGAAGTCAGAGGAAAATTTTGGAGAGATGATTCTTTCCTTTCTTCCTGTGGTTCCCAGACATTGAACTCAGGGGGCTGGCTGCAGCACCATTATCTGCAGAGACATCTCACATAATCAATAAATGTTGATACATCTATAAAATTTATACCATGCAAATGACAACCTCATTGTCACAATGACAGTTGATCAGCTTTGAAACAAATCATCAAAGCTACTTTCCTCTTCTACATTTGCTGCTGGGACTCTCCTAGGTTTCAGCTTCCTTTTCCTTGTGTTCCCTGAACAATGAAATGCATGTTCAGGTATTGGAGCATGAATTCCTTTACTCATAATGTCATCTCTTCCAGCTCCTTCCAGCTTCAAAAAGGTTCATCAGGATGGCCATCTTCGCAAACTGTTTCTTTTGGGGTATTGATTTAGAATCAATGGACTTCCTAAGTTAGTAACCATGTGCTTTCTCAATTCCCAACTGAATGAAAGAAAGAAAAAATAAAGAAAGAAAAAAATTTGGACACCAAAAGAGCCCTCCCACAATCTAGTTTCTCCATATATGTTGTTCTTGTTCTTTTAATTATTTAGCAAAATAATGTTTTTTACAAAATCAATTTTTTAAATTTTAATATTTTATTAATTTATTCATATTACATCTCAATTGTTAGCCCGTCCCTTGTATCCTCCCATTCTTCCCTCTCTCCCATTTTCCCCCTACTCCCCTCCCCTATGTCTATGACTGAGGGGGACTTCCTCCCCCTGTATGTGCTCATACAGTATCAAGTCTCTTCTTGGTAGCCTGCTATCCTTCCTCTGAGCGTTACCAGGCCTCCCCATCAAGGAGACAAATGAGGCACCAGAGTTTGTGTGAAAGTCAGACCCCACTCTCTACTCAGCGGTGGAGAATGTCCTGTCCATTGGCTAGATCTGGGTAGGGGTTTGAAGTTTACTGCCTGTATTGTTCTTGGCTGGTGCCTTAGTTTGAGCAGGACCCCTGGGCCCAAATCTGCCTATCATAATGTTCTACTTGTAGTTTTCTAGGACCCTCTGGATCCCTCTACTTTGTTATTCTCTCATCTAGAGTCTCAATAGGATGTCCTCCTCTCTGTCTCAGTTTCCTGGTAAGTGAAGACTTTCATGGGACATGCTTCTTGGGCTAGTGTTCAGATATATGTGAATATATACCATTTGACTCTTTCTGATTCTGGGTTAACTCACTCATTATGATCATTTCTAGTTCAATCCATTTGTCCACAAATTTCAGGAAGTCCTTGTTTTTAATAGCTGAATAGTATTCCTCCTTAGTCATCAGGGAAATGCAAATCAAAACAACTCTGAGATTCCATCTTACACCCATCAGAATAGCTAGGATAAAAATTCAAGGGACACCACATGCTGGCAAGGATGTGGAGAGAAAGGTACTATGCTCTGGCCAGGCGAGAGTAGAACCAAACAAAATTACCTACAGACCTTTGCTTTCATGTGGGATTTGTGGAAAAGATAATAAATGAAAAGAAACAATATGCAATTCAAAGACTGAATATGGATAAATCTAACCAGCTCTCATTTTCCTTGGCAGCAATTGCTGAGAAATCACATATAGAATGGTTGGCCGCAATGGAATAACTTCAATAATGGAACTTCCCACTATCATTTGCCATAGATTGGCAATTCTATTACTGAAAGACCCCCGAAGGGAGACCCTCACTCAAGCCTCGGGATGGCGCGCACCCCAAAACACACAAACGACCATCTTGCTGTAAACACATGAGGCAGTTTATTGGCAGAGCTCCAGGTCAACACGTATCTCACGCAGCAAATTGCGTAGGCAGATCTGGTGTAAGGTCAGACTTAATCACATGGGAACAGTCCTTGGTTCCTCTTTTTCTTGGAACCCAAGGGTAGATGCCTATCTGAGCTAACAACACATCTGGTTAAACTCAAACCTGGAACATTGTGTGTGGGCCTCAAGGGAGGATTAAGCAAACACCATAAGATCAGATGAAGAGTCTTGGCTCATTACTCACTCGATCATGTCCGGTACCTGTTTCTCTCAGAAATTTGTCCTTGTGTATCCTCCCTATCTTTTATGGCCAGCCAGTCCCTGGATCACTCAATAGGCCTTTGTCTCCTATCTCTGCATTCTTTGTGACTTATCATCTGGGACCTTGGGCTAGCATACCTGCCGACCTGCACTTATGAGTTAGAGAGCTCTGCTGTTCTGGTTGCTTTAATGCTAATTAAAAATTCTCTTTCATTACCTGCAATGGTCTAAATAAAATCTCCTTTCTACTCAGCTCTAAAGTCTGAATTCTTCACCACCTCAACAAATCTGCCACCATTCTCTTGATTGATGCATCCAGGACAAAGTCATCCTGTTTTTACTTTCTCCCAACTTAGGACCCATGAAGTCATAGTCTGTGATCTCAGAGATGTCTGAAGACTTTTATCCCTTCCCTCCATCAGTGTTTCCAGAAAGCTTCTCTGCTTTATCTCTTCAGTCCCATAAGATAGTGGTTGTCAACCCGTGGGTCCCCACACGTTGGGGGTTTGCATATTATATAGGCCGCATATACCATATTTACATTATGACTCATAACAGTAGCAAAATTACTGTTAATATGTAGCAACAAAATAATGTTACAGTTCTATGTTACCACACTTTGAAGAACTGTATTAAAGAGGCACAGCATTCCAAAAGTTGAGAACCACTGCATTAGTGGTTTGTCATCCAGCCTTCTCATCACTTGGGGAATCTCAGATGACTCAGCTGAACACTGGATCAGGGTTTCTGAATATGTAAAGTCTCCACAGATTTGCAAAAGACTTTTCTACACTTGATGTTTATGCACAGCTCTCCAGGTGCATGGGCCAGTCATTCTTAAAAGACCATCACAGGGAGGTCTTCTCCCCTGGAAAGTAAGGCAACTCTTTAGTGTGATCTGAAATTCCTGACAGAGGTAGCCTTACTGATCAGCCCATGGAAGATAAAGAATTGTTTTTTTCCCTCTTCATTCTGTCTTGGTTCCCAGCTGGAGTCAACAGCAACAATGGAGATTTGGATCTGTGTCTGTTTTGAAGGGTAGACTATTCCTTTTCTCTTTCTTTCTGACCAGAACTTCTGAGAAAATGTTCATCTCATACATCTCAAAGTTTCTCTACAACATAATTTTGGTGAGTCTTTTCCTTCCTTTTTCTTCCCAGAGCAAGGTTTCTTTGAAAGGAGAGATGCGTTTGTTTGTTTGCTTTTTGTTTGTGTTTTTGTTCTTTTGTTTTTTGTTATGTTTTGTTTTCTTGAGGCAGGATTTCTCCATGTAGCCTTGGACTCACTTTGTAGACCAAAACAGAAAGGTCCTATAAAACTCACGGAGATCTGCTGGCCTTTGCTTCCCTGAGTGTTGGGATTTCAAGGATGTGCCACTGTGTCCAGCTGAGAAGTATCTTTTAAAACATATATTTTAAAATACCATCACACATCTCCCCACAATTTAAGTGAACTCTCATAATAGTTCCTACCCAAACACCTCCCTACCAGTACCAGAAGGCTAAATCTTTAACCCTAGTCTATGTGAGACTGGCCCTTTCATTTGTTTCTCTTCTCTGGGCCCCTCACTTAAATTCTAAACTTTGAGACACATTTTTCAAAGTTTTTCTAAAAATGTACACTGTGATTAAGTGAGATTATGTTTTTGTTTGAGTGTCA
Source organism: Acomys russatus (assembly GCF_903995435.1). Taxonomy (NCBI): domain Eukaryota; kingdom Metazoa; phylum Chordata; class Mammalia; order Rodentia; family Muridae; genus Acomys; species Acomys russatus. Next base: position 19,671,888 of record NC_067158.1, on the reverse strand, counting down.
TAGATGTTGGCGCCATGTAATATTCATTATTATTTTTCTGCCTGTCTAGCTTCAGTCTGTTTATGGATTTGCATTTTCTTCTGTATGTCCCCTTTACACATGTGCTATTATAAGTTGTTTACAATAATGTCCACATTATCTGTCTTTCAAGTGTATATTCTGGTTTTCAATAAAATATCAAGTTGCTTTAAACATGTAGATTTTGTTTTATCTAGATGATTACTTATTTTTTTTTCTTTGTCGGGGATTTAACTACTTTTTAAAAGCTGAGACTTCAAAGACTGAAGATTTATTTTAACATCTGCTTGATTTTTGTCAGACTTTCTCTAAATGTTCTGTAACAGCAAAAATTATAAACTCCTGTTCTTAGAGACTGCTATAACCGACTATGTGGATAATCATTAGCTGTGTTTGGAGATCAAAATCTTGTGACCTGCGGAGATGTCCAGCACAAGTATGAGCTGGAGGCAAAATCTCATCTTGAGACTGGCAGTGGTAGGACTATCCCCTCCCTGCCCTAATACAGCATGATCTGGTGATCAAAACCTTATACCCCCCACCTCTTCTACTCTATAAGTGATGGCCAGGTTAAACATCCTCTCCCCTTATAAGGTCATGCCAACTAGTAGCTGGGATTCCTTTTAATGTAAATAAGGCCTTACTAGCACCCTGCCCCTGGCCAACGATGCATATTCATCCAACGCTTCTACCCAGTCCCCAGAGCCTTAAATGTTCTTTGTTCCACTCAGTTAAGCATCTGTATCACTGACTCTGTCTCCTGAGAAATCAGTTTCTCATGCATTCATTCCTTCCCACAGAGATCCACACTCACCTAAGTTTCCCTCACTCTAGTCCATATTGGAGCACAATGAGCATGGATACTCCAAGGTGGAGGTTGACACGGGGTAGCAAATATTGGTGAGGATGAAAAACAATATGTTTCAGATATGTGCCAGAAGCCAACAGGACACCTCCAAAAAGGCCCCACCTTCCATGAATTCACCTATCCCCTTGACATGAAAAGCTGTGGAGACTGGCTTATAACCAGTGTGCATTCTTCAAAGAGAAGCATCATTGTAAAAGGAGGTGTTTTGCATACTTTCAACAGGAGACAATCAACAAGACACTGACCCATCTTAGCTGATGACACAACTGGCCAGGAAAAAGTCAAACACGCTAAGAGTCTCCCTAAGATTATCCCCTAAATATACTTGACTGACACTGAAAAGGAAGGATTTGTTGTTGTCGTCATCTACATGATTTTAAACACACAATAGAAATGTGTATCCAGAAATACAGTAATTGATACTAATACAAAATAAACAAAACCAAAAATTTTAAATGATACCTCTAAAGTAAATACTCAACTTACTATCAAACTACAAAAAATAGAGTGAGTTCATGAGCTTTGAAACACTCAAGACAAGTTACAGGAGAACTAATCAAGGACTTATATTTTTGTCTTTGAATGTGACCACAAGGACCAATGTCACATGATAAATATAGAAAAACATAAAACCATGGCCCCGGTTCCTGATTTGGAACGTCATCATGAGAAGGGACTTAATAAAAACTATATCCACTTTTTAAAAAAATTTTTATTAATTTATTCTTGTTACATCTCAATGGTAATCCCATCCTTTGTATCCTCCCATTCTTCCCTCCCTCCCATTTTCCCCTTATTCCCCTCCCCTATGACTAAAGGCTAGGCTCACAACCAAAAACATAACTATATCCACTCTTACCATGTGTCAACCAGACAACTTGTGTCTTGACTGCTATAAAAATCGACTTTTACTGCTGCATCCTCATCTCAAACTTAAGTTGTTAACTAGTAGTTTGTAATACCCATTGTCTGTTTAATGGGGAAAATTCCTAAAAAAAGTTAATTCTGCCATACTTACTTCAAATTTTACCTATACTGACTAACCTTATCCTACTCTGAAAAATAACCCCCTGACCCCTTCTATGAGTCATAGGTGACCCTTTGCCCATCACTGTACAATTGGTACACTGTTATGTCTGCAACTGTTTCCTGTCTTGAATGTTTCTTGTTTCATGGGCATTTCCAAACAGACCCAAAGTATTTTTTTTTTTTTGATAAAAGACTCTCTTGTCTTTCTACTATTTTCTCAAGTATAATCTCTTGCTCAAGCCAGATGAGCTTTTTTATTTTTCCTTCTCCTTGCCAATATTTCCAATCATTATTTAGATAACTGTGGCCATGGCTAGTGCTTCTTTCCATCTAAAAGGATACTATATTTTCTCTAAATGATCTATATCTGGTGCTCTTACTTAACAAGATTGATTTTTTACCCAAAATTGAATAGATTTCAATTCAAATAGTCTTAAATAAATTCATTGAAGATCCAGGCTAGGAGGGGAAAAAAAGGGAGGGAGAGATGGGGCAGCAGGGTAGAATAATTGTTTTGTAACCAGCATCCATTGAAAAAGAACTACTGTACCTAAGACTATAGTAAACTGAAAATACCCTGGGGAACAATGGCGTTTACCCTACTTTTGGCTGTTGTTAAAATTATTGTTGCAGAGGCCCTCAATTTGGGACTTTATTTACAATGTTACTTCTCTTCTAAATCATTTTGTTCTTACTCTACTTTTTAAATTTTGTTTTAGTGTTTTCTTTAATTTTTTAAATGTGTGTGAGGGTTTAGCCAACCTGTACATATGTCTAGCACACACAGGTACATAACTGGTACATGTGGTGATGAGAGGAGCATGTTGGGTCCACTGCACATGGAGTTACAGACGTCTGTGATCCACCATGTGGGTGCTGGAAACCTAACCCATGTCTACTGAGAACAGCAAGGCCTCGTCCACTAATCCTTTTCTGCATAGCCTGCTACTTTTAATTCTTAAGTATTGTAAGTACTAAATATAAAACTGGTGGGGAAAATGGAAATAATATTGGAAATAATTATCAAAATTAGAAGAAACAATGACAATAATGAGAACATCAGGCCAGGCCATGTCCTATTACACTCAGTGGTCTATGGATGTTTGAAGCAGATTTAGAGTGGATAGATGGCATGGTGACAGGATAGATACCTTGTGACAGAATACTCATTACTTCCCACTCTGTCAATCAAACTACCTTTACATTAATCTTTTTATGCAACACAGGACACTTTGCCAGTGACAGTAATGACCCAGAACAAAGTATTAAGTGCAAAACACACACTGATGTACCACTTACATCTTCCAGAGGATAAAACATGATACAGGAAAATATGTATCATCTTATAATATTAAATAAAAGTTGCATTTATGAGGATCTCATAATAATGCCATGGCAAACATACAAGGAAGGAATGGGACAAACTACTGAAAATAGATTATAAATAAAAAATATGGGAGATCTTGTGGGGATTCACCAGCTCTCCATCTTAATGGTAGTATATAAAATTACGAATTTTCCAGTGTCCAAAAATAATACTTGGTATTATATCCCTAATACTTACAATATTTGATGGATGCATCATAGTAGCTCAATATGAATTTTATTTACATTTTCCTGATGACAATGGATGAAGAGGTCTTGAACCCTGCTGTTAGGTTTGAAGTCTGGCATGCAGAGATAGGTGCTAAATGAAACTTCCTTCCTTAGCTGGCTTCCTTCTTCTGCACCTCAGATCTTCCAAGGATTGTCCTATAGCCCTCAAGGAGATTACAGGCCTGACCCTTTCCCAATAAGAACTCTGTTCAATGTGCTTCTGGGGATTCCTAGAATTCTCCTTCCTATTCTAATGAGATGTCTTAGTACCTTAGTTTTCACCAATGACCCTTTTCCATACCTCTAAGCATAGGTGGAGTTCTTCCTCCACCCCTACCCCTAATGCCCATAAGATAATTAAGTATTGTGTTCCCTTTCTTATAATAGGACTGAGCTGCTGCATGTAAATGAAGTCTCCCTGAAATTCCTAGCACCAGCAAACCATAATGTCCCTGATTCACAAAAAAAGCTCCATCACACTCCATTCCTCCACCATGACCATCTGAGACTAGTCATTTACTCTGGGTAAGGAAGGGCTCCCGTCTTCCCCAAAGAATTCACTAGTACAGGACTCCTGTGCTTGACTCCGAGAGCTTCTGCCATTTACTGGCATGTCAGCATGAATAACTGCCACCACTTTTCTTGTGCCACTCTGCCCACCTCAGTGGCCATCTGAGGAGGTGAGAAACCAGATGTTCATACAGAAGCCATGGACTTGCGTGAGTCAGGCCAGGCCAGGCCCTTGTTTCCACCTGACTTGGGTTTTGGAGGCCTGAGCTTCCCTCTTCCACCTGGGTTGGTGTTGGCGGTCAACCTAAAAGAGCAGTAACATAATCTGCAAAGATATCATTTCTCCCCCACCTCTACCTGAACCACAGATCTTTTGGCACAGATCTCCGTTCCTTGTTCCATGCTTCTTGGCCCAAACACCAGGGTTCCTGGGAGAGGAGGAACCTTTGACACCACAGTTCACCTTTTTCTGCCCAGAAGCCAGTGGCACTTGAGCCTTCCTTCAGAAGAAGTGTGCACGTCTAGCCAGGCAATGTCCAGGCCTCCTGGGAAATACAGACCACAGTGAGGTATGTGTACTGTTTGACTACTTATGTCACTTTGTGACACGATTTCACCAAGGACTAGTATAGTAAGTTTTACAGTCCTTGGAATAGGGACCAGAGCTCCCCATGTGTTTTACATCTGCTCTATCAGTGACCCTTAGGATTCCATCTTCTGAGACAGTTAACAAGTTCGTATCTTCTGCTGGAGTGCAGCCTGCAGTGGCCTCTGGGATGCTTTATTTGTATGAATTACAGGTGTGATTACTACATCTTACTTTAAGTATGCTTTCATGGATTACTTTCTCATCACTAGGTAGATATGTCTGATGTCACTATATGTACCATGGATATTTTTCTATGGTGTGAACAATAAATGAAGAGTTTATTCATTTATTTTTTTTTAACTGTGCTACTTAGATACTGTGAAAGCCTTTAAACACTGCTGTACATTTTTTTTTGTCCTGAGGTTGACAAACATATAATCTAATGTCCACAGAATGATTCATTTCTGTGACAGCTGGAATTGTAACATGTCCTAAGAGCATCACCTATCACGAAGTGTGTTGCCCTCCAATGTGTCTTCTGAACTATCAAATAGGATGCTTATTGGGAGCTCTTGAAAGCATTCTTCTCTCTCATGCTGTACAGCTGAATGTTACACACCTTACCTGTCAGGAAGTTACCACACTCTAAAATGTACATGTGGGTGGCCATGTTGTGAAAAGGATAATAGGCACAAAAATGGATCAGACAACCATCATTTCCAAGCCAGAGACAAAGCACTGGAAATCACCAACTTAGATTTATGTGAAATTGGATTCTGACTAATTAAATACAGTTGGAAGAGAACAGCAACCACGAATGTGATTTCAGTAGTGGTCAATGGCATTATGTTGCATAAAAGATCAAGTAGAATTTCACTGGTTTCTTAACTCTTGGAAACCCTCAAAAATAAAGTGAAATACTATTTTATTACAGTGTAGTTGTGGTGATTTTTAAGGCAGCATTATAAAGCTAACTCAGGCTTCTTGAATCCTATGTAAGATTACGCAATCTAAATTTATCTATTTTGTTACATGTATATGAGTGTTTTTTCTTTTACTAAATATGTATGTACACTACATGCATGCTTGGTGCCTACAGAAGTTAGAAGAGAGTGTTTCATTCCCTGCAACTACAGTTTTGTATGTTGTGAACCACCATATGGGTAATGGAATCAAACTTCTGTCCTCTACAAAAGAAAGAAGGACAAGTGCTGAAAATCTCTGAGGCATCCGTTCAACACCCATAGTAAATCTGAGAATAGCATCATCACTGTATATAAAGGTACTGCATATTGAGCTAGATTTTCTTAAACCATCAGAATAAAACATATCTAGAGTTTGCATAAATCTCATGTACCCAGAAAAATGGGCATTGGATCATAATCAGTGACACTTTAATACTGAATACAGCAATCTAGTCAAAATTCTTCTAACATGATGATTTATATTTACTTTAATAATTAGCATTAGCTATCTGTTTTCCACTTGTTTCCATGTTCTATGTGGTTATATTACTTTAAAATTCAACTCATAATACCCTACTTCAAGTTGAGAATAACAAAATCAGCATTGCCTATTCTTTTTAAATTCCAAAGCAAATTTAGATGACAGGTGTGGAAATTGCATGACTAATTCAGAGGATATGAGATTGAAAAATTGTGCTCTACTTGGCACAGAAGGTATTTCTTTCTCATCCAATTCATAAAGCATAGCTTTTAGAATCACCTTTTATTAGCAAAATGTTTGAGGACAAGTATAAATTTGAATAAACGGTAGAGAAATTTGTCATAGGTCAAAATGTATTCCTCTCCTACTAAAGCATTTGAAAACTTCTTGGATGGTTTATGTTCATTAATATCCAGTTTCTAACTGTGTAGCTCCTGAAGAATTTTAAAATACTAGAAAGCAAAATATTTGATAAATATTTTTAAATGTTTTTCAAACTCCATTTTAACTATATGGCTTGTTTTATAGCAAAAGGAAGTGAATATTCATTGTATCAATAGGAAAATACAGATAAAAAACACAAAACAGAAACAGTTAAATAAAACTCAATTTCATAGCAGTATCACATATATATAAAAAAATTTAAAAATAATTAATAGATGAAAATGAACATGTTTATTAAAATCAACATATGCAGAAAAATTGAACTGTTTTTACAACAACAATATATATATATACACACACACACACACATATATTTAAGATGATAGATCAATAGTTAAGTTCAGTTGCTACTATTCTACAAGACACAACTTGGTTTGCATGCACCCATACCAGATGTCTCACAACTTCCTGGAACTTGAGTACTTGGAGATCTACCTGGTCTCTAAGTGTACTGCACCCATGTGGTACACATTCATATGCCAAACAAATACACATTCACATAAAATAAATACAAAAATCCTTTTAAAAGAAGTATAAAATTCTCAAAAATAAAATTTACTAGAGATGGTGTAGATTTACAATGTATGTTACAAAGAATTATTCAATGCGGGCAGTAATAAATACAAATGAAAACATCTTGTGTTAATGAATTTGAAGACCAGTTAAAACTATCTATATTTGTTATATTATGTACAGATTCAGCATGATGACAAAAAAAATCTACTGGAATCTTCTGAATATTTGTGTCTCTCAAAACTTCATGAGCAAAACTCCTTCATACAAAATTATTATACAAGCCTTTTGAAAGTGATTAGGGTATGAAACCAAATCTCAATATTTTGCTGTGAGGAGGTATATATTTTTTAGTATGGAGTCATCTTTGTCACAAAGAAAATCTGACATGACCTACATTTTGGAATTTTTGACCTGAAGACTGTGAGGAATATCTTATCAGTATATATAAGAAATAAAATATTTGTTGTTTTCTGGTATAGCCCTAAACAAATTACAGTGTAATTTTGTAGCATTAGGAAAGACATGAGCACTTTTTTTATTTTCACAACCTTGAACAGATATACAATGTTTTGTGATTATAATCTCTCCCATTACCATCCCCTTTTCTTTCCCTCTGAACCCCTTCTTCTAGTACACTCATTCTTAGAAGAAATGATACCCCATCCAACAGTAATTAATAATAGTCAATAGCTCCATAGGAACCAATTGGGCTTTTATGCTGAAATGTTATAAGGCCCAACTTGGACATGTATCCTTATAGCTATGTGTTCATAACTGCAAAGTCTCTGTCATGTTTGGGTGGTAGTGGATTTGTTTTTGGTTTTGCTTTCATGATACTCTTTGCCAGCATGTGGATATTATATTCTTCTTGCCACCTTTTCCAGGAAGTTTCTTGGGCCTTGCAAGTATTGACAGTGATATGAATGTTGCACTTAGAGATGACTTTTTAACAATCACTTATTCTCATGACTTTGATAAGATATGAGTCTCTAGATTAACTGTAGCCCTCTGCAAAAAGCTTACTTGACCCATGCTGAAAGCAGCACTAATCTTCAGAAATAAACATTGTATATAGACAGTAGTCTGATAATGTGTGTATTTAGGGATTAAATGGTAGTATATTACCACCATGGCCGTAGGACCTCCCCACACATAGTATTTTGATCAGGTTTATAGTACCATATATGTGTTCTAGTCCAATCAAAAACAATTAGCTCCTAGTAATATTTTCAACACAGTATTGAAGTGGAGGATAAGTTTTGTATTGCTGCAAGTAAGGTCTACAATTTGGTGAGCAGTTTCTCCCCCGACTGCATGCATAGCATCACTTAGTACTGTGAATGCTAGCCATTAGGCTGCAAGTGTCTGGCTCTGTTTCTTGTTACTATCTGCATCTTATCTGCAAGGTCCCTGGTGCCTTCAGCAGTAAGGTCTCAGCCTTCAACTCTAGTGCAGAAACAATCCCAAGTATTATTGGTCGTGTGGAAGGTCTCTTCATTTTATCTGGGACTTGGTTGTATTTCATACCAGCTCTGCTGCCAGAAATTATCCATCTCTATGCCAAGCATTTTAAATTTGCTTTTATTCATTTTTGAAATTAATACAATTATAACATTTTCCTCTTTCCTTTCCGCCTCAAGACCTTTCCATGCATCTCTCCTAACTCTTTTTCAAATCCACTGCTTCTTTTTGTTAGTTTTTATTATATGTATATATGTATATACACAAGTATTCCTAAACATATAAATACAAACTACCCAATCTGTATAATGTTATTTTTATGTATATTTTCAAAGCCATTTGTAATTGGGTAACCAATTAGTGCATTTATCCCTAGAGAAGACTATTCCTCTTAACTTCAAACGACATTAGGTTTCTCTATGGCTTTTGTAGACATCCTTAGCTTTGCTAAGACTCTCCATTCTATGCTTATCTGGTCCACTCCCTCAAGCTGGTTTGAAACACTTCATGCCTTCTCGGAGACACCTCTATTTCCTTCCCCCCAGTGTCTCACTCGGCTCTCCCATATTAACTCACTTTGTTTCTGTTATCCATTTATTGCTTTTTGGCTTCTACAGGAAGTCCTACCAATTAAAATATTTAAAAAATTACTTAAATTCAAAGTCAGTACCTCCATATGAGAGAGAATAAGCATACTTTGGCTTTCTTGATCTGCGTTACCTCACTGAAAATCCAATAATTTCTAGACCTATCAGTTTTCCTATAAATTTCATAATTGTATTTTTTACAGCTGACAATAATTCCTGTGTGAATATGTTCTAGAATTTTGTTACCTGTTTCTCAGCTGGTAGATATCCAGCTTGATTGCATTTCTCAAATATTGTGAACATGAATGTGTGGGAATCTCTGCAGTAGGGTAGTCATTTGGGTATAAGTCCAGAAGTAACATTTTTAGAGCATATGGACTTTAAATCAAGTGGTACTTGTTCTGTAAAATTCAATGGATATGTGTTCAGGACACATGTTCAGAATTTTACTGTCCTATTGATTAATTTTCTACTTAGTCGATTTAAAGTGCCCATCTTTATCCCTTCTGACTAATAATGTTAGCTTCAAGTCAGTTTTAATTTGTTTATTTAAATTTTAACTTGGTCACTTTACATCCCAATTGGAGGGCATTGCATTGAGTCTGTATATTGCTTTTGGTAAGATGGCCATCTTTACTATGTTAATCCTACTGATCTACAAACATGAGAGATCTTTTCATCTTTTGGTATCTTTTTCAATTTCTTTCTTCAGACACTTGAAAAAAATTTATACAGGTCTTTCATTTCCTTGGTTAGAGTTACACCAAGATACTTTATATTGTGTTTGGCTGTTGTGAAAATATGTAGTTTCCATAATTTCTTTCTCAGCCTGTTTGTCATTTGTATACAGGAGGGCTACTGACTTTTTTGAGTTGACTTTGTATACAGCCACTTTGCTGAAGGTGTTTATCAGCTTTAGGAGTTCCTTGATAGAATTCTTGGGGTCACTGATGTATACTAGCATCTCATCTGCAAATAGTGATACTTGGACTTCTTCCTTTCCAACTTGTGTCCATTTGATCTCTTTTAGTTGTCTTATTGTTCTAGCTAGGACTTCAAGAAAAGATACGGATAGCATGAACAACCAATACTTGTCCATGATTTCATTAGAATTGATTTAAATTTCTTTCCATTTAGTTTGATGTTGGCTACAGGCTTGCTGTATACGGCCTTTACTTTGATTTGGTATGTGTCTTGTATCCTCAGTCTCTTAGACTTTTACAAGGATTATATGATGGATTTTGTCAGATGCTTTTTTAGCATCTATGGAGATGATGATGTTGCTTTTCCTTTCAGTTTGTTTATATGGTGGAATACATTGATGTATTTCTGTATCTTGAATCAACCCTGCATGCCTCTGATGAAGTTTACTGCATCATGAAGAATTGTATTTTGGATGTCTTCTTGGATTCTGTTTGCAATTATTTTACTGAATATTTTTGCATCAATGTTCATAAGTGAAATTGGTCTGAAATTCTCTGTGTTGGGTCTTTGTGTGGTTTAAATATTGAAGGGACTGTGGCCTCTTAGAACGAATTTGGTAATCCTCCTTCTGTTTTTATTTTGTGGAATAGTTTGAAGACAATTAGTATTAGTTCTTCTTTGAAGGTCTCATAGCATTCTATGCTGAACCCATTAGCCCTGAGCTTTTTTTGCTTGGGAGGCTTTTGATGACTGCTTTTATTTCTTAGGAGATATAGTACTATTTAATTTGTTTACCTGATCTTGACTCAATTTTGGTAATTGATATCTATCAAGAAAATTGCACTTTACATTTAGGTTTTCAAGTATCATAATAAACACCTATTTGTTTCCTGGGTCATTTACCTTTTACCCTAATGTGGTGAAGAGTTTATTGACTGTGGCAAAAACATGGAGTCTATATTGTTATTCATTTAGCTAGTCTGCATTCTTATTGTATTTAGTTCACTGTTACCAGTTTTAAAAGATTGGTATTAAATACTACCATTTTGCTGATTTTTACATGTTTGATGTTTTCTTATGTTTGTTTAATTTCAGCATCTTTTTTTCTGTATCTTCTTGTATATGCTTATCATGCTCTTCTAGAATTATATTTCAAATGTCTTGATATAGCTTGGGTATAGTCATAAAATGTTTTATTTAATTTTGGCATTTTTTTCTTTCTCTTTCTACAGTTTAGATAGTTCTATTTTTTGTATTTTATTTAGTATTTTATTTTTCTTTCATTATTTTTTACTTTTACATACACATTTATATCACTACATATATCTAAAATAAACTACATACAGCAAAAAGGACCATGAAACCATTAGGTATTATATGTATGTTACATTCATATTGTTTAGACAGTTTTGCTGGAAATTGTAGCTAATTAAGTCTTACAGAACTTGGAATATGCCTGTCTTTTATACTTTCTAGTAAAAACTGAGCTATTATTCTGTGGGAACCTTCTTTTACTCGAGATTTGACAATTCTCTATTGCCTTTTTAAAATAATTTTCTATTTTACAGACTACGTCATGTTTTGGTTACAATATGATGTACTCTTTTTAGTTCAATCGATTTAGTGCTCTGTGAGTCTCCAGTACTTGAATGGTCACCTATTCTTTATACTTATCATGTTTTCTTCTTTTATTTTTATTGAAAGTCATTTCTATGCCTTTGACAAATTCTCAGAATTGTTTGCCTTCCTCATAAATTGGTCTTTTCATCGTGTGCCATAGGTCCTTCATGGTCTGTTTATTTCTTTTCTTTGATAAGTAATTTTAACTTCTATTCTTCACATGCTTTATTGTATTGGTTAAACTTTCAACAGTGGATTTATTTGACATTGTGAATTTTTTATTTCCATGATCATTTCTATTTTTGTTGAACTCTTTGCTGAACTCTGTTTCCATCTCATCTGTTTGTGTTCAAGTTTCATCTTCCTCTCTGTGTTCACTTGCATTTTATTCAGGCTGTAATTATTATCATCTCTGAAAGCACTCATGCATTTATTTATTAGTATCCTGTGAGGATTAGAACACTTAAAAAGTCTTAAGTATGTGGACATACTGAAATCTGTGTATACTGCTGATGGACGTTTAAAAAAATGGGGCGGTGGCCTTAGAAAATGAATGTTCTTTAAAAGCTGAAAATAGAATCACCCTGTTATTCAGGAAGTACATTTCTATGTCTTTATTCAAAGAGATGAACTTAGGGTGTTAGAAGTTAACTACTCTTGCATGACCATTGTGCCATTTTTTAGAAAAGTCGAGACTTAGTGACTATTTAAATTGTCATGGCTGACAACATAAATGGATTAATGTGTAAGAAAAGTATGGCATCTCCACATACAGTCTTGTATTATCCAGCCACGAGGAGAATGAAAGTGTGTAATTTGCAGAAAATAGATAGAACTGGAGGGCACATTAAATAAAGGAAGACACATTCAAAAAGACAAGTGTAATCTGTTTTTTCCTGCACACCAAATCTTTATTTAAAATGTTGTAGAAAAAGGACCATTCATGTAGGGGAGGAACAAGTGAGTGTAAGAACAGAAGCAAGAAAGTATAGTGAAGAAGAGGGGATGTGTTAAAAGTACAATGCTTTCCTTCATAGTACATAATTTGAAAATAATCAATCTGAAAATAAAACTAATAGGGTATTGACTCTGTAGTGAGAAAATTCTTCTCTATCCAATTAAAATTTGATAATAAACATAATAAGGATAAAATACTTTAAATACATAGAGTTAATTTTGGAGGTTACTTGTCACCAATCCTGTGATGTTCACAAACTTAAATTAGGTTCATATTCATAAATATCTTGCATCAACCGTGAGGTGTAGACTCAATCTTGAGAAAAGTTGAAAATAACTACTTCCCTGTGCATAAATCAAATCCGTTTAGTTTTAGAGTCACTGGATATCAGTTGTTTTTCTGCCTTTGTTGAACCTCATGTCTTCCAGATAAGAGTCATTTAATTGTTATTCATGAAAATTTACAAGGCCAAGGAAAAAAGTTCCCAAATAAAAGTGGTGCATATAAACTATAACTTAGCCACCACACACTGAAGATTATATAAAGAAATCATATCAACCTCATAAATTATTCCATCTTCATTTGTAGCAACTTCTTTATTTCTGGGAAAGAGTTCAGACTAGTGATATTTAGCAACATTTTACACCATCCCTCATGGATAGAATAAAAATATAAGGCCAAAGCTTGTAGATATTGAGAGATCCTAGCCTTTCTTTATCTTTCTCAGCCATTACTGTATTGTGTTTTAAACATAAAGGTATATGTAAGTATAAATAGAATCATAAATATAGAGGAAGTAAGCAGTGTCAGAAGCCACTGTAGTCTGTGGGTAGGGATTAATGAGTACATAAAACCATATGAACGCGAATATCATTGGGTTTTCCATGTGATGGTTAATTGTCATGGTCAAGTGGAATCACAAAAAGACAAACCTTTGGATATGTCTGTACAAGTGTTTTCAGAAAGTTTTGCCCGAGAAGGTAGATCTATCCAAATGTCAGTGTCACTACTCCATAATCTTGAACCCTATAAAAGAGAAGAAAATACGGAGGGCTCCAACATTCACATCTCTCTGCTTCCTCAGAGAAGTTTGATGTTTTGTTTGTTTTCTTTTCTTCCAGCATGCTTACATTTCCAGCGGTATTCAATTGCTCTCATTGGAGTACAATTCTTTCCCCCTTATTCTGACACCACAGAGAGATAGCTTGTGCTCTATTTTCAACAGTTCTTGAATATAATTTAAAAAAATGGCTTTGACTGTTATTGTTATATCTTGGAAAATATGCCTTTCTGAATGGGTCTTTTATATCAATGGTAACTAATATTTCTATGTAACTCATGCTGTCTTCGAATGGTTTCCTTCTAGTCTTTCAAACAAACATAAAGCTTCTTTGATATGCATTTGCCAATGAATATTCATTTACATATAAGTAAGAAATTATAAATGAAAGAAAATACATACATTAGAGAAGCGATAAGATAAAAGCAGAAAAGCACAAAACATGTTATTTTTGTGATGTGAACTACAACTTGCAATAAGGAGTTTTAACAGTTACAAAAATTGATTGGAAGATATCTTGCACATTTTGACAGTTCATTCCATTCAAGTTGTTGATGCTATTGGTATAGCTTCATGATTACAAAAGAAAAGTTCTTCCAACTTCACTTTACATCATACCTAATAGAAATGACTGATCTCCGAAAGCCTGTGCAGAGACATAATTGGCTCAGTGCCATCGCTCATTAAAAAGACTTTTCTTCCTTTCCTTTGAATCATGGATTATAATAATGACTTCCTTATTCTGCTTGCAAATGTTCTTTTTCACATATATTTCACTTGGATACTGAGTTAAATATTCCTATTTTACAAGCTATAGTTCCTACATAGATAATTTTTCTTAGAGCGACTTCAATTATAAAACTTTAGTGCTTCCAGTTAGAGGTATTTTTAATTGCAAAAAGCAGAGCTCCTTTTAGTTTCTTGGAAATTTGATTATATCATTATTTTTAAAACATGAATGACATAAATAATTTTTCAAAATGAAACATATTTTCTTCGGCTTTATAAATTAGTGCATTCAGTGTACAAAAATAACAATCCACTGATGAGTCCATTAGCACATTTAAAAGCATCTTGTAAAACATCATTGCCCTAAATATAGTAAATTAGATTAGAATCACCTTTAATAGACAATAAAAAATTTTAAAGTTTATAAATCTTGTAGATTAAAATAAGATTTAAAAAGTTTCCTTAGATGCAATATTGCACATTCCTGTGTTTTGTTTCATGTTACAACCTTGTAATAGACATGTCTAACATGAAAACAACCATTGCATGTCTGCTTGTGTGTACAAGAGCAAATGTGTGTGTGTCTGTGTGCATGTGTGCAGGTGTTTGAGTGTGAAATTCCCTTTAGAGGTCAGAGACCTCTTGGTAGTTGATTCTTCTCTGTCAGAAATGATGTTAACTATATCCTGTCTATATATAGCTTTCTCTGCCTTCTGAGCTATTTCAACAGGTCTTTCACCAAACTTCTGCATGGGTAAAGGTGCTGAGTTCCCAAGAAAAATTACATTAGCTAATGTGGACCTATTTGCATGCATGATTTACTAAAATTACAAGTTGATTATTGCACTGTCTGAAAGATGTTAAGAATGGAGTTTCTTCAATGACTCTTATCTATGTTATTTATTTGAATTTGATGAAATTTCTCATACAACCAAAATATGTGTGTGTGCTTCTAATTTTTTAAATGTCTTCAAGATTAATCTAAATAGCAGTTTCAAATTTTCACTGTTTTTATAGACTGAATTTTATGCCCCTAGATAAAGCTATAGATAATATTTGTTTGTCCACTGCTGGACTTTGGATTGTTTCCAATACTTGACATTTGCAATTTGCACTAGTATGCATATGTATGTATGTATTACAACCCTGACTTTAGCATATGTTACATGGTACTATATACATAAGTTTTATAAACTGCTATGTTACTGGAAAATAATCAAACCAAATCTATGATCAGTTTCATACTGAATTCACAACTCACTTAACATAAGTATGGCTGTCAGGGTCTCTACCTCCATTTTACCACGTGGATGTTTTGTTTGCATTTTAGAGTTGATCTCCAGATAGATATGGGTTATAATTCAGCATGACATTCATTTGCATTTCGTTTGGGAAGCAGGTATTGGGGAACCCTTTTTCATATGTTATAGAATGTTTACTCATCCTTTTAGAGAAATACCTACTCAAGCACTAGAAACCTTTTAATCAGGCTGTTTGTTTTGTTTCTATTAAGTTGTAAAAGCTTAAAAGGTGAAAAGTGCCTTATGAGACAAATTATGTGTAAATCTGTTATCTCATGTTATAGATTGCCTTCATGTGCTATTGAACGTGTAGTTCTGTATGCTTCTTCCCTCGTCTTGTTTTCTGTAATTCATAGACATTGCAATCACTTACAGAAACAGAATTACCTAGGTGGCACATACAAATAATCTCAGCCCTCAAGAACCAGCGACAGGATGATCTCTGTGCATTTGAAGCCAGCCTATTTCTGTTAACATATAGAGTTCCAAGATATTCTGGGCTATGTACTTAGACCTAACATTAAAAGGATAGACAAAAATAAATGAAATATAAAAAAGTAACAATTTTTAGATACTCTTTTGAGTGACTCAAATTTTTCTAGACTAAGTTTATTATGTTGTCCTTATGACATGGTTTATGGACTCTTCTAAAGCTGTTCACCAGTTACGTAGCAGGGTGTAACAAAATTGTATATGGTTTTGTACAGTGTGGTTAAATCGAGTCTTGAACTATTCATGAAAGTCAAAATCTGACTCTCTAAATGAATGCATGCAGATTTATGAAAAAATCATTAACATATTATGAATAAAATATTCTAAAATTGAAGTGAAAAAACAAATGCCTCTAAAGTGTAATAGTTGTTTTAAAAGAAGATATCATACATATGCAGGACAATATTTAACCAAATCCTCTAACCAAAATGATATATTGTAGTGTATTGCTAGAGATTTCGCATGTGTATTTAAACATAGTACCATGATGAGGAATCCACATAAATGGAAAAAAAAATATTTCTTTATAGGTTGTGTTAAAATAGTGATTATTTATTGGAAAAGACAAAGATAATTTGATTCATAACTCATACTGTTTAAATAAATAGGTTTCAAGGTATATAAATGCCCAGTAGGAAAAGTAAACCATTCTAAGAAAAGCTTTACAGAAGGTCAGTCTGTCAGCTTCATCCTTGATTCTCCACTATCAAGGTTTATGGACTTTGTAGCTGTAATTAAAATGTCCTTTCAGACAGTACTACTACCCTCATTATAGAATGTGTCAAAGATAATATACATTTAATACCCTCCTTGGAGCACTTATTTTTCTTGAATTTCTTTACATGGTATTTTTCCTATTTTCTAGTTGGAAACACACTTGCAGATATAGGTCATTACTGTGCTAGGGACTCTTTCTATTGTCAATTTGTCAGTAGCATTTGACATAACGTTTCACTCTGCCTTCAGTCTTTGCTCATAACTCTGAATTTATAAGTTATACTGTGAGTTTCCAAGCTGTCTTGAAGCTTTTTTTTTCAAACTTAAAATTTGACATGTTCCCAAGCTCTTTTTAAAAAGTCTTTGGTGCCATGTCACGAGAGGGAGCGCATCACTGACACTGTTTGGAGGACCAGACACCAGCATCTGCATGGCCCAAATACTTAGGATAGAATCAAACATGACTGGCAAAAAAAAAAAAAAAAAAAAAAAGGAAAGAAAATAATGTCAATGAAATGATGCCTAATGGCATTCTGTCATACTCAAAAATTGATGCCAACCCCCATTATCATTAGAGAGGCTTCATCCAGCAATTGACAGAAACCAATGCAGAGACCCATAGCCTAACATTAAGTGGAGTTCAAGGAATCCTGCTGAAGAGAAGGAGAAAGGATTGGAGCAGCCAGCGGGGCAAAGGACACCACAAGCAGACCTCCAGAATGAGCAAAACTGAACTTATAGGGGCTCACTGAGATTGAGCCAATAATCAGGGAGCCTGTGTGGGTGTCTGTATATATGTTATAGTTGTGTAGCTTAATGTTTTTGTGAGACTCTTAACAGGGAAAGCGAGTGCTGTTTCTGACCCCTTTGCCTGTTTGGGGGACCCTTGTCCTCCTACTGGGTTACCTTATCCAGCCATAGTATGAGGGAGGTCTCTAAACTTACTACAGCTAGATATGTCATGTTTAGTTGATCTCTCTGGGATGCCTGCCTATTTCTGAAGGGAAGTGCAGGAGGACTGGATTGGGAGGAAGGGGGTAGATTGTGCTGGAGGAAGTGGAGGTTGGAGGTGGAGAAAGGAAACTGCAGGTGTGGTGTAATACATAAGAGATGAAGTAATAAAAAAATGAAAAAATTTGTTTGATCTCTCAGAAAAAGGTAATGATACAAAATTACTGTGTGTTATGACTAGGTCTCACAAATGATGCACAAAGGAGAAAAGATAGCATCTTTGACAAATGGTACTGGTATAACTGTATGTCTTCATGTAGAAAAATGCATGTAAATCACACTTATCACACTGCATAAAACCAAATTCCAAGTGGATTAAATATTTCAACATAAAATAAGACACACTAAATGTGTTAGAAGAAAAAGTGGGGACGAGACTTTAATTCATTGACACAGGAGACAGTGAGTTCAGGCTCTAAGATCAACAATTAATAAAAGGTAATTTGGCAAATACTTCATAAGCAATGAGTAGTAATTTAATTGTTGTAGATATAATATGCAAATGCAACACACTCTGCTACTTCTAATCAATGAAATAAAAGATTGAAATTGTTATAAGGAGATGTTGCCACAGATCACACAGATTTAAAACTTATGGGCAAGAAAATTCAAATTCATGGGGAAGAGAGAATTAGGATTTTCCTGGCAGCAAGCGCTTTTTCCCAAAAGAGACACTATCTCATTTATACAGCTATGGTGATCCATTAGACATATTGGCAAGGATTTCCATCAAGGACAAGCCCTCTCATGCCTTTACAGAAGCCCAAAGCACAGTTGCTTATTGTTTTCTGGATACTGTGAGCTGGGTCCACCCATCCTATCAAGTTGGGTTTCATGGCAAGTTTTGGGACAAGCAACATGCTCTTTGCCTGTTTGCAAGGGATATGAAATTACAAAGTAAGTCAAGGCAAAATTATCATATGTAAAAGAAAAATATTTTATCATTAAATATTTTTTTAACTTTTACAAATACATTTATAATATTATACATTTATATTATAAACTATCTACAGCAAGAAGAACTCTGCAACAATCAGGAATTATAGAAATGTTACGTTCTTGGACTTTTGGCTATTTGTATTTGGCAACCTTGAAGAAAACATCTTTCCTATCTTTGTGCGCCTAAAATTCTGAATGTAAATACATATCAATCATATCTCATCATTGATGTAAAACATCTCTCTATATATAAAAACACCTTTACACCTAAACAACTAATATTAATTGTAGAACTAGACGATCTGGTCTTCAACCTCATTGGTGACTTGAGGAGGGTGCAACACCAAGCCTACCTCAAAGTAGATGATGAGCATCAAAGACCCTCCTTATGGAGATAGATTCAAATGTGGGGAAAGGGGTGTAAATGCAGGCAACAGAGTTCAAGACAGCCTCTGCTTTTTCTATTATGAGTGCTACATGAAGACCCAGGTGCACAACTGTTAATTATGTGCAGATGGCCTAGGTCTGTCCAGTGTACGTTCTTTGTTTGGAGGTTCAGTGTCTGTGGGCCTCTGTGAGCTCAGATGAACTGATTCTGTAGGCTTTCTTGTGGTGTCCTTGACGTCTCTGGTTCCTTCACCTTCCTTTCCATCTTCCAAGAGATTGCTCAAGCTCAACCTCATGTTTGCCTATGTGTCTCTTATTATTCATGATCAACTTAACCTTTCACCTTTCTCTATTCCCAAGAGATAAGGTATTGGATAGGAAAGTCTGAACCTCTGAGGTCGTACTTTGTTCCAGTGAACACCAGTAACTTCCCTGAGGATATGCAAAGGCTTAGCAATCCACACTGAACACCACAGATGCCTGTGGCATTCAGAAAATTACAAAGGCCTTTCAAGCTGAGTTCAGAAATGAAATGAAGGAACAACTATTAGAACAAGACTCTCCTTATCATTTGCCTCAATGCGTCCTAGGACTTTATGTCAAGAACAATAGGCTGGAGTCAAGAGAGTAGTGCTTACATATTTAGATGAATTTTAACAATCATTTTGAAAGGCTTGGAAAAATATATATGAAAAATCATTAGTGTAGCTATTTTAAAGTGCTTCCATTATTAATACTTTTACATTACTTTTTACTGTCTCACAGCTTTGTACCATTAAAGTCTAGAAAGTGGATTAGGCATAAGGCTACTTTTTTATTGAAGAGGAATAGTTCAGGGATATGTTGAGAATCTAAGCAAAAGTAGGCAAGACTGCCCTCTATTTAGAACAGAAAAAATAAGTGCATATAATGATTATATGTGCATTTTAGATTTTTGTTAGAATTTGATTTTCCTCAATATTCTTGGGGGAAATAAAATATTCAGGGTTTATAAAAAAGTTGTAGCTAATCCACTTTTATTAGCATAAAAACAATATTTCATAAAATAGCAATCTTAACAGTCTTTTAAACTGTACCCCAGATGATATTTGCCAGGTAAAGGGATCACACAACATTTGACTATCATAATTTTCTTTTAATGAGAGAAAATTAGTTTACTTCTCTAAATGAGACAATAACATGATAATTTAAGGAGGAACTGCCTTTAATCTGCTTCCAAAGAAGTAAGAGAATTATGTGAGAGTGGGAGTTTTCCACACTAGGGCCAGCATCCTCACAGTGGGCAGAATCTTCTAGACAGTAGGAACAATGGAAGACAATATCTTTCCATGGTTTATACACATGAAAGAGAGACAGTTTGTCTTTAATTACAATGTTCTCAAAATTTCTACTCATAGTCCTTACATGCTACTCTGGCCCACCTGTAGAGATAGCTCAGGGATCAAGACCACTGGCTGTTACTCCAGAATACCTGAGTTCAATTTTCAGCAACCACATGGTGGCTCATAACAATCTATAATGAGATCTGATGCCCTTTTCTGGCCTGCTGGCATACATGCAAGCAGAACACAGTATAGATAATAAATAAATCTTTTTGTAAAAGGTTTTTTAGGTCATAAGATGTAATCTCAGAATTGTTTTGATTTGCATTTGCTTGATGATTAAGGAGGTTGAGCATTTCTTTTAATGCTTCTTGGCCATTTGAGCTCTGTTGAGAATTCTGTTTAGTTCTGTACCCCATTTTTAATTGAGTTATTTGGTTTCAGGTTGTTTAATTTCTTGAGTTCTTAATATATTTTGGATATTAGCCCTTTGTTGGAGGCAAGATTGGTGAAGATCTTTTTGTAATCAACAGGCTGCTGTTTTGTTCTATTGACAGTGTTCTTTGATATATGAAGAATTTTTCATGTAAGCAATCAATGGTCAGACTAATTTAATTTTGTTTTCATTGGCTTTAGATTTTAGTGTTATGTCTTTAGAATGCTCTATTGTCTCCTGTTTCCTAATATTTCAGTTACTTATTTTATGTGTTGAATTCTTATATCTAATCTCATGTGCAAAGTAAAACATTTATCTTTGGTTGTTCTCATATTCAGTCTGATTTCAAACCAGTGGCTTATGATTTGCTTATTTTCTTTTCTCTCATTTACTTTATACAAATCCTGATTATTTGCATTTCTACAATGCCACTGTGGCTCTAAAACTACATTGTGTCCTTTTTGATTGACTTCATCTTTCATCTTGGGTTTCTTTCGCTCCAAATTTTGGCAAAAATTACAGCCTTTTGAATCAGGACTCCTGCAACATTTTATGAAAGAGCTGCATTGTACCCTTCATCAATGTCTGAGTCCATGTGGAGCAACTGATCACAAAAGTTGTTGTTGTTGTTGTTGTTTTCTTCTTCTTCTTCTTCTTCTTCTTCTTCTTCTTCTTCTTCTTCTTCTTCTTCTTCTTCTTCTTCTTCTTTTTCTTCTTCTCTTCTTCTCTCTTTTTCTTTTTCTCTCTCTTCTTCTTCTTCTTCTTCTTCTTCTCCTCCTCCTCCTCCTCCTCCTCCTCCTCCTCCTTCTTCTTCTTCTTCTCCTTCCTCATTTTGACCATCATATATCCTTAAAATTTCTTCGTCTTCACTTAATTATCATTGAATGCTATTACTTCTTCAGCACATTTATACCCAAATCTTAAGAATCCTTTATTCATTGTGTGCACTTTATTTTACTAATTCTCACAGGGAATGTTGTCTTGGTGAGTGCTGATTTACTCACCATTCCAACATTCATTTGGTTTCTATGCAGTCAGGAGTTTGACAAACCGTGGCTATCTACTAACCTAAAAATATAATAAAAAGCCATGCTTTTCATAAATATTATTTATCATCATTTTAGTATTAATTGAAAATAGTTCACTAACAATGCAACTGTTAGCTATGGAAAGAAATATTCTCTGAATAATAACTCAAAATGATGAAAGGATAACACATGAAAATATTTTCATGTTGATGAAGAGGAAAAGTAATTATTATTTTGGTTTTTACATATCTTCCAGTTATTTTAAAATGAGAATATCTGAATATTTTTAAAAGGACAAAGATGCTCCAGACAGAAAAACACAAAAAAGAACAAGATTTCCTATCAGTGTTTGCCAAAGCAATCACTGCTCAAACTAAGGCACCAGCCAAGGACAATACAGGCGGTAAACTTTTAACCCCTACCCAGATCTAGCCAATGGATAGGACATTCTCCACAGTAGAGTGGAGAGTGGGATCTGACTTTCACATGAACTCTGGTGCCCCATAATTGACCATGTCCCCTGGAGGGGGAGACCTGGTAGCACTTAGAGGAAGGATAGCAGGCTACCAAGAAGAGACTTGATACCCTATGAGCATATACAGGAGGAGGAAATCCCCCTCAGGAACAGTCATGGGGGGGCGGAATAAGGGGAAAATGGGAGGGAGGGAAGAATGGGAAGATACAAGGGATGGGATAACCATTGAGATGTAACAAGAATAAATTAATAAAAAATAAAAAATAAAAAACAAACAAAGTACCTATGTGGCCCAGGCTCTTCCCCACTTTTTCCTCTAACTGAATTAATGTCTCTGGTTTTAAGTTGAAGTCTTTAATCCACTTGGATTTGAGTTTTGTGCATGGTTACAAATAAGGGTCTAATTGCATTTTTCTACATGTAGACATCCAGTTAGACCAGCACCATTTGTTGAAGATGCTATCATTTTTCCATTGAATAGATTTGGCTTCTTTGTCAAAAATCAAGTGAGCAAATGTGTGTGGATTCATCTCTGGGTCTTCAATTCGATTCCATTGACCAACCAGCCTGTTGCTTTGCCAGTACCATGCTGTTTTAATTACTGTTGCTCTGTAGTACAGCTTGAGATCAGATATGGAGATTCCTCCGGAGGATCTTTTATTGTATAGGATTGTTTTTGCTATTCTGGGTTTTTATTTCTCCATATGAATTTGAGAATTGATCTTTCAATATCTTCAAAATATTTTGTAGGTATTTTGATAGGGATTGCATTGAATCTGTAAATTGCTTTTGGTAAGATGGCCATTTTTACTATGTTGATTCTCCCGATCCACGAACAGAAGATCCCTCCATCTTCTGATGTCATCTTCAATCTCTTTCTTCAGAGGCTTGAAGTTTTTTTTGAATAAGTCCTTCATTTGCTTGGTTAGATTTACTCCTAGATATTTTATATTATTTGTGGCTATCATGAAGGGAGTAGTTTTCCTAATTTCTTCCTCTGCCTGTTTGTCATTTGTATACAGGAAAGCTACTGACTTTTTTGAGTTTATTTTGTATCCTGCCAATTTGCTGAAGGTGTTTATCAGCTGTAGGAGTTCTCTGGTGGAATTTTGCGGGTCACTTATATACACTATCATATCATCTGCAAATAGGGATAATTTGACTTCTTCCTTTCCCATTTGGATCCCCTTGATCTCCTTTTGATGTCTTATTGCTCTGGCTAGAAATCGAAGAACTATATTGAAGAGATATGGAGACATAGGGCAGCCTTGTCTGGTTCCTGATTTTAGAGGGATTTCCTTGAGTATCTCTCCATTTACTTTAATGTTGGCTGTTGGTTTGCTGTATATAGCCTTTATTATGTTTAGATAAGTGCCTTGTATTCCCGATCTCTCCAGAACTTTAAACATAAATGGGTGTTGGATTTTGTCAAATGCTTTTCCTGCATCTAAAGAGATGATAATGTGGTTTCTTATTTTCAGTTTGTTTATATGGTGGATTACATTGATGGATTTCCGTATGTTAAACCATCCCTGCATGCCTGGAATGAAGCCTACGTGGTCATGGGGAATGATGTCTTTGATGTGCTGTTGTATTCGCTTTGTGAGTATTTTGTTGAGGAAACAACTTCCTGAACAGTACACCAACAGCCCAGGCCTTAATGTCAACAATTAATAACTGGGACCTCATGAGGCTGAGAAGCTTCTGTAAGGCAGGAGACACTGTCAGTAGAACGAAGCGACAGCCTACAGACTGGGAAAAGATCTTCACCAACCCTTCATCTTACAAAGGTTTAATATCCAAAATATATAAAGAACTCAAGAAATTAAACACCACAAAACCAAACAACCCAATTGCAAAATGGGGCTTAGAACTTAACAGAGAATTCTCAACAGAGGAATATCAAATGGCCAAGAAACACTTAAAGAAATGTTCATCCTCGTTAGTCATCAGAGAAATGCAAATCAAAACCACACTGGGATTCCATCTTACACCCATCAGAATGGCTAAGATCAAAAACTCAAATGACACCACATGTTGACGAGGATGTGGAGAAAGAGGAACACTCCTTCATTGCTGGTTGGAATGCAAACTAGTACAACCACTTTGGAAAGCTATCTGGCGCTTTCTCAGAAAAATGGGAATAGGGCTTCCTCAAACCCAGCTATCCTACTCCTTGGAATATACCCAGAAAATGCCCTACCACACAACAGGGACATATGCTCAACCATGTTCATAGCTGCTTTATACATAATAGCCAGAACATGGAAACAGCCTAAGTGTCCCTCAGTAGAAGAATGGACTAAGAAACTGTGGTACATTTACACTATGGAATACTACTCAGCTATTAAAAACAAGGAATTCCCGAAATTTGTGGACAAATGGATTGATCTAGAAATTATCATAATGAGTGAGTTCACCCAGAAGCAAAAAGAGACAAACGGGTATATACTCACTTATATCAAAACACTAGTCCAAGGGATACGTACCATGAAAAACTTTACTTACCAAAAAAGTGGGTCAGAGGAGAGGACATCCTATTGGGACTCTAGGCGAGAGTAGAATGGAAGAATGGGAAAATAGTAGGACCCACAGGGTCTCGGAAACCTACAATAAGAACTTTATAACAGGCAGATCTGGGTCCTGGGGTCCTCTTCAAACTAAGGCACCAGCCAATGAGAATATAGGCAGTAAGCTTCGAACCCCTACCAGGACCTAGCCGACGAACATGATATTCTCCACCATTGAGTGGAGAGTGAGATCTAACTCTCACACAAACTCTGGTGCCCCTTTTCTGACCACGTCCCCAGGATGGGAAGGCCTGGTGGCACTCAGAGGAAGGATAGCAAGTTACCAAGAAGAGACTCGATATTCTAAGAGCATATATAGGGGGAGGAGGTCTCCCTCAGCCACAGACATAGGGGAGGGGAGAAGGGGGGAAGTGGGAGGGAGGGAAGAATGGGAGGAAACAGGGGAAGGGCTAACAATCGAGATATAATATGAATAAATTAATAAAATTTAAAAAACAAAGTACAGTGTGCAAAAATGAAGACTATTCTGCAGTTCCGTGCTGACAAACATATGAACATATTATTTAGCTTGCTTTTCATAAAAACAAAAAATTACAGTAGATAAATAAACCATTATATTTCCATCAGTAAAGTGGCATTTGTGTGGAATGTTGTGTTTTGGGGCTGTTCTAAATCAAGTTCAAGTATCACAAAAGTAACTTCCCACTGCTGCATTGCATTCATCTGTGGAGGATGCTAAAGACATTTTCTTTTTTTACCCACAAGTGGTAAATAATCTAAAACAAAGTCCATTGTCTCCTCACAGAAGGGATTCCAGAGAGTTTTGTAAAAACAGGAAATATCAATTATAGAGCACCCTGATGCCCACACCCTTTCTCCTGGTTTTGTCTTGATTTTCTTGGTTGATATTTATATGAAAGCCTCCTTTGCTGAGGAATTTATTCTCAGACAGAAAACTATTCCATCACCTGGAAGTCATTACTTCTTGTGAACTGAATTCCTTGGTAGAGTAAATTAAATACCTTCACATTTTCATGAACACTGATGTCATCACTGAACACCAAAAACATTTATATTTTAGCACTACAAAATATTTATGAAAGTTTAAAACCAATTTTACTATCTATCCCACCTACTTTTCTATACAGAAGATTATATCAACATATTAGGTGGGATAATTTTGAAGACATTAAATAAATTTACCTTTTCTTAAATAACCTTTGCTAATATTTTAGGTTGTTGGCATAGCACAGATAACATCGTCTGGTAGGAGGGAAACTCAGATATGGAAATGGCACTGTCCTATTGACATCTAGCACAACTTCTTGATGAATAATTGATGTTGAATGGTCCAGTCCACTATGGATCTTGAAAATGCTGGATATGTGGTACTGGGTTGTATAACAAAGCAGATTGTACAAGATGGAGAGCATGCCAATAAGCACTATTACTCCATGGTCTCTGTTTCAGTTCCTGTGTTCAGATTCTTCACTGACTTCCCTTCATGATAGACTGTAAGCTATGTGATTAGATGAACTCTTTTCTCCCCAAATTGCTTTAGGTCACGGAGTTTGTTACAGTAATAGAATCAAATGAGAAAACAAATTGGTACCAGAAAGTTGGCTTTTGCTAATACACAACTGATCACATTATTTCAGGGAGGATGGTGGAAATGTTTAGAACTTTGGGTTGAAAGAGACTTGAGCATTCAGAGCTGAATGGATGCTCTATGAGATCTTGGAAAATACAAATGTTGAGAAAAGCTTAGATGCTAGATGTCAGGCTCGTCAAATTTCAGAGGGAAGAAAATGCTCTATTGGCACCATTATTGTGATATATTGAATTAAGAGTCTGGCTTCTGGTCAGTTGGGGCTTAAGAATAAGTTGTGGCTAAGAAGAGACCAGCATTACTAAAGTAAAGCCTTTATTTTAGTAGACTAAAATGATGCTAGTTAGCTGGCGCTGAAAAATAGTTGTAAGTAACAAGAGACCAGTAGCATTTAAGTGAAACCTCTGCTTTACTGGGATATGTGATACTAGTTAGCTGATTAACAAGAGATAGGCATCACTGAGGTGAAATATTTTGAGAAACATTTCCTCAGAGTCAGTACACAGACCCTGTACTTGAGAGGAGGCCAAGCCTGTTCTCAAGCTAACAGCCGAACTCAGTAATGGATAGTATTGTCCTACCTGGGTGGTGGTTTAAAGCCAAGTAGTGTCATGGAAAGCAGCTGTGGCTGGGAATTGTGTGAGGCCAGGATGGGACATTGGTGAAAGTATAACTTCAGTTTTAGTAGATAATGTAGCATATTGGAGATGCAAAGCTGTGGAGTTCAGACCCAACAAACATATCTGCCATACAATTCCTGCAGCCAAGGAAACATCAGTGAAGAAAGGGTATAAACAGAGCAATGGTTCTGACCCTTTGTGAGTTGCATGACTTTTTCATATGATTGCTTATCAGATATTTACATTATAGTTCATAACAGTAGAAAATACAGTCGTAAAATAGCAATGAAATAATTTTATGGATGAGGGTCACTACATGAGGAACTGTATTAAAGAACTACAGCATTAGGAAAGTTAAGAACCACTGAACTAGACAAAGAGTGTGCTGTTAGATGTCACTTAGACATGTTTGATGCTACCCACATAAAGTCTCACCAACATGGCTGCCTAAACTTGACCTAGAGAAGGACACCAATAGATATCCTAATATGAAAGAGGGAAAATTCAGGAAATCTCCACCCTACACACAAATTACAGACAACTGAGGAATGATGACAGTGGGAAGAGTACACCAAGTGGTTATCCAAAACCAAAAGTTCATCATGAAGACATATTCATAAAAGTAATAGTACAGAGACCGAACAATTTGCATTTATATAGTTAGGTCTAAAAATTGAAGAAATAGAAGCAATGAAATTGAAAGGGAATGTGTGTGGATAGCACATGGAATATTCTGGAAGGGTGAGGGAGTAAAGAAGAAAGGAAGAAAGAAAAAAAGAAGGAGAAAAGAGGAAAAGAAAGGCAAAATTATGAAATATATTATAATATCAAGAAACAAAGTATTAAAATTATTGCTATGAGATTAATGAAGATATAAAAGAAGTCAGTGAAAGGAATTCTTTATGTCTATTGTTTGTCCAAAAAACATCCTATGGTCTCATGTTGTGTAGATGTTTTTTTCTAATTTGAAATAAACCATTTCCCACGCATGGAGGGAAGAAATAGGCTCATAAGATTCAAGAAAGTAACCCAAATCAGAAGGCATAGGAATCTCACTCACTCTTAGGAATCCTGGTTAGAGACCAAAGACTAGTATTCTTCAGTCAGCAAATATTGTGGTCTTTTGTTCACACTAATTTTGTCTTTTCCCATCTGTGACATAAATGTTCTGGCAATAGTTTAAGAAAATGTTTGGTAACCTCAGTGAAGGAGGTGTCCTGGAACCCACCGTCCCTTCACCACTTTCTAAAAGAAAGATACAATATCATCCAAGGATGCTTAATATATAGGCAGCACCAAAACCAATGTGAGCAACCAAAAAACCAGTCCCTCCCTATAGGACTTGCAGATGATATATCACAGGAAATGATGGGATCTATCACCAAGAAACTAGTTTAAGTGACTCAGATAACTACAAGGAGGTTGTCTGATGAGTGTAACCTATGCAGCTTCTGGAACTGATTTGTTTGGCATCACAATCTTTCTGAGTCAGAAGGATGAACAGATGCTTAGGAATGGGCTGTTTCAGTGGAAGAAGAACATAGATGTTTCAGAATTCTTAATCTTTCTCTCATGAACATTTTTCCAGAAGTAATTAAAGTCCCCATAGCAAACACCCTACTTGTCACATGCTCCAAGACACATAGACTATAGCTAGAACAAAGGAGAAGCTTTAAAAAATTGTGTTCTGTGAATGGTTCTGTTTGAAACTCTGACTCTAACATAATCCCACACGGAGCTTCTCTATTGTTAGGAGGAGACTTAGATTTGCCAATGTATTTCTCTATTCCGATGAGAAACCATGGCAGGGATTGAAGCCATTCTGAAGAACTGCTATCTGAAGGACATGATAGCATTCAAGTTAAATTACAGCAAAGAGAGTCTCTCCTGTTATTACTCTTTCCTTTGAGTAGCACAGACTGGAGAGATGGTACTGCAGCTAAGAGTGCAGACTTTTGTTAGAAAGAACTGACATTCAGCTTCTATTATTCACTTTGGTTAGAGCACAACTGCCTGTAACTCTAGCATCAGCGGATCCTAGCCACCTGACCTCTACAGACACCTGGACGCACTTACACAGCCCCACATAGTGACCCCCATATATAAACACAATTAAAAATGGTCCCACAGTAATGAAGAATTGATGAAGCATTACTTTTAATCTGTGTTATTTATTTCTATTACAGGTAATATATTTTCTTTTTCCTAGCTTGGTCTAAGATTGTGCCTACTATAGGCCTCGTCTCTCAGACTTGAGCTTAAATGGGTATCTGGTATACTTACTTGAACCTGAGTACTCTTATTTCCAAGGTTTATGGAAGGCTTCAGTCAAAGTTCTACCCTCACTCATCTTGGAAAAGAAATATTCCAAGTATTTCCACATATTTTCAGACATAAAAGAAATAGTTTTACCACTTGAAATAGATTTTTTATTATATGTAAAAGTTTATTAAATGAGCTGGAGAAGAGAAGGAAAAGGGGACAGGGTACCCCAGAGAGAGAGAAAGAGAGAGAGAGAGAGAGAGAGAGAGAGAGAGAGAGAGAGAGAGAGAGAGAGAGAGGGAGAGAGAGAGAGAGAGAGAGAGAGAGAGAGAAGAAAAAGAGCTGAAATAGTTTAGCTGTTGAGGATCTATTGAAATGAGAAGGCAGTTCCCAAATATTTCCATATCACAGTGTATCCTTGTTCCATTTATGTAAGTGAGAAATAGCAGTTTACAATGGTAAATGGCAAATTGCATGTCTTTCCTTTATTAAATATTGTCATTTTTCATTCTGGATTTATAGCAAGTTCTTCCAAACTGAAACTTTCTACATGCTTAGGACTTAGAAATTTTTCAATCAGAACATTCCATCCTGGAAGGACACCCCTTAAAACTAAGTATAAATAAGTCCTATTTCAGGAAATTATTGACAATAGCAGAATCACAGTGTTCATCCTCAAAGTTATATATTTAGTAAACAGTTCTGGGAAGTAGGCATTCTCTGACCTTCATCACTGCTGGCAGATGGTGCAGGGAGCTCAAAGGATGCAGTTCTCTTGATTACATATGGGTTTTGCAGTGGGCTTTTTGGTATTAGAGCTACTATTGATGTATTAAGGCTCCTATATATAACCCTCTTGTAGTTCTCCTATAAGAAATTCCAATAAGCACATTGGTTTGATAAGTTGCACTTTGGTGTAATCGCTTTTTTAGCCTATTGTGAGTACCTTATTTAATATATTAGATATCTGGTCAAATCTCCCTAGGAAGTCAAATACTCTGTCATTGGTTCTAGCCAGAGAAGATTTATAGGTACATAGTTCCTAGCATTCATTATACTCAAATTCAAAGATTGTGTCCTTAGGTTCATACAACTTCCACCCTATACACAGATGACCTTGAGTTTTCTTCTCTAAGCTTTATCAAATAACCTCACATGATAACTACATAGCTAAGTAATCCAAAACAGATTGTGTTTCTAAAGAATTGGAGATGAAAGCGAGTCACACCCTACTCAAACCTGAACATAACAAGAACCATTCTAAATTTTCTCAAAGAAATGACCACACCAGTTTCTGTCTACACTCATCTATTCTTTGCAGCATCATGAGTACATGATGGTTCTTGTTCTGTCCTGAGAAACCCACAAAACTGAATGGCTGAGAAGACAACAAATCCCTTCCTTCTACTGAAACTGTATTTTATATCATTAACATTGAATTTATTCCCTGGCTGCCTCCGTCCCAACAAGACGGTGCTTAGCCTTGGTCTGAGCTTGAAAACACAAATACAATTACGAAGGTCCACCATAGGGAGACTCCAAGCAGTTGGTTTCTGGGCAGATGGGTTTAATTCTGTGTTGGAGTCCATCACTGTCATTCATGAGAAGCCCTTTGTGGTTCTGCTTCTACAACACGTTTCTAGTCAGTCAGCCTGAACAGTTTACCTGGGATGTTCAGAGTTCTTGACTTTCCCACTCCACAAAATGTTTTTTATTTTATCATAGAAAACCACTGCTCCTCTCATGCCTTCTCAATTCTCCCAATTTTCTTCAATACTAGTCACCAGTTTCTCTTTCTAGAAATAATTATTTTATTAATCATATAGTAAAATTGAATGGAAAATTAGACTTTCGAAGGATAGCTAAAACCAGCCAAAATGCAAGATATAAGGTGCGGATTTTATATTCTGTGATAAAATATAGTAGTAAGAAAATACAACCCCATGTAATCTGAGCTCTTCCTTGATTTGTGTAGATGTGACCTGTTTTTTTTTTTAAAGAAATACTGAAGAACAAAGGGTTTTAGGATGACAGTTAGATCCACAGGAGAGTCAGAGAAGTAGAATGTGACAAACATGGATGAGCAGGAAAGGCAGGACCATCAATATTGTGTTACCTGTAGCTCTGACCAGTGGTAAAGTTCATTTCCCCTGATGCCAAATCAGCCCTGGCCTCCAGCTTTGTACATGCCAAAGGCCCAAGAGTGAGCCTCAGAATTGAGGGAAGATAGCATCTCTAAAACAAAGATACAAGTTTGCAATTATTAATAAGGTTTAAAACTGACAAATGCTCTAAAGTAAGGAGTGTTTTGTTGAAGGTTGGTAGAAGGAACTGCAACACTGCTTCCCAAAGATGAACTCAAATTGTCAAGGTTATCCATCCAAAGATGAACTCAAAGTGCCAGGGTTATCCCTGAGGCTAGGCTGCAGAACACTGTGATGCAGGAGGCTGGAGTTCAGTGAAAATCAAATGCTGTGCTCCTGAAGAGCAGTCAAGTTTGGCCCCTCTGGACTTATGACATAACCGGATTTTCAGCTTTTTGGGCATGAAAAACTAAAGAACTAAAAATGGTAGACCCAGTCCTCCATTCTGGCTGAAGAGTCTGAAGAAAATGTATTCCCAAGCATTGTAAATTTCTCCCTGTGTCCTTAGCTCAAGCCTTGCAGAAACATGTGATCTTTCATTTGTTATTTCATTGTCCTAACTCTAATCATGCAAGGTTGATATGGAGGGTTTTCTGTGGTATTTCAAGACAGGCACCCTTTCGGTACCACAGTGAGAAAATGTCACCTAATTTTGTAGTGTGAGAAGATCTTCCAATACTGACATTTGCACTGCAGGACCTTCAGGCCACAAAGTAACCATAATAATTCCCAAGCTGAATATTTTAGTTTATTTTCACTTCTTCAGACATAGCTTCACTGACAGGCAGTAGCCCTTTACATGCCAGGCAAGTTATCTATATCCAGACACTATGAAAAAAAAAAAAAACCCTGCAAATTACATGAAAAATACAGGTGCCTCAGGTTCTTCCTGTCAGAACCAATAAATAGATATGCAAATAGAACTTTGTTGCCTGAAATATTTTGTAATTTTGGCAGTTTTTTAACTATTGGAAATATAGAACAACTGCATACAACTATTATTTTTCTTTAAATATTAAGTTTTGCAAGTTCTCTATGTACTTCTCTATGTAAATATTCCAGTTGAGTCTCTTATAAGTTTTATTGTAGATACTCAAGGTATTAGTGAAAAGTGAGATATTTGCTGAAAATGCGTGATACAATTTATAAATTTAATTTGAGAGCCAAAGAAAGCTTAGAAAATTTCTGTACAAGTAGCTACCTCCTCACACATAGATTTAGAATCCATCTTTCCTAAAAGTAATGATACAAGTGAAATTGCTTTGTGACTTGCTATAAGCCTTAATATCTAGAGAATTTCAACAGAGAGGAAAATATAACTATAAAACAAGAAATCAGTGAGGCTTAGAAAGTCCGATGAAGCACAGAGTGCTCATTTGGGCATAATTTCAATGAATAAAATAAAAGAAGAGAAAAACAAACAAGACATTAGCTCCTCTTTTGTTTGTGTGTGTGTGTGTGTGTGTGTGTGTGTGTGTGTGTGTGTGTGTGTGTACTCATCAGAAAATAAAGTTGCAAGACAAATATTTAATGCAAACTCTAGAGCTGACAAAATCCACTTCTGTCAACAGATCCTAAGAACCATAAAAATTTTGGGAGTGTAGCAGGCATAGTAATGCTATCCTTAAGAACAAGATAACCCAGGAAAACTTGAGATTCCTTTTTATGTGACATAATGGATGGCACAGATTTATTTAAACCTACAGAACTTCAAACTGTGAGAAATATTGTAGAATGTGAAATATTCAGTCTGATGACATGAACCCTTTGGAAAAATAAGACTTTGCAGCAATTACGAAAAGTATAGTTTGTTGTCTTTAACTGTAGCAGGCCCCTGTGTAATATAATGCTCTCTTTTCCTTTGCTTTACAGATTTAGACAATGTCTAACTTGTTTTTCATCTCTCAGTCTTTTATAAGCCCTGGTAACAATGAACCAACATTTTCCTTCACTGTGTTTTATTTCTCAGCATCAGATATATGATACATGAAAGATTTTTGTATATTATTTTGCTACAAGTGATACATGGCCGCATCTTTGGCTATGCCAATTACTCAGATTTGCTTTGCTACATACTGCATAAATTCACACAATTTTAAAGGTAGAATTTTTAAAAACTAATTTTAAAATAAGATTTTTCACTTATAGTAAAAAATGTGACTCAAAGAAGAAGAAAAAAGTCAGAGAAATTTCAAGACTGAGACTTGTCAAATCTGGAAATGCTGGCTCAGAGAGGCAGCGGCTCATGTGCTTGAGCTGTACACAGACACGGAGTTGGTGCCCACAGGAACAGCCTGTAAAGAAGCAGGGGCCTCGGGCCAATAACTACAGAAAATGCTTCTTCCAGAGAGTAGAAAGGGAATATACCACAGGAGCTCCATGTAAGACTTGGTGCAGCCTGGTTGCTACTTTGAGCATTGTGTCTGCCTTAGCAGAGATCTTCTAAAAGTGTTCGGGAGTCTGCCTACCAAGGCACAACTCGAAACTCCGTGCTTTGTGCTCATGTCACCCACATTTCAGCATCATTTCGTATGACAATTCTCTAATTCCATAATGTTCTTGTTATCCATTTTACTTATGTTACTTGCTATTAGAAAATTA
This sequence comes from Acomys russatus, assembly GCF_903995435.1. Classification (NCBI taxonomy): domain Eukaryota; kingdom Metazoa; phylum Chordata; class Mammalia; order Rodentia; family Muridae; genus Acomys; species Acomys russatus. Next base: position 19,637,658 of record NC_067158.1, on the reverse strand, counting down.
ACTGCAGTTTTATGTTCCTATAGGGCTGCACTGTTGTCATGCTTCTCTGTGTTACCCGGCCTGCTTTGAAGATTTAAGAATTAATGTACCCAAAGATACTCAGACTTCTAATTTCACAAGTTAGGTAAGTACAATTTAAATTATTAAAAATAAAGACTCATTTATTCCTCCTTGATATAAATTATATACAGTTATGTGCTTGTATGTATATGTGTCTTTAAACTTAATGGCCTATAGAATATTTACTTATTTCTGTGTAAAGCTGAAGTATCTAGAGATAAATGTCTTGTTTAGATGTCATAATTTCAGCTCAGTTAATGCTTTTATAACAGTGATGATAATTAGAGCATTAATTATAGCTATAATGATTCTCTCACATTTGCCTAGGCAGTACAATTGTTATTCTAGTAGGATGGACTTGGGAACCTAAGCACTAAGAAAGTTCAGTAAAAGAACGTATCTCCCATTTGAGAAATACTGTATCCCTTAGGATAATCTTGTAACTACAGTTTTGTGTGACCTAGTGATCAGACTAACCTTTCTGATAAACATAGACCTTGGTGGAACTGAGGATATAGTGAAAGTCTTGTCATACTTTTGACTGCTAATTGCAGTTCTATATACTAAATTGTACATAAAGATGTCTCACAATGCTGTCTGATATCATAGAGTGACTGCCTGTGAAATACAAGTAAATATACTTCCTTCAGAAATGGTGTATTGGTCCAAGAATACAAGGATGGCCCAAGGAAGCAATGATGGCATCAACACCTGTTTAGGTTGCTTTAGGTTGCCAGAGTAGAATTCAACCGTGAAATAAGCATGCTGAAAAGTCTGTCTCATGGAGAAACAATTATGTCAAATTGATATTTTATACTACACCGAAACTTCGGACTCATCAGCTCTCTTCCAGAAGAAGAGAACTTGTTTCCAGTGACCATGTGGAGTGACTCACCACAATCTGTAACTACCACCTCAAACCATCAGACACCCTCTTCTGGTGTTTGTGGGTTCCTAGAAACATGTGCATACGCTCCATATACATATATACATAATTAATGTATAATACAAACTTATAAAGAATATACCAAGAATACTAGTTGCATATGAATCAGCTTACCTGTCTGAACACTTCTGAATTACATATTCTGGATATATATATATATATATATATATATATATATATATATATATATATATATATATATATATATATCACTTTCTCTTTTTTTTTTAATTAAAAAGTTTAATCTGTTCAGTTTATATCCTGATTGTAGACCCCTCCCTCATCTCCTTCTGGTCCTACCCTCCTTCCCTTTTCCCTCTAGATCCCTCCCCTAGTCCTCAGCAAGGAGGAGATTTTGTCCTCTTTCATCTGAGCCCAGCCTACCAAGTCTCATCTTGACTACCTGCATCCTCTTCCTCTGTGGCCTGGCAAGGCCACCAGGGGACATGATCAAAGAGTGGGCACCAAAGTCCAGTCAGAGGTATCCCCATATCACGGAATCCACTAGGAGACTATGCTGCCTATAGAAAGGTTCTAGGTTGAGTCATTAGGATAAGTGTTCTGTCAGATACCCCTAAACATCATGCACTATTGCCCAAACTATTGGTTACCTGCTACAGCATTATGATAAGGGCCCGATGCTGTATGCACCATGGACTTGAGCCATCAGACACGGAAAGTTTTAGCCGATGCTCTGTTAAAATCTTCTAGTGCGACGAGCATTGCAGCGATGGAAGTTACTTTACATGCTAACACAGAAAGAAATAATTTATTACTATCACACAGGTGGAAATTCTGCAACTTTACCATGGCAATCTGCCTGTAAAATATAGTCGTGCAACTGTGGCACAAATGTTATGGGTGTAATCAACAAATTTTTCCTTGGATTTAAGACCCATTTCATGATATGAAACCCATATCTTGCCTCGTTAAAGTAGTTAAGGACTTGAAACTAGATAGGTTATGTGCCTTAAAGGAGAATGCACTACACTTATTCTATTAAAAGAACAGGAGAATAAAATGAATCCTAATGACATAGGATTCTAGCAATAGATCAGTTTATTGTTCAGTCCTCATCAAAGAAACTTCTTCTTTCAGTAAATACTATTTAGCACAGTGACTCTCAGTAGAACAGTGTACCGATGTTAGAGACTTTAGAGCACTCAATCCTAAACAGAACATCTTCATTGCCATTCTCCTGAAAGGTCAGGGATCTATTCAGAGGAAAAGGCACCTACAGGGTGTTAATGAGTCATAGGAAACAGAGTCCTCCGCATATAGCACGATTAATACACACATGAACTCAAAGAGATTGTTAGAGTGCTCAAGAGACCTGCACAGGTTCAAACTGGACAACATCCCATCTATAAAAACATAAAATAGACAGACATTCCCAATCCAAATAAAAAAATTGGTACCTCCAAGAAAGAAATAATGCTTGGTGTATCAAGCACAATCTAGGGATGGCTCCATACCTAGGAGGAATAGTTGGTGAATACAAAACAGGCTCAGTGTTTTGTATGCTTTCTGGGTACTTTTGTGCTTTACTGTTTTTGTTTGTTGATTGTTATTTTGAAGACATTTTTTAGAGAGAGGGAAAAATAGAAAAACAAGAAGTTGGGTGGGTGAAGACGTGGGGAGGATCTGAAAGGAATTAGGGTAGAGAATTTTCTGAATTCTCTTATCCAATAATATCTGCCCAATTGTGCACCCACGTCTTAACTCATAAGCTTTCTCCTTCATTTCATTTATTCTGCTCTTTTAATGGCCTCGCTTGTTTAAGTACCATGACAAATGATATATATGTCTTCATCTTATAAAACTGACAATTTACCTTGTTGGCCTTAATACTATTATTCTGCTCTTTAATAAGTTCTTGAGGTTACTTGTGTAAGAAACACCATGTGTGATAAAAGTAATAAAGACAAAGAAAGATTCAGTTCTTATCCAACAAGAAACTGGGGCAGCACAGGCTCACCAACTGTTTAATTCCATTGCTTCCTCCTGGGCTTTCTGTGACATAGTCTTAGTTATTCCCTTCCCAACAAAATCCTGTACCACACCCCTGTCTGTCCTTCATGGACCTGTTCATTCTTATAACAACAAGAAGAACTTCTGCCTATGAATGTTCCCCAGTGTTCTTACTCGGGCTCTTTCACAATGCTCTCTGTAGTGATTGCTTTAGTATCATTCAAGGCATCTGCAGTTAACATCTCCAACACTGACCACTGACCACTAACTATTGCTCTTATTTGTGTTAAATATTCCATTTAGGAAGTTCCAAACAGTTCACTGTGTTTTATATAAATGTATCTTAGTCTTTATTTATTTTTTTTTTTTTTATTATAGCTACTGGCTATAGTGGTTCAATTGAATCCTGGAATGTATCTTTTTTACGTAAAAAGCTTCTCTGAAAGTATTTTTCACTTCAAAACTATGATGCTACCTTGTTTCCTGCTTCTGGAAACAATGGGCCATATTCATGAGGGATGATTTTCCATTGGCGTAATGTACCCACCTCTATGCTTACTTTGTAAAAAGGCAATGTTTAGACTTTTGCACTTGAGTATGTGTGGCACATTTACTTTAAATTTGCATCACTGAATAAAAATGCCATCTCTGCCTTGGAACACTTTTTCTAGAGTTTTCTTCCTTCGGAATGTGTGTTTGCTTTCAGATTTGTTAAGTGACACTACAGCTCAAAATTGTTCTTCGGGAGTAATGGTGAGCTTCTGTCCTGCAAATAAAGAGTAATTGCCACAGACTTGCATTCAAAATAACCTTTTGAAGAATGTACACGCAGAACTAGAAAAAAATTCAAAAAAGTTAGATAACTGAGGCTATTTTTTCCCTCTGGCAAAACAGAATCCAAGGAAGCAATTCAAAATTTATAAGTCATCATTTCTGTGATGGAAATCAAGTCAGGTACTTACATGTGCTAGGAAGGCTTTTTTTTTTTTTCTTTAACACTGAGATTCATCCCCACTTCAAATGCAGGAGGATGTTTTAGAAACAGTAAGAATGTTATTTCAATGCCATGCCTTTCTGCCCAAGGTAATCTGTTTCACTGGCCAATGGTCATGTTTGTTTTAAAGAAAAAAAAAAAAAAAAAGCTTTCATTCTAATATTCGACTCCTCTCTGTGAGTGCCTCATTTTTGCACCTAGTCCCTGTTGTTGTTTGGGCACTGGCATGGGTGATATGCACATAAGCCTTTTCTGTGCATTGGGCCAACATATTACAGCAACAATTTACTATTCTCATTAGTTTAACCAGTTCCGAGTCTCCAGTAGTAACCTCCATCCACTGTAAAAAGGTTTTCCTCTGCAATCAAGGCAGTCACTGTAGTCTTTAGACATAAGCACAAGTATATAGAATGTAGTTTGACAGATTCATTGTATCTCCTCAGCAAAACAGCTGCATTTGATTCCCCATTAGGGCCTATGATCTACCTGGCAGTAGATTTTTGCTCTGCTATACAATACCAAATATCAGTTCATACCCTTAGAAAAGATCTCGAATACAATCAGAAAGCAGTTGGTTACACACATTAAAGTTGTTTCATTACTGTGCCCATAGGCACATCTTAACTGCAATGTTAACCCTGCAGCATGTAAGTGTATTGGTGAAAATTCTTCCCCGTAACTTTTATAGAACGTTCCCACATTACGAAAGCAAGCCAATAGTGAAGAGTTTGAGTTTCTCACCATCTTGTTCTGAGGCTAAAGCAGGCAAGGTTTTCTACACTAGTGTCTTCCTATAGAGTTCTGGAATACAACAGGAGAGGAAGTGGCCTATCCCGCTGTGTAGTTGGGGGTGGGGAGCTGAAGTGCCTTAGTCAAAAGTTCCCTGTCCAACATTTATAGTGAGGTAATTAATTGATAGCCCTAAGATTTTATTAAACTACTTTCCGGCTTTGGGTTGTACATTTTCCACCATTGCAGAATACCATATTTCAAACTCTCTAAATGTCAATTTTATTATTCTTTTAGGTGTTTCAAACTAATGAAAGGTTAACGCTGTATTCTGGAACCCATTCACAGAACATAACCAGGATTGGGAGGATCCGTAATCTTATACTCTAAACAAGTATCAACTGATCTTCAGATTCTTCTACTGGAGAAGTTTAAATCCCAAGCAGCATGAAAAGTTCATATTGTTTGTATCAATTATTTGCTCAAACACAAAACACTAAATATAATGCTGTAGAAGTGAAGCACTAATATATCTCCTCAGATGACCTAATATAATTTCTTCTGAGTCATTGGACACATTATGGAATACTACCGTGAAGCCACTGGTCATCTCATTGCCTCAGTTTAGCTCAGTGGGGGCTGGGTGAGGATACTTAGCCTAGTCTGTAATCAAAGTGAACAGCCCACAATATTGCCTGGTTATTATTCTTGCTGGATGTTTTAGCCACTGGAATTAGCTTTAAGAATATGACATATTCTAGGCCAGCTCTATTACTGTTGCTTGTCCATGTATCATATGTGGCTGTGTTAAAGGCTCCTCGCTGGGAAAATAATCTTTGTCTCCAACACACTTTTAGTTCAAGAAAGCAATTCATACAGTATACTTTCCTGGGAAACATAATTGCTTACACTTAGGATGAATAAAATCCTTTTCAGCTGGAATTTTCTGCCTTTGCACCCACCCAGAGATGTACATTACCTCTTTACTTTTGGATTGATAATGAATCCAAATATATTCCTTTCCTCCAGTCAGCAGTCACCAAAAAGAGCTTAATAATGATGCCCATAAATAGAGAAAAAAGTTGATCGGCACATGTAGTATTGCTTCTGGTGCTCATAATGGTGTACTCCTGTAGGTAACCAGAGATCAGCTGTGATGGATTCCGCTCCATCAGCTCTGCTTCTTCCATAGCAGTGTATGTAGCATGCACCGCAAATATCCTTCTCCAGTTACTAAGGCGTCTGATTTTTAGACTCTAATACCTACCTTCCAGATGTTCCATAAAAGTCCTAGTTCAATGGAGATCTTATCACTTTTACTTTTCAGGGATCAAAGCAGTTCTTTTTTTTTTTTTTTTTTTTTTTTTTTTTTTTTTTTTTTTAATGCCCTTTTCCATTTTCTCATGGTCATTCAATTGCTTTCATATATTATTGATCTAATTGATATGCCAGAGTAAATCACTGTATCCATCAAAGCTTCACCTTCCTCCTAATCACAAAACCCTCCTGTTGCCGCCCTTTGATCACACTAAATTTCTATAGCAGTCATGAGTTCCTTACCAGGTTAATTTTTTCGTGACTCTTCAGTGGATATGTTCCTATGCAGCCTGGTGAACTGGGTATATAACACAACCTCCATATCCAGTTTCTTTATTTTCACTTAAACAACATTGTTCTTAACAAATAGCCTTCTAGCCTGTAGCCTATCTCACCAGGCCAGCATGAAGGCCACTAGTCTGCTAGTTTCTGGACTTGTCATATGTTTTAATTTCTGGTGTGATCTTGGAGGCATCCCATTTCACCTCTGTTAGTATCACTTACCATGAAGTCTCAACTCATCACACATGGAGGAAATTACCCTCTTGGGATTTCTGTACAGATGACTCACATTTTTCCTCCCCTCTGTTCAGAAGCTTTAGCCTCAAATGCATGTATCTTTACTTATTTCAAGAGTGATCTTACTGTGATCCAGTAAGAAGCCATGACATTATCTATTAAGTTTGCTAAAGATAGCTGTATTGAGATGAGCACTACATATGTTCTATGTGCAAATGGTTCAGCCTTTCCTATATCTTACTACCTATACTGGGTGCTGTGTATCTGTTCTTCTCAAATTCGTCTTAATTTCTGTCATTCTCTGTATCTCATACCAAGTATTGCATTATTTTTCCTGGGTATATTTGAACAAATATTAATTCATACTATATAAAGTACAAACAAATCCATCTGTACCCAACTTGATGAACCTTGAGTTCATTAGATTTACTTAAAGGAGTATGAGGAAACGGTCAATTATAGGATTAGGGGAGAACCACAACTGGCTCATTACTACCTAAATGTTAGAGACTTTTAAAGGAGTATATTTCTACTGGAATTCCAAGTCAAGAATTAATGCTTATAATAAAAAGCAAAGGAGAGTTGGCTTGATTTATAAAAAGTAGCCATTTACTTGAGGCAACTAAAACTGAATGAAAAAATATACATTTATGTTCTAAAATAATTACTATAATTGCATGATTTTAAGTCAACTTTGGCCTGGTAAGATGACTTTGTGGATAAAGTTCTTGCTGCAAAAGTTTGATGACATGAGTTCTGAGCCTTAGCATACATATAAGAAGCACAGCATGGTACATACCAAAAGCCCTCTTCTGAGGAGTGGTGATTTTAACAACTGGCTGTTGTTATAATGGCTTAGATTAACCATACTCTGAGGGTGAATTTTGGTGACTATAACCAAACCAGAAGAACATTAAGATCTCTGTCCCAGGAGTCTGGGAAGATGGCTTGTGGATACAATGTCTGCTACTCAATCAAGAACAGCTGAGTTCAGACACTGGTACTCCCAAAACATTCCCATTATGTTGTACTCTGTCTCTAACCCAAACACTGAGAAATGGAGAAAATGAGGCATTCTACACCACCACTCTAGCTGATACCAATCTCTAGGTTCACTGAGAGATTGTGTCTCAAATAATAAGGAAAAGAAATAGAACAAGAGATACTCAGAGTCTACTTTTGGCTTCCACAGGCACATACACATATGAATAACCTGTCCTCACCCATTACTTACACATGAGAACAAACAAGTATGTACACATATAAAACTGCACACATATCTATACACAAATATACACATGTAGATACACATACCATACACATTTACATACATGTGTCCTTTCTAATAGGCATCATCTTCATCTTCTCATGTTTCATTATTCCATGTTTATAATTTCTCATGTACATTATTATATAACCGCTTAACTCCATTTCTATAATTTTTGATACACCTAAACTCTCATTTCCTCATAAACACATGATGTGTGCCAGGCATGACTTTTAGAATATGACATAAGTATAAGATGGCTTGAAATAGTCACTTAAATGTATTAACATTTCACCACTTAAATTGTCAATAAATATAAAATCGATAATGAGGTATTTATATATTTGTACAAGGACTGTGAAATTCATAGTGTGTTTTGTGTTTAAGCACCTTTGAAGTAAAATATGTGTGTGTATCTGGCCATCCCAAGAGGATGGAGACACTACAAGGGCCCAGGCCCAAGAGGATGGAGACACTACAAGGGCCCACCAGGCCCAAGAGGGTGGAGACACTACAAGGGCCCACCAGGCCCAAGAGGGTGGAGACACTACAAGGGCCCACCAGGCCCAAGAGGGTGGAGACACTACAAGGGCCCAGGCCCAAGAGGATGGAGACACTACAAGGGCCCAGCAGGTCCTGGAGCCGGTAACTCAGTGACTACATCAAGAAGCTACATTCAAGCTCTGTGATTCAAACATGACTGGTAAAGTTTATTGTGATGCCTCCTAGAAATGCTATGCTTAATGAACTTATGTAAATCATATTGACAAAAAAGTATTTCAAGCTTTGTAATTTCAAACAATTCTTCAACCTATAATCATTTAGATAACTGCAGAGATGGGTTAGTTACCTCAACATGCACAGTTCTTCCCTGAAGTATCTCAGAAACACTGAGATTAATGGCCAGCATGTTTTCATAGCAGAGTTTTTAGTACAGAGGGGAAACATGACAGTTACAAAGAAGTAGGACATTTTTAAGGCACACTACTATTCATATCAAGCAAATTTCCAATAAGAAATTAGCTAATAGTTAATAGATAAATATTCCTGAACAACTTTTGTCAATTATTTGCAAAAAACTCAGACAAACTAAAACAGTAATGCCAGCAAAAAAAAAAAAAAAAAAAAAAAAAAAAAAAAAAAAAGCAGTTCAGATACTATATTAATGCACTTATTACTTTTCTCCCATTCAGGAGGGGAGGTTGAGTGCCTGATGTCTGCTGCTCTGAATACCCAGGCTACTTTTGCAAGAAATCTGACAACTGTACTGCACTCATTAAATACTGAAGTCACATATGATAAGGGAGATAGGTATTACCAAGAACATATATTAATTTGTAAAAACGTTCTGCATTTATTATCTGGAAGCTTTACTTTTAATTCAGAGAAGATATTTCTTTTTTTTATTTTTTATTAATTTATTCTTGTTATATCTCAATGGTTATGCCATCCCTTGTATCCTCCCATTCTACCCTCCCTCCCCTTTTCCCCTTATTCCCCTCCCCTATGACTGTATCTGAGGGGGATTTCCTCCCCTGTATATGCTCATAGGGTATCAAGTCTCTTCTTGGCAACCTGCTGTCCTTCCTCTGAGTGCCACCAGGTCTCCCCCTCCAGGGGACATGGTCAAATATGGGGCACCAGAGTACGTGAGAAAGTCATATCACACTCTCCACTCAACTGTGGAGAATGTTCTGCCCATTGGCTAGATCTGGGCAGGGATATTTCTTATGAGAACTACTAAATTAATTTTGCATGGACTGAGAGATCTGTTTGAATTTCAGGTTATTTCTAAGTCAACACGTCAACAAATAATATTATTTGTCACACAGAACTTTAGTAAGAAATATAAAATGATATTAGCATTTCAAAAAGATCATTTTATATTTTCACATTCACACTCACATGCATGCACACTCTCTCACACACATACATGTATACACAAACACATAAACATGTTCTCACACATACGCATATACGTACACACAACCCTCATACTGTATCGTGCACACAATTATACACACATACACTGACAAATGCACTCACACACTCTCTCGAACGTATACACACACACACACACACACACATTCTAACACACACATAGTCTCTTTTGCACACAGAAACTCACTATTACACGCTAATTTGCTAGAAAATGAAACAAATATAAGACATTTTACCTATATATTTCTCAGGACGTTTTAGTGTTGTTACTTTTGTAGAAGGTTTATTTTATCTCTTCACTTTTTTATGTTGCCTGGGAAAACATCTTGGGCATTTCCACATGCTGCTACAGGACTGTTTTTTGTTCACTCACTGATTCCATCAGCTTTTACAATTGAGTTTGCATAGCCAATTGGCTAGATCATGAAGCTAATAAAATTTAAGTAATAGACACAGAAGTCAGAATCACACTCTGTCAACAATATTCTACTTTGATTGGGGAGAAGAAGATTACTGTTCTGTGATCTCTAAGCCACTTCCACTCTTTCAAAAGTGCCAAAATGAAAGACAACATATGTTTGATTCAGTATAACTTTCAGTATATTAATATTGGCATGATCCACAGCTAACTATTATTTTTCTTTCAGGTATGTTAGAGCTAGATTATTTCTCATTCTGTATTTATTCTGAATTTTGTTAATTTAGAAATACCACCACTCACTTTCTGTTTGCCCTTTCTAGCACTTTACAAAGGAAACTATTAAATTTATCATCTAAATAAAAAACTAATAAATGAATGAAAATTTATCAATTGGTACCTCCATTAAGGACATATGTATAATCTAATAAGCAGCCATCCTCAAAGATCTGGAGTTTCTCTTTCTAGGCTGGCGTGGTTTCAGCTGTTATTCCTGAAGACTTTGCTGACTGCTGATTCCTTACCCACAGATGCGATGCAGCTGATAGCTTTCTCGGTTTGTCTTCTGCATCAGGAAGCTGAGCATTCTTCAAAACCTTCATTAGTTATCATACATAAGAACTAAACTGCTCATCAGGCGGATAGATCATTCTACAAAGCACTGCACTTACTTCCCTGCCTCACACTCAGTGGCTACAAGAAAAAAACCCATGCTCAGATCACACAAAGTTCCCAACAGTGTACATGCCCAGTAGCTGCGCCACTTGCTTACACCACTTTCAACATGGAATTCCTTTCCTCCGTTTGTTTATCATAACAGCTAGCAGAGTCAATATGAGTGAGCATAGAAACAGAAAAAAACTCTAGTCTTCCACTCTCATTAAGCAAATACAAAAATAATGGTTTCTCAAGTGAAGAATACTTAAATTTAATAGTTTATATTAAAAGTGCATGACCCAGCAGCCAATGTCTATAAAATCATCCAGCCAATGCACAGGCACTGAATAGCCACTGTGTCCATGGAATCACAGAGAGACTGAGTGGTACTAAAACAACGGAACCTGTTCTTCATACAGGGATAGGGACGCTGAGGAATGGACACAGATAAAAAGCCAGTGCATGCATAATGTAGCTACGAAAGTAAAAAGTACAGAACAGTAGTACAGTCATTAAGGGTATACCTAACTGAAAAGCAAGAGTGTCTGATAAATTCTTATCACTGTGAAAATAGGTGCACAGGTCTTGAAGAGAAACCCAAGGCAAAATGTATTTGGAATGTTAATACTAAGAATCAATAAGAAGAAGAAAAGAGTAATACTGGTCACTTGTAGGCATTTAGACAAATCTCACTATGTGTGATTTAAAAAAAAAAAAAAGAAAGAAACTACATGAGTATAAAATAAAATGACTTTTTATGTCCTGCCATTTTGTTTACTGTTAATCTTTTGATTAATGTATCATTCTGATACTAATTTGTTAGATCACAATATAGTATGTTTTGTCATGCTATACATATATGTATATATACATACATATATATATATATATACATATATACATATATGTATATATACATATATGTATATATTTAGTATATGTGTGTTGTTGATATTTTTGAAATGTTTTTACATTGGTTGCATTCAGTTAAGATTATATTTTTATTTAAAAATAATTGAATTAGTTATAACATTCTCATTGACACATTTGTGCTTTGAAGTATTTTTATTTTAGCTACTTATAATTTAGTGGTTAATTAGAAATATCAACATGAATTAATAAAAGACACTTGCTCCCAAATTCAGAAGAGCAAATGATAGACCATTTAGAATTAAGACGTATTGCCCTTTGAGAATATCGCTTTGTGTGGCACATGAAATTCTGACTTGAAGGTGCATCTGAAATCTCATAACTTACATGCTTTGAATCATAAGGAGAACATCAAAGACTTGCACTGTGTATTAAAATTGCTTAATGCTAATAATTGAACTGAGAACAGAAGTAAAGATTGAAATATACCCTTAATTTGTGGGAAAAGAATCTGGGTGTTTCCATTTCGATTGATTAGATAAATTGCCACCTGAGAAAATTAAACTGTAACCTTGTTCACCTTAGTCATAGGAAAAACAGATATTTAAACTTTTCCTTCCTGACATGAATCTATGGAAAGTCACATCATTTGAAATCTAATTAGTATTTAATAAGCCATTTGAAAATGATGTCATTCAACTCTCACAAATTAATCCTGCTCTTTCAACACCTGCTGTTATTTCACAACAGTGATTATTTCATGACAAAAAGAGGCCTGAACCAATTCCTATTAGCATCTTGCATCTCCTGTAGCTACTCTATGTTGTTTCCTCCTGAATAAATATTAGTTGTCTCTGTTCAAGAGAAGAAGATTTGCTCTAGACATAAAGATACTTGCCTTCAATGGAGGAAAGTCCAGTCTCCTAAGATAAAAATTTAGATGGTCCTAAGAATCATCTTAAGAGATTCCTGAACTAACATCAGTTTAATTTTGGAAGAAGGGTGGAGCAGACAATTTTAACAACCAAGCACTTTCCTTATAACTTTGATATCAAAATGAGGTAGAACACTTTTTCTTAAATTAAATGTTGGCACAACCCAAACTGTCAAAAGATTGTCAAGTATTTCTTGAACTAGTGTTTAGCATCTTGACTGACTGATCACTTTGATTTGAGCTCAAATTTAATGTTTTTACTTCATTATCATTAGTTTTAGTCACAGAATCAGTATCTGTACAAGAAGAAATGATACCTCACAAGGTTACAGAGACTGTTTTTTTAAACTTGGAACTATATTTTCCATTTGTTTATTTTCTTTCTTTTAAAAATTATTTAAGTAATTTATTCAGATTACATCTTAATTGATATCCCCACTCTTGTATCTTCTTGTTCCACCTCCCTCCTTGATTCATCCTATTCCCCTCCGTGAGGTCTGTGACTTCATCCCCCACTATAAGATCACAGCCTATCAGGTCTCTTCCTGGTAGCCTGCTTCCTCTTCCTCTGAGTGTCACCAGATCTGCCCACCAAGGGGAAGTGGTCAAGTAGAGGGCACCAGAGTTCATGTCCAAGTCAGTTCCTCCTCTCCACACAATTGTGGAGAACTTGGTGTCCATTGGCAAGATAGATCTGGATTGGAATAGATATTGGGACTTTCTATTGGAACTCTAGGTATAAGAAGTAAGGAAGAATGAGGATATAGAAAGATCCAGAGGGTCCTAGAATCCTACAAGAAGACCATTAAGGCTGGCAGATCTGAACAAAGGCAAGTCAGATGAAACTACTGTACCAATCAAGGACAATGCACGCAGGTTACAGAGATTCTTGCACAAAGGTGTGACTATGGGCATTCCTGTCACACAGTAGAAAAAAAGGAAATGCTTCAGAAGTTTTTCTATAGAGGTAAAACTATATTAAGTCCTCACAATAAGGGACAATGGCCTGAGCCTGCCACTGTTAGACAACTATAACTGAATTCGAAAAGACTTTTACTTCTATTCATGTATTCATGAGTTTTCCAGAATATTTTCAGTTCAGAAATTACTTCAGATTTTTCAATTTACAAGGAGAAAAGTATGTGTGGTAACTACACGTACCTGTTTGATTTCCCTGTTCATGTGTTTACAGCCTCACAATCTGTTGGCAGATGTGGGTATTCTTTAACTAAATTATTTATTTCAAAAAGATTTCTATGAAGGCAATTAATTTTCATTTGCAGAGGGAAATGCATGCCTCTATTATATTATGTAGTCTTTAATTAGTAACAATGTAATAACACTTGTAAAACAAAGCTTTTGCTATCAAGCTAAGCTCTGACCATATTTAGCTCAAATTTCCATTGGCAGACAACCCAGCTAGGTAAGTATAATGTGGGGAAAATGTAGTGGTAGTTTAAAATGGACTTTGATTTGATTTTTATGTAAAATTAATTGTGTGTCATGTGTATTCTATGGATTTTTCTTATGGAATCTGTCACATTAGCATAAGGATTATTTATTCCAAATGTTAAATTTACTTGGTACTTACTAGAAACTAATGTATGGCCTTGTTTCTAAGCTGTGCATTCATTCTACTGACTAATATCTTTATGTGTTCACACAAAACACTCTTGGAGGCTGAACGCATTTGTATGATTTGCTTAAAGTTAGTATTTATAACTTTGTCCTCTGTTAAGACTCTTGGGTATCTTGCTTAATGGTGAAGTTCAGAAAGGTTTTCTGATGTCCTGGTTTATCTTTGTGGGAAAATATATTTATAATATAAATGGTAATAATTTTGGGAAAATGCAGATTAAGTAAAATAAGGAGATGTGATTCATGTTAAGCTGATAATGCGTGTAGTTTCAGTGCGTGATCACAGTTGTCAGTTTGTATGGATGTAGAATTAATTGAAATGCAAGTCAATGGACACTCCTATGAGACCCTTTCTTTTTTACACAAATACATATTAAATATTTTTACATATACATGTATAGTATTACACATATATACAATAAACTACCAACAGCAAAAAGAACCACAAAACAATTCGTAATTTTATAAATGTTACATTCATAGTGTTGTGGCTACTTGTATTTGGCAGCCTTGAAGAAAACATCTGTCCTCTCTTGTTGAATCTAAAATTATGAATTTGAATAGGTAGTGCAGATGAGAGCTGATAGGCAGAAGTGAGATGTTATGGGAGGAGGGGTAGAAGGGCTCGCCTTTCTGAGGACTAAGGGAGGGAGGGAAAACGGCAGAGGGAGGGAGGGGGAAGACAATTGGGATGTGAAGAATTCAAAATGTACAACAAGCAGCTAACTTATATTGCTAATCTCACTTCATGGGAAAAGCTCTGAGACTGGCTGAGACATGAATGTCTATGCACAGACAAGGCTTCTTGTTCGCTACAGAACCCCTGTGTGTTACCATTAGATGCCATTCTTTGTATGGCATGAATGAAGATTTACAGATGTCTTTTTTCTGCTCATACAAAGAGCAGAGAGCCAGCCTTAGTTGTTCTGTGCATCACACACACTTTATACATTTCTAATTTTAAGACTATAATGCTTGGGAGAAATTATGGTTTCAGAACAAAAGAACCAGACACTGACATTGGATCAGACCTGACAGGATTCACTCATCTCAGCATGCTGGACACTGACATCCTGCATCCTTCATGTTCCAGCACTAAATGCTTCAGTTGCTGTTCCTCATCAGAAAAGGACAGCTTTGAAGAAAGCTTCTAATGCCAATTAGTCCAGCACTTCAAACTGTCCTACACAGAAATCTAATTAATCCTGCAATTTCTATGAGATGTTATTATGGCCAGAATAACTGTAGTTGGAAGACTAACCTCAACTATGGTTAGCACATCTGTTCACAGCACAGAGAAAAGAAATGGGAAATGGAACAAATTGCTTTTACACCAACTTGCCATCACTCCTGGTAATAAGTCCGTCTATCCTGTTGTTGCCACTGCTGCATTCTTTCACCGATAACAGGTTATTATTTTTAGGAGGATGTAAAATTGGGAGAGTGGTTAGAAAATGAATCTGAGAGTAGTTGGAGTGATCTTGTATATGATCAAAGTATACTGTACAAATTCCTCAAAAATGAATACAAACATTATATTTATAAAAATTGATATGGGAGAGGTGGCTTAATGTTTAGTGGAACATCCTGCACTTGAAAATAAAGAGAGTTGTTGGTCTGATGTATTTCATGCTAATTAACAAAAGGCCATCACACCTGGGCAGGGCAAATGAGATAGGCATGGCTAATGTTCCTGGACGTGGCGAGACAGAATGTTGGGAAGAAGAGAGACCAGAGGAAAAGAGAGGAGAAGATGGCCTCATGGGTTAAATGGAAGGGAAGCAAATGGTAGCATGGATGGAGATTTGTCCCAGATGAAGAACATTAGCAAGTGTTTGGGATTATGGAGGGGAGGTAGCTTGATAGCAATTATTAGAAGCAGATGGCATGGGATTGGGGCAGGTGTTCCAAATTTGCCCCACTATGGGGCGTATTTTAGAGGATTAATATCTGCCCTTCCCCAGGTTAACTAAGGCTATTTTAAAATATAACAAGTGTATGTATCTTGACTGATTGCTAGCAGGTTAGAAAATACTGCTGTAATAATAATTATAATCCTGATAATAAACATATTAGGCCGTACTGGTAATTGAACGAGTGGTGCTTGACATGGGGCAATTATTAGGCAATACTGGTACGTTAACAGCAACAGTGAGTTCTGTTTTCAACACCCTCATTGGATGGCTCATATCCATTCATACCACCGGCACCAGGGACTCCAACGCCTCACTCATGAATTTTCAGGCACATGGATATATATATCTACACATATAAACACACACATACAAATAATTTTTAAGAGAATTAAAAATAAAAAGTAAAATATTATGTTGATTCAATAATGAGATTTATGACCCCAAACGAACTAAAATAAAATAAAAGAAGTCATCTTCTACTAGAGACACTCTGTTTTTCTTTCATAAGCAGTTTTCTTTACTCCTAGTAAATTTGAGATGGAAATAGTCCTGCTTTCATTCTGTTAGGAAGAAGTACAGTAAAATCAAGGCTTCTAAGTTTTCAGAATCTACACTGTAAATTAATGTGTAATTTGATTAATTTCAAAGTATAGCTTGCAGCAACTGGTTATTTACATTTACTTCTTGTAGTTTATCATAAATATGGTCAGGATTAACTGATATTTGCTTTATGTGTACATAAAAGGCTGCTATATGACCATGCTACAAATACACCACATATTCAGTTAGTATCTTCTTAAGTATTTAACGCATAAATGCTATCACACATGATAATTGTACATGTGTCATTTTGTGTGTGCAAAATTATGTCTACAAGATTAATTACACTAAAGGCAGAGCACTGGAGCTATAAAACTGTCATTCTCAGGGCCAATATGAATTTACCCACCCATGTGTAAATAAGTCAATTGATCACAGGCTTGTCCAGATAGAGTGCCCAAAGCTTTATGGTTCCGGGATAGCTGAGGAATGTTCATGAGTGAAACTTTAATTTGAACGCATTGAATATTGATTATTTTGAGAAAAAAAATCTATAGGTGTCTTCTCATTTTCCCTGAATAGTTTGCACATATATTTTGCCAGTTTTTATGTTGCATGTTTTATTGACTTCCGTGATTTGTTGTGATGTAAGTTACAATGTTATTGGCGCTCTCTTCCTGGTGCTTTGACTGCTTCTGGGGTGCGCAGTGATGTTTGTGTGCATGTTATGTTCTGGTTTTTTTTGTTTTTCTTTACTTGCCACCCCTAAATTCCATCCTCCCATACTCTGAGCTTTTTAGCTCACAGTTCTGTTCTCCCTGAGATTTGTTCTTTGCGTTCAACAGTTGTCATGTGAGGAGTCTTCCGACTGTGTCTTGCCATAGGCTGGGGATAACAGGAGCAAAAACATGATATGTGTTTATCCTGTTTGCATCTTTACTGTTGTGATGAGCACCACCATTTCTCCACACGTAACTTTTATTAGGCCGACTGTTTTATACATTGCTTTGAATGCATTTAATTTTTTTAGAACTTTGACCTTTTAATCACATTTCATTTTAATATCTGATAAAAATCCTTTATTAAAATATCATTGTTTAAAATACAGTTAGCTAATTCTCAGTTCAAAAATCAGTCAATACATTGTGTATGTGATACACTTTGAACATATTCAAAGCAGACACCACCTTTTCGGCTTGAGCAAACGTCATTTCCATTTTCTCTTGGGACACTGTGGGTTGGTTTCTGCATTACTTAGTCCAGTCACTTTTCTTCCTATAGGAACTTTTGAAAAGACAACTTAAACATGAGAAAAATGTGTAGGCTAATGCAACAGGGTTAAAATATTTTCTGAAGTGTAACAGCCACATCTACTGTGAGTTCCTGACTACAATAGCTATGCCATGCCAGAACACAGAATTTCACTGTCCTTCACCTTATCTCCAGAGCTTGCATTGTTTCTACCCCCTCTTCCGCAGTGATCTCTGAGGCTTAAAAGAGCTGGCATAATTGTTTAAGGCTAAATATCTAGCCATCGTTTATCCTCTGAGTACCTAGGAGTCTACACATTTCTGTTCACTGAAGGGCGCCCTGATTAAGGCAAGTATATACTTTGTCTGTGAGCATAAATATAGGTATTTACAAAGAGGTTTGAAGTATGCCCAAAAGCCAGTAGTAAGTTTGGCTCGATGGCTGATTCTTCTCAGCCATGGGACTTTGACAAAGTTTATACTACAGATGCAGACTCTTACTTATGGAATGGGCATCGAATACACATATGTTTAGAATTGCAATGTTCTCAGAATGGGCTCCTCCCTTGATCAGTATGAAGTAACATTTTTAAAGTCTATCTTGACTCACTCCGCTTTGAACTTTATTATGTCAGTTATTAAAATATCATGTACTGTTTATTTCTCAGCCCTGCTCACTTGGAAGAACTTTTGCCTGTCCTTTTATTTTAAGACAGTATTAGCTATGGTCATGAGCTGCAGTTCGTGGTGTCAGGAAAAAATTGTCTCATGTTATCTGATGCAGTGTGCTCTCCTTTGTCATTTAATTCGGAGGTTGAGACCAGTGATTTTCAACTGTTCATGGAAGGATGTATATTGTTTAATGTCATTTTATTGACCTGAGGATCTTCTTGAGGTTTTTTTTTTCTTCTTCTTCTTCTTTTGATCAGAAAGATTTGGTTCAGAGTTTTAGAGGGTTTTAGTGCATAGGGTAGAGAGTTCATAGCAGACAGAACATGTAGCACTGACACACCTCAGGTCTCAGTAGACCAAGAAACAGAGTGCTAACAAAATCAGGTTCTGGGAGATTACCTTCAAAGGCATACCCTCGTGACCTAATGTCTTCAGTAAACATCCACCTTCAAAAGGTCTCACACTTTCCCAAATAGTATCACCAGTTTGTGAACGCATATTCAGGATATGATCATGTGTGGACATTTCAGAATCAAACTGTGACACCTGGGTGTTTCTCACATGGGTTTCTAATGTAGATACAGTCAACTGGCACCTAGGCCTGGAGCTGTATGATTAAACTAAACTAGCATTGCCATTCTTGGATGTGCTTGCTCTTAACCATGATTCAGTTCCTCCAGTTCCCTCTGTACGTTTGGCTTGGTGGGCAAAATTTTCCATTACCATGGAAATTTTTTCTTTCTCCTTCAATTTTGACTAATAGTTTTGTTGAGTGTATTAGACTGACATGGCATCTGTAGTCTTCCTGAACTACATGTTGTAGTAAGCACATCAGTGAAGACTCTGTTGGCTCTCGATGTATCCCCTGAACATTTAGCTGTTATTCTTAAGGGCCTGTTTTATATTTGATTTGGTGCTTGTCTTTTAGCTTTTGATACTCTGTCTATTATTTGAATTTAACAGGTTGACTATTATATTATTTGGAAAATTTCTTTTCAGAATATAACTATGTGGCATTCTGTCTGACTCTTGAGTGTGAATGGACAACCTTTTCTCTGGATTTGGGATTTTTCTTCTGTAATGCTATTGAAAATGTTTCCTGTGATTTAAACCAGAATCTCTTTACCTTCTTCTATATCCATGATTAATAGGGTTGTCTTTTTTTCTTTTTCAGTCTCCCAAAGACTCCGCATGCTCTTATATGGTTTTTGTCTTCTTAATATATGTGATACAATCTACCATTGCTTAAAACCCTTGTGTTCCATCTTACATTTCATCCATTCTATTGGTGAGTATTTCTGATGAGCTTTTTACTAGACTCACTTAATTATCCGATCCCAACTTTTATATCTATTTGGGTTTTATTCAGTATTTCTCTCTCTTTATTGAACTCTATTGTCAGTAATATTCTGTATTTTCTTCTTTATTTAATTTAAATGTTTATATTTCCTTGATTAATTCTGGCCTCATTCACATTCTCTGAGTTACTTAGACATGTTTATAATTGTTTCATAGTCATGACTATCAGTTGTTCTCCTTGGGGTCAATTACAATGATAATAATTTTTGGAGAAGACAGTTTGTGACTTTTCATGGTATTTGTGCTTTTTACAATGGGGTCTTCGTATTTGGATCTGGATGATGTTTCATTATGTCTTTTGATATACATTCCTAGCCCACCTTTGTCACGTCAGTGTTTGGAACTCCATTTGCTGTTACTGCAGTCTGACAGACCTTTTCAGCAGTTGCATGATGCCTGAAGTTTAGTCTTGGGGATGTACTGCTGATTTGTGATTTAATGGTCTGATTGGATAATGGCTCCAAAATGAAAATTTAGGACAATATATTATATTTCATTTACCCACACAATTCCCATTTGAGAAAAATTCCCTTTTGGGCCCCATAATCAGATAGATCACTTGTTATCATTTAAGCACATGACAGAAAAAAACTTCAAATCCATTCAAAAGCTCTTGTTTGGATCAATTTTGTAAATATTTTTTAGACTTATATACTATAGACATTATTAATCCTAACAAATGTATCTGATCTTGTACAGATTTATGAATGCTTGTAATTCTTTGTCTGTTATTTCTCATTTTTAGTTTATACCTCCAATAGCAAATAATACTTGAGCTTTTTAAATTTTACCTAATATTAAAAATATTAAATTATACAAATAAAGACAATACAATCATGAGAAATAATTTTTGCAATGACTATGTTAAACAGTGAAGGCTTCTGCCTTAAGTGTATATGTCATGTGGTTGAGGAGGAGGTCCCCTTCTGTCACAGGTCTAGGGGAGGGGAATAGGGTTAAAGAGGGAGGTAAAGGGAATGGGGAGATATAAGTGAGAGGATAACAATAAGGATATAATCTTAACAAATTATATAAAAATAAAAATTAAAAAATGAAAAGAAATTTGGTGAGAGTCGTACATAAGAATGAATCATGTAACTGAACATGGTTGCATGTCCCTATAATCCCAGCAATCAGGGAGGCAGAGGCTGGCAGATCTCTGAGTTTGAGGCCAACCTGGTCTACAAAGCAATCCAGGACAGCCAAGGCTATGTAGAGAAACCTTGTTCCTCCCCTCAGAAATCATATTTAATCTAAGAGCCTTAAAATTAAATCCCACATTCTCCTTGGGGTTCTTTGTGATTAGTTCTTACTCTTTTTACAAATTAAAATCATCAGAAGAACATTCAACAATTCCAAGTGGAAAATTGTATTAGGAACTCTGTAAACTCATGTCCTTATAAACATTTATGCTGGAATGAATCAGAAACACTGATGTGCTTCCAAGAAGTGTTCTGTGACATTCTTAGAATTTTCTTTTTTTCCTTTTTTTTTTTATCCTTTTTGGTTCATGAGACAGAGTTTCTAAGTGTAGCCTTGGCTCTCCTGGATTCACATTTTAGACCAGGCTGGCAGTAAACTCACAGCGATCTGCCTGCCTCTGCCGCTCTATTGCTGGGATTAAAGGTGACGTGCACCACCACTTCCGGCTTCTTAGAATTTTCTAAACCTGCATAATTTCTAATTAATCATGTGACATGCTAGGCAGTGAAAGAGAAAACTCAATAAACTTGTAAATTCATTTTAGATATGCCCAACAAAATGCAGTTCATGAGCATGAAGAAATAGCGGTGCTGGCATTTTCATCTGTATTCCAGTTAGTAAGCTGGCCACTGAGCACCAACCTAAATCACATGTGTCAAATGGGTGGGAAGTTAGTACGTGGCTCCAAAGACATCTTATATTTGTATGGCTATGAGATCTGACCATAAAGTATGAGTTTTTCCAATATTACTCCATGTGTAAGGCTGTGGGATTCCTCTTTCTTCAGTAGAAAGGTGAGCAGTTCATGGCGGAGAGCCAGCAGCCAGCCATTCAGGAAACTGGGCTGCAGCCCGTCTCAGGCAGCTGGCAAGGCAGAGGGATTTCTTTTTCCTATGAAAAAAAGGTTCCTTCTCAGTGATTTCTGCTTGAAAGGCTTTCACCACAGGAATTCTCTGTAAATAGTGAAAATGGTTCTCATTTTTCGGCCAGAGCCAGAAGAAAAATTTTTCAGAAATTAAGCAGGGTGACATGTTGGGGGCTAGTACTCCAAAGCTATGATTAAGTGATGACCCTACTACACCTGCTCGCTTCCCCAAGAGTTCATACCCCCATGACAGGCTACAGTCTGTCTCCAACAACTGTTCAGTTCACCGTTTAAATTTCCCTTCCTGACACTGCTATCCTGTTCCTTAAATAGAGATGGAGCCAAAGATGGAATTTTCATTTCACCTATGCCTCCAGGTTTTATAGTTGTTCTTGGCACTCCAACTTAGATATCCTGTACCTATAAAAGCTTGTCAGTCATAATGTGTTGCCATTTACTTATTGAACCAGGATCTGCAGATTTTTAAATTCTTTTACATCACCGCAAACTTGTTTATCATTTGAGTTGAATATGTCCATGTCATTGCTTCTTACTAGTCCTTGTCTGATTTCTTGAACAAACTCACACTGCTGATTAAATAACATTATGTAATTCTTCAATAATGGGAACTAATCTGTATTATGACTTTGAACATCTATAAGTTATTAAGCATAAATAGATAAACATCAGCCTTTAATTTGTATACATTCTTAAACTGAAAAAATGGTTGTTTCAAGTAGGCAACAAAGTTATAGGTACTGTCAATGTAGGTTACCATACAAAGGTTGCTTTTAGGAGTAACATTGTATATATCTTTTGCAGTTACTTTACTTTTAGTAGCTCTTACTTTATTGCAATAAGTTTTTTTTCATTTGTGTCTTCTACTGTCTTGACTTTGTCTACTGCTCTGGGAGCAGATCTTATTCCAGACACAGCACCAACCAGGAGTGTAATAAAAACTTCTCCTATTTTTCTTACCATTACAGAAATTCTCTAAATGCTTGAAATGGGGACTTGCAGAGACTTGGCAAGACCAAAACATAGCTGCATGGAGCCATGACCAACTTGATGACAGGTTTCAGTTATGTGGAGGAGATCTTTCCCCCATCTTGTTTCCACCATCATGTACTCTTGCTCCCCAGGAAGGCAGTTTTCAGTAAGAATTTAAGTCTCTTAGGCAATCAAGGATGAGGCAAGGAAAGTGCTGGATAAAAAAAAAAGTAGTTACCCAACTACTGGTGTCATTTTCTCTTTTCCAGGATTAAATTCCTCAGCCTAATTCATATACACCTAGCATGTAAATTGTAAAAGCCTAAATGATTATTCTGCTATGAGAATCATCTTTTTCCTTATTTAACATTTAGTGGAAGTTCACTTGCCTTCAGTTCTAAGTTATATGCTATACATGGCTACTCGTGTATTGAAACACAATTAATAAATGAAGTGAAATCAAGGTTCCCAATCCAAAAGAAGCAGTTTCAAATGCCAGTGGTAAATCAATCAATCATGAGTTAATTAAATAATCAATAGAAAACATTTTCTCCCTTGTGAAAGTATGCTTTAATCATACATCAGCATACTTTCAATCTCTAGGAAGTGTGCCTTTAAATAGCAAAGGATGCATGAGGCAGGTCATACAATATTGCACACCCATCTCGTGTCCTGCAGAAAAACACACAAAACCTGCACTTTTCAGTGAATAATCTCTATATTGTACACCTCCATGGTTTGTCAGTTTTATCCTTGGTTAGTTGTGTATATGGCTCTTGACGTCATAGTTGCCTACATAAAGCAGAAAGATCTGGGTGTGCCTACTCAGTGATACAGGAAACATTTTACTAACACCATGTGAGAATCCTAGAGGTATTAGCAACCATTCTTTCAAATGTTAACTCTGTTGCTTTAGATGAATACAGTAAATACTCTAGAAAGTTTTAACATTCCCCTACATTTATTTCCATTAGAAAAAAGAGACTTAAAGGCTCAAGACAATTCAAAAAACATAAATGGAGAGAGAAATAATAATAATAGAATATATGAGTTGAAGACCTTTAGCACTGCAGTCTGCTCTTGAATTTCTCCACCCCTGATGGCTTATGCCTGCGTTAATGACCAAGACACAACTTCAGACATGTTTCAAACACTCTTTTGATATGAGGAAGAAAATTACAAAGCTTCTTTTTCCAGCACTGGTATAAAGGTTTTATTTTCATAATGTAATATTGGACTCAACAAACAATTATCTCTGCAATCCTATTAACTGCATGAAGAATGGATCTATGTCAAGTATATTTAAAATATTTTACTATTTGGCAGATGCTATCCAATATTAAATGGCTTTTTTCCAATAAGTGCATATAATATATAAAATCTATAAGATATTGGGCAAACTATCCAGCAGTACATCTTGTGGTTCACTAGAAAGCAAAGTTACTTAGCAACAATGTCCAGTTTTAATTTAGCTTTTTGGTTTGTGAACCTCAATTCAATGATGGATTTTTTTCTACTTATTTTTTTATTATTAATTTATTCTGGTTATATCTCAATGGTTATCCCATCCCTTGTATCTTCCCATTCTTCCCTCCCTCCCAATTTCCCCTTATTCCCCTCCCCTATGACTGTTCCTGAGGGGGATTACCTCCCCCTGTATATGCTCATAGGGTATCAAGTCTCTTCTTGGTAACCTGCTGTCCTTCCTCTGAGTGCCACCAGGTCTCTCTCTCCGGGGGACATGGTCAAATGTGAGGCACCAGAGTACGTGAGAAAGTCATATCCCATTCTCCACTCAACTGTGGAAAATGTTCAGAAACTGGGAGAGAGGGGAGGACATCCTATTGGGACTCTAAATGAGAGAAGCATGGGAGAATAGCAAAGTAGAAGGATCCAGAGGGTCCTAGAAACCTACAAGTAGAACATTATGATAGGCAGATTTGGGCCCAGGGGTCCTGCTCAAACTAAGGCACCAGCCAAGGACAATACAGGTGGTAAACTTTAAACCCCTACCCAGATCTAGCCAATGATGGATTTCTATTTTTAAAAATTAGCATTGGCAATACAGACAATTCAAAATGCAGAAAAAAATTTGTTTAATAGAACACCCTAGCCCTCAGGCCCCTATGTTATTTTTGGAAAGATAATATTGCTGTTTAAAAATATGCCTATCTAAATGCTCAAATTTTCATAAGAATGTTAGAAATTATTTTTGTTGAGTGATTGGCAGTCCATAAAATCCTTAAGTGGACTATTTAGAGAAATTGCTACTTTAACTTACCAACCTCATCCTTAATACTTTGCCAATAATAATTTTATAGAAATAATACTGTAGACATCATTTCTAATGTTTTATGGTAAAACATATTTATCACATGATTTAATTTTAGCCTTAGATCAAACCTGTAGTTTAAATAATTATTTTATCAAGTAATAATTTAGTACATCCTAGAATACGTGATTATAATTTTTATTCCACAGATATACACCAAGAACCATTAAAATAAATGGCTCTAGAAATTCATTAGATTCCTGTTAGCCACTGTGTAATCAAGCTGACCTGACGTGTCATGCTTATCATGGGATCTGCAAGATCATGCCTTCAGATAATGTTTTCAGTAATCTGCAGCTATACAAGGGAGGGAATTTCACGCGAACCATCTACAACATTTTACTGAGTTACTGAAAAGTAATTTTGTTTCTGCAGGTCAAGTAACAAGCAGTGGGCTTTTCTATGTATAATGATTTTACTTTCCTCATTGTTTCAGTTTTGATAAATATTCAGCTAGAGAATTGGAATTTCACAAAAGTAGTCATTCAATTTGGACACTGTGAGTAACACTGACATACTTCCTGTCCATTTTACCCATCAGAATTCATGAAAACACCATTGCAACAACACAGTTTGATGTGTTATATTCCTGTTTCAACACTGTTGCATGTGAACATGGTACAGATAAGATTTCATGGTCATCTCCATCCCCAAAAATATGAATGATATAATTTTAAATCATTGAAGTTACACTACTTAAAACAATCTTTTCTTGTAGCAAATGACATTAATTTAATCACTTTCTTTTTTCTTTATTCTCAAATTTATTATTATTTATTCCATCTGGCCCTTTTATAACAATTCCTTCCAAGAGAAACCAAAGCTAGGGCATCGTCTTGGGAGCTCAAAGTTCTTTGTGGTTGGTGGATAGTCTAAGTAATTTCACATTCTTATTTGGTATAATAATTGATTTTTAACATGTTGAAAATGATGGAGAGTCAGGAAAGCTTTTCACATATCCAAAAACTACTAGTTGTTAAATTGAGACTTTATTTTAAATGCAAACTTCTTGCACTAAGACCTGAAAGGTCTGTATAGAATAAGGATTAAGTGAACCAGAAAGTATTCAGGTTTCCTGGGTATACTTTATTCGCTAATGTAGCATGAATAATTTTTAACTCAAAATAATACACTGTTATCCAAAATGTTTGTAATTTATTTATTTCAGCCTGTTATTTTGTGTTTTTAATGAAATACATACATATATACACATACATATGTTGAATTCTGCCTTTCTATCATGTATAATTATGTCTCTATTACATGGGGCGGGCAGATACAAGTCACGATGATCTCAAGTGGCTCACTGTGAAGTACTCTCTTTCTTCATGTATAGTCAGCTGATATGAGGATATGCAATTCATAGAATACAAAAAAGGTAATGAAACAGAATCCTTTTCTGTTTTAGTTAGAAAGAAGGACTTTTCCGCTCAACAGTAAAACAAGCAGTAAGCCATGATGTGATATAGTTATGGTGAAGCCAAGAGCAGAGTACTGTGGTTCACTTTGAGCATTAACAGATGCTCTATCCAACAGCTAGTAAGGACTTCGGGGCCTTCATCACCTGACCATAAAAACAAACATTTACAGGTCAGTGTCCTCTAGCTCTAGGAAGCAGCACAGTATAATTTATACAGTGTTAAGTTTCTTAGAGTTTTGTTAAGAGTCTAGGCATAATACCAACTCATGAGCAGACTTCTGATCCAGGAATGTACTATAAATGAACATTATGGGTTTTTTTACAATTATTCAAAAAACTTATTTTTGGAATAAAAAAAAATGAATCTTTCTTCACAAGTTAAAGTTTTTAACCATCTACTGTGTTTACTGCTTTATGTGATTTCTTCTGATCTCGTTAGAATTTAAGAGATCCTAAGACAAATTGGAATCTATGTCAAAACCACAGATCAGATTAAATCAGCCCTTGCTCAAGAAAACAATTGTTTTGTGTTTTTTTTTTCAATTTATTTTTAATTCATATATTCACTATACATCCTGATCATAGAGTCCCATCCCCTCTCTTCCTGGTCCTTCCCTCCCACCTTCATTTTCCTATTTCCCCATCCCCTTGTCCTCAAAGAATGGGTACTCTCCAACCAATCCACCCAGCCCATCAAGTTGGGTCAGTACTGAGGTTCTCTTCATCCACTGAGGCCAGGAAAGGCAGCCTAATTAGAGAGAAGTGATTGAAAGCAGCCAAAAGAGTCCATGCCACAGACAGTACTTGTTCCACTTACTAGAGGCCCCAAATGCATGCATTTTACTTGGTGCTTCCATCTCTGTACATCCTAATGGGTCTAGGCTAGTTGACTCTATTGGTCTTCACACAGTATTCTGGCCCCTCTGTATGCTTCTATCCTTCATTCCTACTCTACCACAGGAATCCCTAAGCTCTTCCTAATGTTTGGATGTGAGCTTCAGCATCCGTTTCAATTTACTGCTTGGTGGATCATCTCAGAGGACCACTATAATAGGCTCCAGCCTGCAAGCATAAGAGTTGGCTCTCTCCCTTGGCGTGGGTCTCAGATTGAAGCATGAATTGGTTGGATATTCCTTCAATCTCTGCTCTATCTTTACCCCTGCAAATCTTGTAGGCAGAGAAAATTTTTCGTTTAAGTTTTTGTGGGTGGGTTGGTGTTCCCCTTCCTCCACTAGAACTCCTGTCTAGTTTGAGAGTGTCCTCTTCAGTCTCCATGACCCAGGTAGTAGCGCTCTCAACTAGAGTCACCCCCATATCCTCCCAGGAGCATACTCTTTCGTAGGTGTCCAGCTTGTGTAAAGCCATTAAATGTCATACATTTTCATGCATTGACATAAAAAATAATAAACCGTGTTATGAAAAAAATCTTAGTAACTAAGTTAAGAGTGCATTTTTGCAATAATTGGTACAATCAGTTTTTGAATGGTGAGTATTTACATTGGTTTTCAATATTTTCCATAAGAATATGGTAAGTTTATGGCAGGATAAAGTACAGAGTAGCATTGTCATAGAATAAAGTACAGAGTAGCATTGTTGAGATAACACATGGGTGTTAATAATTTTGCTGCAATCCATGGCTTCGTTCACTTCCAATAATTATTTTCTGAATAAGGTTGCTTTTAAAATTAAAATGCTATAGTATTTTATGTGTACATACATGTGTATTTGCTTTAAATATACTTTTAAATTGATGAATATGGAATAACTTTGTTAGTTTCAGTAGACTTCCAAATGAATTTGTTTGAATTTTTCTTTTGTTATTTTTTATTCCACAGAGGGCACTTACAGTACTTTTTATGTGATTTATGCAAGATGTTACTTCAGAATACAATGATTTTCACATAATTTTAAAGGTGTTATGAAAAACAAGACAATATTAAAAATGAATATTATATTTTAAAAATTGTGTATTTTAACATCATGACTGTAAGAACTGGAAAATACTGCTTATATTTTATTCTCTCACATGTATTTACTGAATTCTCTCCTGTGTGCTGCACATGAAGCCTATTGTCTATGAAAACCTGAAGGAAAATTAAATTTAGAGTATGTGCAAATATTTATTTTTTTGTTTTGGAGGTTTTTTTGGTAATTTATTCATATTATACCTCAATTATTATTCTATCCCTTGTGCAAATATTTCTAAAGTATATGTTTTATAACTGCCTTGTTTAAGAATAAGTTTTAAGAAGAATTAATGAGTTCAAATTTCCTGGTTAGTGTTATCTGTTATAATAGTTGTCTCTGGCTTATGTATCTGCCCACAGAATGACTTTTCCGTGAACATTTCCTTGAAGAGTTTGGACATCCATTGGTCCTTCTTTCCATTTTCCCTGATTTTTCCGGACCTTCTTGTGACATATAGACTGTAGGGTTTCTCCCTTCTCTCTGATCTATATCCAACATTAACATGTTGCTTCCTGGTGTTTAGAATGACACCAAGATTCTACAAAATAAGCCACAATAGCTATGATGTCCACAATGACTACACTTTTCCATAACTTTAAAGCTTTTGTTTTTTTTTTTTTTTTTGTTTTTTTTATTTTATTTTATTTTATTTTATTTTATTTTATTTTATTTTATTTTTTTTTATTAATTTATTCTTGTTACATCTCAATGTTTATCCCATCCCTTGTATCCTCCCATTCCTCCCCCCCCATTTTCCCATTATTCCCCTCCCCTATGACTGTTCCTGAGGGGGATTACGTCCCCCTATATAGTCTCATAGGGTATCAAGTCTCTTCTTGGCTACTTGCTGTCCTTCCTCTGAGTGCCACCAGGTCTCCCCCTCCAGGGGACATGGTCAAATGTGAGGCACCAGAAATTCCCGAAATTTGTGGATAAATGGATTGAGCTAGAAATGATCATAATGAGTGAGTTAACCCAGAAGCAGAAAGAATCAAATGGTATATACTCACTTATATCTGCATACTAGCCCAAGGGGCATGTCCCACGAAAGTCTTCACTTACCAGGAAACTGGGACAGAGGGGAAGGCATCCTATTGGGACTCTAAATGAGAGACACATGGGAGAACAGCAAAATAAAAGGATCCAGAGGGTCCTAGAAATCTACAAGTAGAACAATATGATAGGCAGATTTGGGCCCAGGGGTCCCGCGCAAACTAAGGCACCAGCCAAGGACAATACAGGAGGTAAACTTTAAACCCCTTCCCAGATCTAGCCAATGGTCAGAATATTCTCCACAGTTGAGTGGAGAGTGTGATACGACTTTCTCAAAGCTTTTGTTTTTTAAACAGCCTTCTGCTAATAGAAAAGAATGAACAAAGGCCAGAGAGATCGGACATTTCCCTGCCTTCAGCTTTGGTCAGCCATCACATCACCAATAATTCAGGGCCAACCATGGATTGTCCTGATGTACCCATTTGTATATGTGCCTTGATTTCTTGAAAATATGATCAGTTATCTGTATGGAAATATGCTTTCAATTCCATTAGATAAACAGTATTGAACACATTTTTTTCAGGACCAAATGTTATGTCTAGGTTTACTTTTACATGAAAGAAACTGTTGGCTAAAGAAGCTGTGAAACTTTGGATTTCCACCACAAGCAAATGTGGCTTCCTAATCACTGATTGTTGAGAACCCTCAAAAACTCTCTACAAATATTTAATAGAGTTGTCATAATCAAATATGTTTCCCAGGTCACTGCTTGTCTTTTTATCTCTTGCCAATAAACATCTCTCCCAAGAGGGAAAGTTTCAGTTATTATTCTTTCCCATGTTGAGCTGCTGCTGTTACATCTAATAACCTATCAGCAAAATCATGAATTTCTCCATGTCCTCTGTTATCATCGAGGAGTTTCATAGTTTTAAATGTTACATTAAGTTGTGTGATCAATTTTGTGATAAGCTTTTTTGAAAAATTTAGGTTATGTATCTAGAGTCATTCTTCCCTTTAGTATGTAGATAACTACTTATTCCATTTGTTATTTTCCCCATCATATTATTGAAAATTGGTCAAATATTGATTGACTATATTTGAAGAAATATTTTCTCAGCTATTTTATCTTTTTGTTTATTCTTCAATATACATTTACATTGTTAAATTAAGTTAATATCACTTTAGCATTAAACTTCTTCAACAGTGTATTGACTTTTGCTCCTCCCATAAACTTTAGCATCTATTTTCCAATATCTCTGAAATCATTCGCTGGAATATTAACTGTGATCACATTGAACCTATATATTCTAAGAGAAGTGATATCTGAATAGTAGAGAAATATTCCTTCCCAGGAATTTTGTTTAGTTTTATTCATTCAAATGTTTGTTCTAAGAAAACACATAGAAATTATAATGCATGCTTTTACTTGTTTTTATGTAAAAATGACTCTCTCTGTAACAAGTGTTTTAAAGTTAAGTATACTCACGGTTTTCTAATTATCACTATGATCAAATTGCAGAAAATTTATCTTTCAAGACTGAAATTCTGTGCTCAATAAACAATAATTCTCCCCAACTTCTTGTTCCCTAACTGCCTGGTAGCCAATGGCCCATTTAATGTCTCATGAATTTAACAACACTGAGTATTTTTTATAAAAGAAAACATTCCACGCTTTTGTTGCTGTGACTTGGTTTTTCTTCTTGAAATATCCCTGACGTTTTTCATATTGTGGCTTATATGAGAACCTATCTGACATACAGTTGAACTATTTTATAAATGCACAATTTCCTTGTTTGTTATGCTTGTGGACAATAGAGATGCATTCATATTTTAGGTATAATTATGAGTAGTTATGATATGCATTTGTTGACATGCAAATCTATGAGGAACTACCAATGTTTCCACAGTGGTGCCCTATTTTCTGTTCTTTCAAACAGTACACATTTTTTTTTCCATATCCTAGCCAAGGTTTGTTACTCTCTATTTTTGTTATTGTCAAAGTAGTTTGACTACATTGTCATTTTGTGTGTGTGTGAAATGATTGTTTCCACACTTTTGATATATATGTTTATTATCACCTTGAGCTACACAGTTACATTTACAATAATAAAACATTTGTGTTTATAGATCCAGAGGCCACAGACCTAGAACTAAACTGAATGCCACCCCTTGGGGATTATCTTTCATGGTACAAGAAAACACTATGTAAGCTTGCAAAAGAGAGTAATAATCAACAGATATACCCAGAAAGGACAGGTATGAACCTCTCTAACAACCAGCATGACACAGTTACGTTTAGGATATGATGGTAGCATGTATACCTTGGCAGTCACCAGTAGTTCTCCATACTCAACTAGAGACAAACCTTGCCTGTTACTGAAACACGAGATAACTACTCAGTGCTAGTGAAGTCCTTTATCTTGGTGGAGAACCAAGAACTGCCACTTTCTTGAAGCAGCCTGATTGCTTACTACTTTCCAAGTATTTGTCCTTGTACCCACAGGCAAGGCTAATCCTCACAGATCATCTAGGAAACTTCCCTTTACAAGAGACAGAGACCATTGCGTAGTAGCACAACCAATCAAAAGCGAATTGCGGAATGTAATGTCAAGGGGTACATCTACAATACAGCTAGTGCACCTAAGGATCAGGGAGCATTGTGGAAGAGGAGAAAGGAAACCATAAACACCACAGGAGCAGGAATTTTGCTGTAAGATTGTGCCTCCTAAAATATCAGAGAAGCTATGCCAGTGAATTCTAAACAAACAAACAAAAAAAAACAAAACAAACAAAAAAAAAAAAAACCAAAGCAAAGCAAAACAAAAAATGATAGTACAAGGATGATTGAACAAGGACAATACCAATAAGTATATTAACATCATAGAGAAAAGGCCTATAAAGGCCTCTACAGTAAGCAAGAAAAAAAAATTAACTAAGGAATACTGAGAGGAGGAAAAATCATCTTCCTTTGATAGGAGCACAGCAACTGGTTATCCAATACCAAATGGTAGGCCTTGTAAGCATACATACCTTGTAAGCACGCATACATGTTTATTACTGAGACCAAGCAAGTTAGAGTTATGTGTGTAGGTATATATATATATATATATATATATATATATATATATATATATATATATATATATCATATATATATCATTATATATACACACACATATGTGTGTGTGCGCGCATGTGTGTGTGTTTGTGGGTATGTAAAACAACAATTAATGAAAAAAATGCCATGGAAAAGAAAAAGAGAATTAGGAGGTATACATGGAAAGATCTGGAGAGAGGGAAAAATGATACAATTATGCTATAATCTCAAAAATTAAAAATAAACCCCTGTGTATAAGTACTATAATACTGATTATTGAGACTCAAGTCATGGGTTTTTTTTTTCATCCTGCTATTTTTGTTGGTTACCATTGCATTGCCACAGAAAAGCTGCAAGAACCTCAATACTTTGGTTAAATGAACTGAAAAGGCAAAGTGCAGAGGAGGCAACGGAGTCCATGTTCCTGTCCACAGCTCTCTTCTCCACTGTGTTTTAGAAAATTGTAGCAAGAATCAAATCCACATCTGTGGAACTAGGAGTAATAATGTGACATGAGGCTCTAAAAGATCCCCGGCTGAGTTGTTTCGTAACTTGTGTATTTGAAAGCTTCTGCTGATTTTTCTGCACGTGGAGAATCGTCTTGCCTTATTTGCCACTCCAGTTTGCATGATTTCAAACACTCCACTCAAAGAAAATTTCAAGCACTCAGCTCTATTCAGACACAAGAATGTCTGCTCTGCACTGAACTAACACATTCTGCTATCAATAATTTTCCTTGAAAAATTTGCCCTTCAAGACAGAACCTTGCACCCTTCCGCTCTGAGGTCTTTGCAATTCTGCAAAGATGCAGAGTGGTACCATCTGTACCAAGCCTCAGCATACAATTCTTAGGCACAATGTCATGTGGCTGAGGCACCCTGCACTCATTTCAAGGAAGATTAATATCTTCAGTTCTGGATGCTTCTGTTTTTATCTAGAACCACAACTATCATTGATGATTAACCCTACATTGTATGCTGTGTACTAATCAAATAACAAGCTAACAAGATTTATTCTCATAAGCACTATTGATTACTTTAGACTCCATTTTATAAAACAAAATGGCATCTCAACATATACATATGAATATATATATGCGCTCCTATCTAAATAAGTTGTTTATATCATACTTCTTACCAACCAAAGCCTAGGGAATATGGAGGGAGAGGAGACAGAAAAAATGAAAAAGCAGAAGTGTACTGGATGTAAACATGCCTTTGTGTTGGTTCCAAGTGTGGGATATGAAACAGACTTGAGTAAGGATGTGCAGTGGTTTTCCTCTGAAAACACACTTGTGAGAGGGCAAGTGATGTTTGTCCATTGGAAGGGGCATGGTTTTTGCCAACTGATAAACATCCTAACATGGACACATATATGTCTAAGCCCAAAACAAGAGCTGGGCTTTTGGATTTGGCCATTCATCACTCCACTTCAAGACACTTCTAATGAGAACTGCTCCAGCGAATGCTTCGAGGCTCTGAGTTCCAGCTGCTTCTCCAGGTTCCAGCAGCTGTGGTTGCATTCACCTTCACTGAATTACTGGTTTGATCTTTAACTGGTCTATTGGAATCCTGCCCCGCAAGTGTTATCACTCCAAGGAACTGAGTTTTAAATGGTCAACTTCTCCTGTTTCTATTAACCTATCTTCTCTCCTATCCAGGGTCTGTGGGTTGGAATGGAGGTATAAGCATTAAAGAACCCCAAATAAAGTAAGGCTTAAAAATGCCGAAGCCTACATAGGAGAATGAAGAACATGCTGTGAGATGATGGCTTCAAGACATAATATGTCCAGCACACAAGACCTGCACCAGCCAAAATGTCAGCACAGATGAGCCAAATGATCTCCAGGCCCCACCTTTTACTAAAGAGCTATTGGCAGTTGATAGTTTTGCAGCAAGCACCCACTCATGGGATTCCAGTGCTTCTGTGAATGCTCTCAAACTCAAACATACATCGGCAGCACTGGCTGAACTAATTACGGTTACGAAACAAGGATGAGGTTGGGACCGATGACTTCTTGGTTGATGTGGTAACATTGGAGGGCTAAGATGGGAGAGGGCAGATATGGTTATATTTCAATGTATGTGTATATAAAAATGATCAACTGTATAAGGAAAATTAAATGGATAAATTTATTTTAAATAAGAATACACTTTATACAGCTGTATCTTGTTATGTTCTACTTTCTCTTTATAAGTTTCAGCACCTGATGTTTTCCTCTACAGCTGGCTTAGTAGATGAGTGCATTGAAGCTTAGATTAACTTTTCCATAGAAATAATCATATCATCTGCACTTCTGATCTTGTGGAATGAAATTTTTCTGAAGCCAACATATTTATATCAATAATCCTGTAGATTACGTTGTCATGGCTTTAGCCTTCAGCAGCCCTCAAGATAAATATTCTACAAGAGAGATGGTGAAAAGCTTTATCCTTTTCCAGCATATGGAAAGCAATAGATTCAATCCCCAGAACTGAAAAGAAAAGATAAATTAATAAGTACTTATGCCACATAGTTTCATCTAAAAACCTATTAGCATGTCTGATATACAACATCTATTTAATGTCCCACTAATACATATTGCTTTATGGCTTTCTTTGTTCTGTGTGTATAGAAGATTAGGCAAACTGCATTATGATGGGATATGTCATTGGATATAAACTGAACCGTGGCTCTGGGTTGTAGTGTCTCACATTTGTTTCAGAACAACAACAACAACAACAAAAATCCTTTATTCTAAACTGATATCTTTATTTTATTTTGGCTATCTGGTAATACAACATGTTATATAGAAGACAAGTATATGGATTGAATTAAAAACCCAGTGTGGCTGTAGTAGTTAATGACAGTGAAATTTCAAACTCAAATCCACTTAAAACTTGAGAATACTAATAGGAAAATGATTCTTTGTAAAATATGAAAAACATATGGTTATGTCATTTCCAAAATATTTGGTATTATGTATGTTTTTGTGGGTCAGTGCACTCGTGTATGCAAGTGTAGTTTCATATTTTGTTTGTGCACATGAAAAGCAAAAGTCAACGATAAGTGTCTTCCTCAATTATTGGCCACCTTAACCTTTGAGACAAAATCTTTTCTCTTATCCTGAAGCTAATCAATTTTAGTATACTGGCTGGCCAATGAGATCTAGGCATCCAGTTGTCCCTCCCTTCCCAGTGCTAATGTTCCAGATGTGCACTCCTTTGCTAGGGCTCCATGTGGGTGCTGGGGTATGAACTCAGTGCCTCATTCTTGTGTATCAAGAACTTTGCCAACTGAACTTATTCCTCAAACTCTTAAAATATGTTTTGAAAGCAAATGTTAGAAAATAAGTCAGGATTTGTGATTAAGGAAACTGTGAGGACTAGGAGGTATTGGCGCAGTTGGAAAGTGCGCCGATTTCTAAGCATCCCATGTTGACTTTAATACCTGGGAAATGGATAGCGCAAAAGGAGCACAAACTCTTGCAAACTGTCTCCTGAACTCCACACTTGCAACATTATACACACATACATGCAAGCATACATACATATATACACATAAATGTCCATATGTGTATGTATGTGTACATATGAGCACACACTGAAAAGGGGTAAAGAGAGGGGGGAAAGTTAACAGGCTTAGAAAGAAAAGTGTATCATTGATTTCTTTCTGTTTGTTTATTTGCTTAGCTGTCTGTGTACTTAAACTCATATATTTGTGATTTTGGATGATATGCAATGTGATACTGGTGGTCCTGCTGCCTTTCCTAATCAATATTTTGCCCTTATTTTCAATATCAAGTTGTATTAAGGAAATATTCCTGGCTTTAGAATTCATAGCTCATCCCAGATACAGTTGAGTTGGTCCCTTGCATGCCTAGTAGGCACCTTGCAATAATGTATCAATCATGCTTTGTATTGTGGAGATTAAATATTTGACAGAAACAACCTAAGGAAGGCGTATCTGCTTTACTTCATAGATTCAGGGGTTTCAACCTATGCTCACTTGGCATTGTGATTCTGATCTCATTGTAAGACAGAATACCCTGGAAGCGAGAGCATTCTGTAGATGGATTTATTCATGACAGTAGGTAAGAGTGAAAGGGTGATAGAGGAAGAAGCTTGGACAATAAGCATCCTCGTAATATATCCATGATCTCCTTATTCTAAATAGGACTGATTTCTAAAGTACCCATAACTCCCCATCACAATACTAGCATATGGGAAACAAACACTGAACACAGAAGGCTTTGGTGGAATTCCACATGTACATCATAACCAATGCCATTTACCTGGAGCAGAAGCCAAAGTGAATATACTGGCTTCTACAGTCACATACCAACCTGATTTGTCACTTGCAATTTTCCACGCTCTTCTCTGCACTAAGACCACATTTCCTTCCTGCTCTCTAGGGCACATTCAAGGGTTACTTTGCCTTAATGCTTTTCCTGTGGTTGGTCTTCTGTTGAGAATGTCTTCTAGCGGGTTTTTTCGTCATTGTCTTAATCACTATATTCAACTTCATAGTCATTTGTCATCTGTATAACTACCCAACCTCTCACCTAAAAGCCATTCCTCTCTTTGATCTTACTTATGTAATTTTCATTCCCATAGTGTTTATATATTTCAGAAATATGCAAATTATTTTTCTTTTTATATCTACTTTCCACGCCCCCAACTAAAACATATCATAGAGAACAGAGATCACATTTTGCATCACAAGCCCCTAGAATCACAGTTACATATAATAGACATTCAACAAACAACTTTTCTTATAAATACACCTTTTGGTGTAGTGGTGATGTTCAGTGATTTTAGAATATAAATGTAAAATACCACAAGAATGGTGAACAAATTAATTTCCATAAGATTTTAATAGGCTAGCACTCATTTAAAGGGATTTAAAGTATCATCTAACATGATAAGAATAAAGGGATGTATATCAGCCTGTCTCAAAAAATGACAGAAGACAACAAGGAGATTTCTCTTTTGAGAACTCTTTTAGAGCATCTATTGATGAAAAAAAAAAAAAAAAAAAACACTGGCTTCCTTAAGCTTGGAAGCTGTCAATTGTACTCTTTTTTATCAAAAAGGTTTTTATTTTTTTTTTCAAAAAAATAATAGTGGGAACAAAGAATAGTAGCAATAATATTCATTTTGAGAAGTAATTTACTGCTATCAGCTAGACTTGAATCTAGGGGGAAAAACTATCTTTAGCTAAAAAATCACAGAAAATGCAAAAGAATAGTGGAACTGTATGTGAATTAGGGGTTTTCTTCTCAAATAGCTTTAACTAAAAGTGTCTAGCATTATAAATGCAGTGTTCTTAACAATGTTGTTTCTCTTCTACCCAGTTCTGGAGGAAGGTCTTCACGGTTCCAGGCAAGATAGACTACTAATGGCCAGGACTTCTCTTTCTTACCACATAAAAATTATGATGGACTCCGCCAGGCACTGCAGACTCCATTTCTGAACCATAGATGACTACATTTGTGTTTTGCCACAACATCGGAATTTATTGAGTAACAGAAAACTTACAGATATGTCAGCTTTGCTGGCAGCAATCTGCCAACTAGCCACGCTTCATTTGATCGTTGGCAGAAGATGACACAGCGCTTTTTTTCAACCTTAATTACTGAAATTACTTACCTTCAGATCACACCTTACACATCATAAAGTGTGGTATCTTTGCATGTATAAATGTGGTACAGACTGGCTACTAAGAATTAAAGCGGTATCAGCAGAGTTCAAGGAATTTCAAAGATATCTTACACAGGGTTAGAAACAGAGGCTTGCCCAGACGAAAAATCATCTCTATGGAGCCGGGATAAGAAACCTTGATGGAAGTGCTGGTGTCATGGCTACAGAATCAAGTAACAGAGACACAAGTTGCTATGCTATGTAAATAAAGAATAAAAATAAACAACATATTATCTAAAAAAAAAAGAAGAAGAAAAGAAACGTCTTGCTTAAACCTGTGTTCTTATTTGTATGTCTGTTCAATCGTTACTTTCAACACTCACTTCTCACTTACTTTCCACAGCATCAAAGGTAAGCAAGCAACATAGTCAAACGACTTTCCTAAAAACCCAAAGAGAAGACAAGCAAGAGAGATCAGTAAATAAGCACAAAGAAAATTCTTCAAGCTTCTTGCTTGTTCACTCAGAGAATACCTCTTTTTGATATTCTGAGAGCCTATATAGGGGGAGAAGGTCTCCCTCGGTCACAGACATAGGGGAGGGGAGAAGGGGAGAAATGGGAGGGAGGGAAGAATGGGAGGAAACAGGGGAAGGGCTAACAATCGAGATGTAATATGAATAAATTAATAAAAAAAATCTTAAAAAAAAAAAAAAAAGAAAATCCAGCAAAAATCTGTGACTATAGAAGGTGCTTCCTAGGGAGTAATCTGCCTTGTGCTCTGAGGCACTCTGGCAGCTGCGGGGAGTGCAGAATGCTACCTTATACATAGCATAAGCAAGGTGTGGTTCTGGACTGTTGAAATCATAGAGGGAGTGGAGGCTAAGGGCAGAGTTGAATGCCAACTGGACAATTCAAATACTCCATCCACTTCAACAGGCTATGCTGAAATCTTTTGAATGGTTGGGAGTTTGTTGTCTTGTTGGTTCCTGATGAACACACTAGGTGGTCAGAGGAGAGGTTTGCAGAACCCTATCCTCACTGTTGCTGTGCTGTATAGTCTACATATGGGGTTCAGGCAAAGGAATTAGACCTTTGATTAGTCTCTTGTGTCTGGTAAGATCTTAGGTTTGTCTTTCTGATACCATTTCAATGTAGTCATGTATCTATATGGCCCTATTCCCTTAGATAAATGGATAGAACAGCACCCTTCATATTTCTGGGAAAAGGAGATCTCTCAGGATATGCCCTATGTGTTGAGTGGGACAAATAGTGATTACAGGCTTCCCAGTCCCTTGCTGTATACCAGCAGTTCTCAACCTGTGGGTCATGACTCCTTTGGCAGGCCTCTATGTAGAAAACATTTACATTATGTTCATAATAGTAGAAAAACTATAGTAATGAGGTTGTAACAAAAATAATTTTGTTGGGGTCTTCAAAACATGAACAGTAGAAAACGTGAAAACCACTACTCTATTTTTAAATTTTAAAAAATTTAGTTTATTAATTTATTTAGATTACATCTCAATTATTATCCCATCACTTGTATCCTCCTGTTCCTCTCTCCCTTCCATTTTTACCATATTTCCTTCCCCTAGGTCTATGACTGAAGTGGGGCCTCATCCCCCAATATATATGGTCATAGGGTATTAAGTCTCATCTTGTTATCCTGCTTATTCTTTCTCTGAGTGCCACCAGGCCTCCCTACACAATTTTTAAAAAATTTTAACAGTTATTTAAATATTTCATTGTGAAAGTGTACCACATATTCTTTATCCACTGAAGGACATACATGCTCTTTACAACTGCTGGTTCTAATGAGTACAGCAACAATGAATGTGGTTGAACAAAAGTCTTAGTAGTAAGATATAGACACCTTTAGGTAAATGCTCAAGAATGGTATAGCTGCATTTTCAGGGATATCTATTCCCAGCTTCCTGAGGAACTGAAAGATAGACTTACACAGCAGCTGTAAAAGATTGTACTCTACAAGCAAGAGCGAGTAGACCATTTATTCAATAGTTTTGCTCGCATGATCTGTCATCTGTTCTTATTGATTCAGTCATTCTGATAGATGTAAAACAAAAATCGCACAGTAGTTTTGATCTGCGCTTTCCTGATCAGAAATATATTGCAAATTTCTTTAAGGGCCTCTCAGCCATTAAAGCTTCCTCTTTTGGGAATTTTCGTTAGATCTGTATCCCATTTTTTCATTCATTCATTCATTCATTTTACATTTATATCGCAGTAGGAAGTTCTCCTCCCAGTCCCTTCCTCTCAGCTCCTCTCTTTTCTCCCTGTGCCCCACTCCCTCTCTTCTCAGAGGAAAGGAGACTTCCCTTGGGTTTCAAACCCCCTTGGCATATCAAGTAGGACTGGGCCCATCTTCTATTGAAGCTAGGCAAGATTGTTCAAAAAGGGATTCAAAAGCAGAAAACAGAGTCAGAGGCAGCTCTTGTTATTAGCGGTCCCACATAAGAACCAAGATGTGCATCTGTTACACATGCTGGGGGAAGGAGTCTAGAACCATCCATGGATGCCTTTGGTTGGTATTTGTGTTTGGCTTTGTGTCTCTGCATCTATTTTTACCAGCAGCTGTGTGGCAGCCACATTTTTAATTGTGTTGTTGGTTTTCTTGATGTCTAGGTATATATATATATTTCAGATATTAGCTCTTTATCAGATGTGTAACTGGTGAAAATGTCTTTCCTCACTGTGTAGCCTTCCACTTTGTCAGAATGATGGTATCTTCTGCCATACAGAAGCTCTTCAGTTTCTTGAGTCCCATCTATTAATTTTTGTTCTTGGTGCCTATGCTATTGGTGTTTTTTTTTTTTAATTATAAGACATGATTTCTCTATGTATCTTTGGATGCCCTGGATCTTACTCGGTAGGCCAGGCTGGCCCCCGTCTCAAAGATCTACCTAACCCTGCTCCCTGAGTGCTGGAATTAAAGGTTTGTACTACCACTGCCTGGCTTCCAAAAGTTTTTCTTGTGTCCCTATTTCAAGACTGATCTCTGCTTTCTTTTTTATCAGATTCAGAGTACTTGGTCTTATATAGAAGTCTTTGATCAATTTTGAGCTGAATTTTGTGCAAGGTTATAGGTCCGGATCTTTTTGCATTCATCTACATGCTAGCATTCAGTTTGATCACAACCAATTGCTGAATATGCTGGCTTTTTGGTTGGTTGATTTGTTGGCTTGGTTTGTTTTTTCCAGTGTATATTTCTAACTGTATTATCACAAATCATGTCTAGAGGCATATAAACTGATGTCTGGACCTTCTATTTAGTTCTGTTGCTAAATGTGTTTGTTTTTATTCCAACAACAAGCTGCTTTTATTGGAGATGGTGATGCGTCCAGCAGGTGTTTTATTATTTAGGAATGTTTTTGTTTTGTTTTTGTTTTTCAAGACAGGGATTTTCTGTGTAACAGCTCTAACTGTCCTGGAACTCTCTCTGTAGACCAGGCTGGCCTCGAACTCACAGAGATCCCCCTGTTCCTTCCTCCCAAGTGCTGGGATTAAAGGTGAGTGCCACCTCTGCCAGGCTTTTTCAGTATTCTTATAGCTATCCTTTTTTTTTTTTTTTTAGTTGTTTCCCTGTGAAGCTAAAAATAATACTAAAAAACTGTGAAGACTTATGTTGGGATTTTGATGGTGACTACTCTGAATCGGTAGGTAGCTTTTGGCTGGGTGGACATTATTTCCTACATTAATCTTACTTATGCATGAGCATGTGAGATCATTCAATATCTGATAACTTCTTCAATTTCTTTCTTCAATGTCTTAAGGATTTTTGTTTGTTTTCTGTTTTGGTTTAGTTTAATTACTATACAAGTCTTTCACTTGATTAAAATTACCACATGATTTTTGAGGCTATTGTGAATGGTATTGTTTCCTTGATTTATTTCAAAGTTCCTTTGTTATATGTATAGAGGAAGAATATTGATTTTTGTTAATTTTGTATCCTGCTGTTTTGCATAAAGTGTTTATCAGCTCTAAGGGTTTTCTGATAAAGATTTTGGAGTTATTTACATATACAGTCATATCATCTGCAAATAAAGATACTTTGACTTCTTTCTTTTTTGTTTCTAATCCCATAATCTCCTTCAGTTGCTATATTGCTCTAGCTAAGACTTTAAGTAAAATGTTGAATAGTTACAAAGATAGTGGTCAACTTTGTCTTGGGCCTTAATTTAAGTGAAAATGCTTTAAGTTTCTCTCCATTTAGATTGGTGTTTGCTGTGCACTTGCTATATTTGGGTTTTATTATGTTATATTATGCCCACCCTCCAGGATCCCTAATCTCTCTAGGAATTTCAGCTGAAAGAGTGTTAGATTTTGTCAAAGGCCTTTCTGTAGCTAATGAGATGATCATGTTGGTTTTTTTCTCTTCTTTTGTTTATTTGGTGAATTGTTTGTATTGGTTTATGTTATGTTGAACCTTCTTTCCTTGCATATCTGCGATAAAGCATACTTGATAGTAGAAGAAGATCTTTTTGATATTTTGGATTTGGTTTGCAAATATTTTATTGAGAATTTTTGAATCTCTGTTTATAAGTGGAATTGATGTATATTTTTTCCTTTGTTGAATCTTTATGGCGTTTGAGTGTCAGGATAACTGTGGCTCTATATATCACATAGAAA
The DNA here is from genome assembly GCF_903995435.1 of Acomys russatus. Lineage (NCBI taxonomy): Eukaryota > Metazoa > Chordata > Mammalia > Rodentia > Muridae > Acomys > Acomys russatus. The sequence goes on along the minus strand of NC_067158.1, from coordinate 19,594,524 downwards.
CATAAATGAACATGTCTGTGTCTTTCAACAATATCAGAATAAATAAGTAAGTATAAATCCGCAAGGTTTTGTGTTGTCTAAAGTAGGAATTGCCAGATAATCCTACCTTCTTAGATATTCTTGCTAAAACTAATGAAACTTCTTTTATTCAAATCTTAATTTAATATTAATTACTTTTAAATTTCAATTTATTAATTGACTCACATTGAATATCACACAGTGTATAGTTATATATATATATATATATATATATATATATATATATATATATATATATACATATATATGTAATTCATACAGAAGTTAACTAGTCTATGGCATAATTAGAGAGGTTTTATAAAAGGGTTGAAAGAAATGAGTCTGTATAGATTCAACAATGGGTCCAAACTAGAACAGAGACGGAGCTTCTTTTCAGGCTTTTGGAGTCAGGATTGGGAGTACAGATTGGAGACCCACTGAAAGGTGAAAGGGTGAAATTGAGTCAGAGCAGAAATGATAGGCTCAGAACCAAAACAAATAGGAAGAGAGATGGGTAAATGGCTGCCAACTAGGCTGCTTTCACAGTGTAGGTTGGGCTGAGATGAAGCCCAGGGACAGCTGAGAGTTCTATCATGGACCAGTCCTCAATAACACATGGATAGGGCTGTGCCGTTACACAATGCTGGGTGTCTACAACTTTACAGAAGCCAGGCTAAGGAGTTATACACTTTCAGTGTTCTGGTGTGACGAATAAGCTCTTAGGTCTAATTTTTCAATTAAAATTTTAATATATTCATGTGTATGTACAATAGCTACTCGCATGGATAAATTTATAGGTTGACACCTTTCTACTCCCAGATATAAGCCATTGATCTGTCTGTTCAACAAGTGGTGGTATTTCTGTCTCCACTGATAGGCACATGTGTCTTTTAAACTCAAAAGAGAGACAAAAGCTGTTTGTAAAATAGTATCTCACAGAGCAGAAGAGGTGCTGTTTTACATAATATAGAATAAATTTAGTGTGATGTAGACTTATCTCAGCAATTTATTTTTACACAGACAAAAACATTTCCTGTAAGCCCAGTATTTCCTGAATAATTTACTTGATTTTTTTTTTTTATTTTTATTTTATTGTGTAAAAGTTTTCAGTGAAGTTGGGGCCTTTTTTTTTTTTTTTCCTCTAAAATTTTGTTTGTTTTCTGCCAATTGTTTGTATTTTTGTTTTTGTTCTTACCAAGATTATATGTAGCCCATTCTGGCTTCAAACTCACTATGCCTAAGGATGACCTTTAAATCCAAATCCTATGACTCAACCTCACAAGTGCTGGGATTCCAAGTGTGTACAAATGTTGCTAATAGGGGATGCATTCTAAAGTGTTTACTTAGCAGAAAGAGTCTAGATATTTTATATCATTTCAGATGATGAGTTACCATCAATAAACAGTGTTTGTTCCTAGACTAACAAGCAGTGCTGGACTCTAAAGAGTCTTAGCCTACATCACCCAAGCCTACACCTGTATCTAGGTACTTATAGGACCTTGCATGTTGCATGATTGGCTTCCTGATGAGTAGTACCCATCTCTGTACATACTACCAAACATTCATTTGGATTTTGTATGCCAGCTGGAAGAAAATTCTCCATTACTGCCCCTCTCTTAGGGATATGAGACCAGTGTAGGGCATCCCTTCCTTATTGGGGGACTTTAGTTGAGCTTGTTCAGGCAGGCTAGAGTTACCTTTACTCTGGAAGAAGCCAAGCCACACCCCCTTTTCTCACTGTCTGAGTAGTTCCTCTTGTTTCACAGCTGCCTCCATTATCAATCAAATTTAAAGCTGTTTCTTTACTCCTATGAATAAAATTTTGGGAAAAATGTGATTTCTTTGACATCCTTTACATTACTTCAAGAGAAACAAAGAATTGATTTAAAGAAATAAATGTGGCTCAATCATTTCCAAATACCTGAGTGATTAACACAGCTGAAAGTAATATCTTCCAGAGAGAGATGAGAAGATGATGTGTGTGCCACTGCCAAGCCCTGTTGGAGAGGTGCATCTCCCTCCAAATTTTATAAGTATCCCTGCAGTGTGTAAATCAGCCAAATTTATTTTGGGAGTAGAAGTTATTAAAGATCCTGCATTTAACTACGGTAAGAAAAATAACATAAAAAGACAAAGGTCTCTCTCTTTCTCATAATGATTATTATCTGGCTTACAGAACAGACATGGAGAATTTCAAATGCTTTTTAAATAGCACCTTGTAGCAAGCACTGCACCAACAGATTCTGGCAGAGACAGCCAGGCCAGATTTTTTCCTTACCTATTCTGAAGTATGCAGAAAAGATTCATCTGTAAGGAGCCATTGAAATGAGATTTCTAGAATAAGCAGAGTGTCACTGTTCAAAATTATGCTCCTGGAAGGCTTATTTCAGACAAAGAGCTAGCATTCTGCACTCCCCGCAGCTGCCAGAGTGCCTCAGAGCACAACGCAGATTCCTCCCTAGGAAGCACCTTCTATATTCACAGATTTTTGCTGGATTTTCAAAAAGAGGTATTCTCTGAGCGAACAAGCAAGAAGCTTGAAGAATTTTCTTTGTGCTTATTTACTGATCTCTCTTGCTTGTCTTCTCTTTGGGTTTTTAGGAAAGTCGTTTGACTATGTTGCTTGCTTACCTTTGATGCTGTGGAAAGTAAGTGAGAAGTGAGTGTTGAAAGTAACAATTGAACAGACATACAAATAAGAACACAGGTTTAAGCAAGACATTTCTTAAAACCTGAAAGAATGACAAACCAAGAGAAGATGTGTAATAGTACCCTGGGGTTCTATGACTTTCCCATGCAACTTTTCATCAATTCATTTTTAAAACCCTTGTTCCAGGGAGGCATTTACTTTTGACCCTCATAAATCTCACCGTGCTATGCAACATAAAGATATGCTACCTCTTGCGTTCAAACTAAGAACTCAGTGGTTCCAGGGGCTCACCAGGGCCAAGAGCAGATTCTGCTGCTTTGAGAGTTACTCAGTAATGGCACACTGAACAGGAAAATGTAAAACTAACATGTGATATGGACCTTTCTTGTTCATATTTCCATCTAATGTGTCTTGAATGCAACTTAAAGATGAATAAGTCAGATGCATGCATAACAGTTCCATGAATTGCAGGGAAAATACAGACAATAATGTTCCACACAACCACTTATGTGCAGATCATTGCAAACATAAAAGTAAAGACATTGAAAAAGATTCAGGAAAAATTTTTTCTCCAAACTTAATCTCCAATGTAACAGCATTAAGATCCAGGCATTAGTTGGCTTTTGTGGGCCAGGCCTATAAGCCCAGCTACAAAGGAAGATGAGGCAGGAAGATCTCATGTTCAAGTCCAGTCTGACTTTAAAGCTAGCTCACACACTTAAACATAAAGAAACAAACAAAACCACAAGTAAAACACCAGAAGCCTGAAGGTGCAACAAAAATATAAGAAATACTTGGATTTTCAGCCAATAATAAAAATGATCTGGAGTCAAGCAGGCCTGCACAAGCTGTTGCCCCAAGGACAGTACATGCAGTAAATCTAGTGCCCTGTTCAGATATAGCCAATGGACACCTCATTCTCCATGGTTGTTGGGAGAGTGGGGACTGCCTCTGAAATGAACTCTGGTGTCCCCCAATTTGATAACTTCCCCATGGTTGGGAGTCCCAATGGCACACAGAGGAAGGGGAATCTATCTGGGTGAGACCTGATAGGCTGTGGTAATATGGTGAAGAAAGAAGTCCCCTTCTGTCAAAAATTTAGGGGAGGAGAATGGAGCAAAAAAAAAAAAAAAAAAAAAAAAAAAAGGAGGGAGAGTGGAAATGGGAAGATAGATACAAGAGAGGGAATAATAATCAGGATATAATCTGAATAAATTATAATAAATTAAAATTTAAAAAGGGCTACAGCTGAACTTGTTTGTCAATAGTACACACTTGGGGAAATAAAACCTAGAATGAAGAATTGCTTTCATCAAATTGGTCAGTGGCATATTTGTGAGGACATTTTGATTGATTGTTAAATGTTGTAGGGAGTTATGGGAGATGCAATTGCTAAGCAGGTGGGCCTGGACTATATAGGAAGGTAACAGATTGTGAACCTGACAGTGACCTGGTAAGCAAGGTTTCTATGCTTCAGCTATCCCTTGAGCCCATGACCTGTTATCCCTCACTGATGGACACTTGTGTCCTGTGTCCTGTAACATGAAATAAATCCTTTCTCCAGAATGTTACACTTGGTCATTGCAGAAAAAAAAAAAACACACACACACACACACACATAAAGATTTTAAGTAATTTATTTGCTAGGGGAAATTTGGGTTGGATATAAGAAAAATATTGTGAGTCAAAGAAAATATTTTTCTACACATCTGATACTGTGAAAGTTCTTCCGAAACCGTTTTCCTTTTATGAAAGATGCATTAGGGTGTTAAACAAAGCATGAATCTGAGTATATCAACAGGGATACCCCTGTGACAGAGAGTGTCACAGACTGGGACAAAACAGTTATCCTTCTGGTATTGACATACTCTGCCCATCTACACCCCTGAAATATATACTTTACTAATATTTTTCTCACAAAGAATCATTCTTCAAATAAAAAGGAAATAGGATAAAATTAAATCTTCAGTTAATTAGTCTGCACTGACTGGAGTTTGTAAAAGATACAGAAATAAATTACTAAGATTACATTTCAAGCCTAAAGCCTTGAAGCAAAGAAGCTCCATGGGAGCCTAGTGTGCTTTGAGAAGTTAAGTATGTATTTCTTTATTATTTATTATTATTATTATTATTATTATTATTATTATTATTATTATTATTATTACTATTTTATTAATTTATTCTTGTTACATCTCTATGGTTATCCCCTCCCTTGTATCCTCCCATTCTTCCCTCCCTCCCATTTTCCCCTTACTCCCCTCCCCTATGACTGTGACTGACGGGGACTTCCTCCCCCTTTATATGTTCATAGGGTATCAAGTCTCTTCTTGGTAGCCTGCTATCCTTCCTCTGAGTGCCACCAGGTCTCCCCTCCAGGGGACGTGGTCAAATACTAGGCACCAGAGTATGTGTGCATGGATATAAACAAGAACAAAGTTGATAAAAATGAGTCCTGAAATAACTGAGTACAATTCTGCTTTACTTCCTTCTTCTTGTGCAGACTGAACTGACAGGATAAATTATTACAAATGTGCATGAGTATAACCAACTTTATTTAAAGTATTTTTTAAAAGATAAAGACAGCCCTTGGGTATAATGATCAATTTACTACAACTAAATTAATTCATCATATGGACTTATTTCAGAAAATATGATGAGTGTTAGAACAAAACTTCTCCTGGAAAGTGTGAAAAAGAAGGAGTTGGTGGGAGATGATAAGACAATGAAAGTGGATGGAACAGGTGATAGAGGCAGGAAAGAAAGTTTAAGCACAATGTTAAAAAATTCATTTACATAATATAAATCTGATATTAGCCTATGTTCATAACAGTAAATTATATAAAGAAAGCCATAGGAATAAAAGCTATATTTAGAGAAATTCATGAAAATATGGATATCAGAAACATTAGACATACATGCATATGCATATATACAAACAACAAAATATTTAATCAATATAAGACAAAATAAACTAAAATTTGTCGATGGAATAATCCATAGCAGTTAAGACATTAAGGAAACTTCTTTACCTAATGTGGAAAAATTACTAAAATTTGTGAACTCTACCCATAAAATGACTTTGAATCATCAATTGAATGACTTGAACAAAATCCATGTGCCAGTTTCTATAGACATTAAAGAGATAACAGCAACATGCTATGGAGGAAACCATATTCAAAGAAACAGAAATAACAAAAGAGAAAAGAAGGTTATACATAAAATGAGATGACATAAAAAAGGATAAAGCCAAGGCTACAGTAAATGTGACATATAATGTCTAAATACACAAACAAATTAGTAAATAATCAAAAGTACCAAACTTCATGTGTAGGAAGGTTAGAGGCTGAAAGGGCAAATCTACTCCTACCTTTGAAATACTTGTACTTGTCCTCATTGATTAGGGCTGCTCTAGTCTTCATCAAAGAAGCCTTTCACTGCAGTTGGCAGTGGTTTGTGCAGAAATCTACAAATGGCCAAATTGCCTACAATAAGTCATGGTGGAGCAAAGGACTGTAAATATAATAATGACTCTTTTTTTTTTCTTTTTTTTTACCATGTAAGGGTTAGGGGACATTAAAGAGGAAGAAGAGAGAATGTAAACAAATAGGGACATTTACAGAAAAACAAAAACATGAATAAAACAGAGCAAAGAGAAAGCACAGACCCCTGCTTCACTTATGGATACAGGACCTGCATGAGCTGTCACCTTTGATATTCCAGTGAATGGAGGAGCAGCCCACTCTGGGTGACTTTGTGGCAGTTAGTGTACGCTAGGAAGAAAGGGCTTTAGTCTCCTCATTGATGGAAGCCCTGATTGGTTGACCTTTGAGTAGCCTCCTACTGAAGTTCATGCCAGCAACTCCATTCAAACCTATACCATAAGACATGGAAGTAGGGAGAGGGATTCATGGAAAGAAGGAGTAGCTAAGAAGTGATAATGGGAAGAAAAGCACAAACTCATGTATATCACCAAGCCGTCAGTGAAATAAGCACAGTGGTCCTTTAAATGAATACAGGTCTCACCGTGCTTGAAGAAGGATCCTTTGAAATTTCAAAACAAATTTACAAACTTATATACATCTTCATGGCATTTTTAAAAATGTTTTCATAGTCAGAAAACCAAATATTCAAAAACTGTAAAGTTTGAAAATGGGATGACAAAAATAGGAACACAAGAACAAAGGTAAACTAAAGGTAGTTTAGACACAGGCTCTTCCTGCGCAGGTCAAGATCCTCCCTGTACCCTCATTTAAACAAAGCCACACTGGCTTTCTGTACCTTGGTGTCATTTTTATAGTTTCCTCTTCTGATTGTAACATGGAAAAAAAAAGAATAGAACTTGCTGTGAAAACAAACTTGGACAGGGAGAATGGACAGGGTGAAAGGTTGATACTTTTAGAGTTGTAAACAAATGAAACCTTGGTATGTATTTTTCAAATACTTTCAAAACCAATAGGAACAAGAAAGGAATATTTCAAATAAAAGTTAAGGTGCGTAAAACAAATTTTAAAAAATGATCACAAACAGAAAAGTGAACTATTAAGAAAAAGAAACAGTGGATGAAACTAGAAATGATCATTCTGAGTGATGGGACACAGACCCAGAAAGACACACATGGTATATACTCACTTATAAGTGGATATTAGCTCAACATAAATGTTCTCTAAAAGACTACACATAGCAGGGGATTGCGACAGATTCTGGGTTCACTGCTGGACTCCTAGTGTTATGGAAGAATGCTGCACTGAAGGACCCAGAGGGTTCAGGAGCCTCACAAGGAGACCATTAAGGCCAGTGGATCTGAACCCAGGGGGACCTGCACAAACTGTTGTACCAACCAAGGCCAATGCATTCAATAAGCCTAGATCACTTGTTCAGATATAGGCAATAGACAGCTCATTCTTCATGGTTGTGGGAAGACCGGGAACTGCCTCTGACCGGAACTCTGGTGCCCCCAATTTGATCACTTCCTCTTGGTGGGGAGGCCCAGTGGCACACAGAGGAAGGGAAGAAGGCTATCAGGATGAGATCTGATAGGCTGTGGCCATATGGTGGGTGTTCTAAAGGAGTGGAATGCAGCAGAATAGGGTGGAGGGTGGGAACTTGATGATAGAAGTGAGGGGATAACAATCGGGATGCAATATGAATAAATTGTAATAAATATTAAAAAGAAAAAAAGAAGTGAGGAGGAAGTGGTGGTATTTTGGACAAAGAGGTGTAGTCATTTAGTAGGCATTAAGACTCAAAGACAATGAAGACTCTTGGTTTCATTAAAAATAAACCCTGACTTTTTCAGCTCTAAAAAAAGAAAGACTGAGGGGGACCTCTTCCCCTGGTATATGCTCATAGGGTATCAGGTCTCTTCTTGGTAGCCTGCTATCCTTCCTCTGAGTGCCGCCAGGCCTCCCCATCCAGGGCACATGGTCAAATATGGGGCACCAGAGTTCATGTGAAAGTCAGTCCCCACTCTCCACTCAACTGTGTAGAATGGGGAGGGGAGTTAGCAGAAAATGGAAGGGGGGGAAGGAATGGGAGGAGGCAAGGGATGGGATAACAATTGAGATGTAATATGAATAAATTAATAAAATATATTAAAATAATAAATTAATGTTTAAATACAATATAACATGTTATAATCACTGCTCAGTTTTGTTAATATCTCATTGTACCCAAAGCATGAATTAAATTAAACAGAATTTATGGTTAAAAAAAAAAGAAAGAAAAGAAAGAAAGAGTTTAAGAATCAAATTGCCAGGTATGTACTCTTTCTCCTTTTCCCCTATTTTTAATATTACAAAATAAATTAAAATATTTTGAAATTGTTAATTTATTTAAACACATAGAAATATACATGTAGATCTGGTAGCTTAGAATAGCCAATTGGAAGGTCAATCAATTTTTAATATTTTGAATGTTTCAAGAGAAACATGTAGAAGGAAATACTTCACAATACACTGTCTTTAAATTTTTTTATAAAATTACAACCTCATGTTTTCCTGAAGAAAACAGGTGAAGTTAACAAAGCAGTCACTAAATATTATTGGAAATGTCTTTTATGTCATTTCAAAACTTACTTACAAGAAAGAATTTGTGATTTAAGAGCTATATTATTAAAGGTTCTAGGAAGTCAGTAAAATTCTTAGAGACAAAAATAAGAAATGTCAGTTTGCCACTATTGGGTCATACCAATTTGTATTATCATGCCACCTTCTTTTTCATAACTACATATGACTATAATTTGCCAATATGCAAAAAGAAATAAAAGACATATTTTACATGAGAAGATGATCAAAAACTTGTCTCCAGTCCATCTTTTTGGAAAGGCAAAGATCTCATAATAGTACTAGAATTAATTTTAATACACATTAAAACCCATAAAGAAAATGTCTGCGTGAAAGAAATGTACAGCTTTAGAAGGCTATAGACTTGAAAGGTGTCATTTCTTGATTCAAATACTGCTTCCAGCACTTACAATTTCTGTTAACCTAATATTATCATGCTATAATGGTTTCAATAAAGATTTGTAAGAAGAAAAGTTCACTGGGTACCTTTCAGATGTGCAGCCTTATTTATGCTCGTCATCCTTAGATTTTATCAAACACTGTGGTGAGAATTTAATAATAATCTTCGTCATGATAATTCTGTTCCATTTTCAGCAATGAAGCTTCAATTCTGTTTTATATTTTTGTTTCTAATCAAAGAAGATTTTTCTGGAATATTAAAAAATGTGTCATAAATAAAGTTAAAGTGCCTTGACCTTCCATGAACAAATCCCACGTCTTCCATATTGAAAATTAGATACATGCAACTCTGGTCTTCTCTGATGCAGCCAGGAAATGGTGTTCAATGTGGTTACCTTATTTTAATATAAGAATTAAAAATAGCATTAAAAAGAAATTGAATCTGTTATTTCATTATAAATAGAGGGGAAAGACCAGATTTCACTCTACTTAAATAAAAACTACTATTTAATTGAAAGATACATTAACATATGGTCCACTAACTAATTCCATCCAGAAAGCTAATTTAGTGTGTCTTATTTAGGATTGAATTTACTTAGAAATGTATCTAAAGGGGCACCAAAGAGGTACAAATTAATACCAGATGTTTCTGGATTTATAAACTGGCAATGAGAACAGTTGTTCTAAAAATGGTCCACAGCCAAATAATCGATGGTTCATAATAAGGTTTTTGTAGCATTGGAAGTAACCTCAATATCAAGGCACTGGGAACTAACTATATGAATATTTAATTGAAGATATTAAATAACCAGAAGCTAGCCATATATACCATCACATAGGAGAAAGAGGCATGGAGTTCTTGAGATGTGACAAGCCTGATCTACTAGTTACTTTTCCTTTGCTATGATAAAACACCATGGCCAGATGCCATGGAGTAAAACTATAGTTTGGCTTAATGTTCCAGAAAGAAAGTACATGGAAGTACTTGGATGCAAGTATTCTAACCAGGAAACAGAGTTCTCTTCTTAATTGCAAATATAAAGCAGAGCATGAGCTAGAAGTGGGTCCAGGCCTTAAACTCTCAAAACCCAGTTTCAGTGATGTATTTTCTCCAGCAAGTCTGCATCTTTGAACACTCCATAGCATCCTCACACAGCACTGTCAACAAGAGACCAATTGCTCAAGCCTGATTCTATGGAGAACACCTGATATTCATAATGGTGTCCAGGCTGGCCTCAAATTTGTCCTATACCAACATCTCGGATCGCAGGATTGCAGATACATGCTACAATGCCCAGATGTTAAGCACATGTTATTGTTTATATGTAACATTTTCACATCAAATTAAAATACTCCTGAGTTATATTTAAATGGCTATTATATGAAAAATATAAAGTTTGTGAACATTTTTACTGAAATAAAGTGATAAATAGACATTCAGGAACCCAGCAACTTCTAGAGGTTCTATGAAATTGTGTGACTAAATTGTACGAACAATGTAAATAGGGTGTTGGTGTAAATTATCAAAGTAAATATACATCTTCAGTGTAAACGAGTAAAATGCAAAAGGGTCTTTGATAAATCCAATTTTTAAATTGTATTGTTTATCCATTTTTATACTTTATTTTTATATATAAATTTATATTGTTACACATATGTATAATAAACTACCTATAGCAAGAAGAACAATGACACAATCAGGAATTATATAAATGTTACATTCTTAGTGTTTTGACTATTTGTATTCGACAACCTTGAAGAAAACATCTTTCCTATCATGGTGCATCTAAACTTCTGTATATAAAACAATTTCCATCACTTCTTGTCATTATCAACTTAAAACATCTATCTATAATTAAAATGTCTTAGCACCTAAACCGCTAAACATCATTGTAAAACTAAGTAACCTGGTCTTCAACTCCATCATAGACTTGAGAAGGGATAAACTTGTTTATATGAATATGTTGGGAGTGCAGGTTAGTAGCTTTCCAAATGAGAAGATGACAGTGTTCAGGTAGCAAACTGTCTCTGTCATCTTCTCATTTGGATAAATCCAATTTTAAAACATGAATATAAATAAATTTTAAATTTAAAAATAGAATCAGATACCTCTAATAAATTTAATCAGAAAAGCAAATGAAGCACAAATATTGAAATTGCATGGTTAAGGAAATAATAGGCATTTTATACATAATAAGAAAATTCCAATTACATTATATTGGTTAATATGAAAACCCTGCATAATATATTTAAAGCCTTCTAGATTTTAAAAACTTAAAAAATCTGTATTAGTTTACTCATTATTTTGGCTACGAGGTTGTCCTATTCGGTGTTCTGTTACTGTGATAAACGGCATGGCCTAAGGCAACTTTAGGGGAAAGGGATTTATTTCGGCCTTCAACTTTAGTCCATCATGAAGGGAAATCAAGGAAGGAACTCAAGGCAGGAATTTAGAGGTGAGAAATGAAGCCAACACCATGGAGAAATGCTGCTTACTGGCTTTGCTTCTCAGAGGTTGTATATATTGCTTTTATTGTTTTGTTTTGGTTTGGTTGTTTTGGTTGTTTTTCTGTTTGTTCATTTGTTTGTTTTTGGTTTTGTTTTGTTTTTTTAAACAGATTTTCTCTGTGTTATCTTGGCAGTCCTAGACTTGCTTTTTAAACCAGGCTGGACTCAAACTCACAGTGATCCACCTGCCTCTGCCTTCCAAGTGCTGGGATTAAAGGGATGTGCCATCTAGTCCTGCATATGTTGCTTCCTTAATCAATACAGGACCACCCACTCATGGTGGCACTATTCACAGTACGTTGGGCTCTCTTACAGCAACAATAATGAAGAAAATATCTTACGGTGTTGCCTAGAGATCAGTTTTATGGGAGCAGCCCCTTAACTGAGGTTCCCTCTTGCCAGGTGATTTTGGTTTGCACCAAGTTGACAAAACCTCATTTGCACAATGTAACTAACTTTTCATAAAAGGCATGCAATGCTATTGTACAATGCCACTCTCTGAAGAGATAAAATTACAGCCATTTGAGAAAATGGGCTGAAATTGGAGGCTGGATATAATCCATTTCACCATGAAAATCTAGAGATCCAATTGGAAGCTGTTCTGACAAGCCTTGAGCATCTGGACTGAAGGCTTCTCTTTGAGAAGGAGAAAAAACCTTGAGTTCCCCATGGCCTTCCCAGCTGGAAAACCAAGAGCATTCCTAGAAGTGCTGCTTTTATTGGTCCCTTCTTTGTTTCTACCTAAGCCATTTCTGTCTCCTGTTCTTCTTATCCTTTGTCTTGAGAGACAACCCTAAGTACCTTTTAAGTAACTTGGAGGATGATAATTCTGTACTGCAGAGGTAAGTGGGACTGTTATCTGTGACAGCTGAGGTATCTCTCTAAAGCCTTCATAGGAGTCCCTAAAAGGCATTAGTAGTTGAATTTGTTTAACAGCAAAGTGTATGGAGGAAAGGAAATCTGTGTCTGGTGACTGGATAAGGGTAGGAGAGGAGTCAGGAAGAAGTGGAATTCAAGCCACTTGAGCAGAGCCAGTGACTATCTCAAAAGCAGGGGTCAGTTAATGCAAAAGCTTAGCATTACAATTTGTTCTAGCTCTTCTCTATTGCCAGAACAAACGCTGTATTCAAAACAATCAGGAAGGAAAGGAATTATCGGGATCATGATTTAAAAACACAATCCATCATGGAGGGAAATCAGCAGGAAATCAAAAAAGAACTTGAAAATAAATATGTAAGGAATGGCCATTGGTGCCCCCATTTGACTATTTCCTCTTGGTGAGGAGGCCTATTGGTACTCAGTGGAAGGGAAAGCAGGCTACCAGGACGAGACCTGATAGGCTGTGATCATATGGTGGAGGAGGAAGTCCTGTCAAAGATCTAGGGGAGGGGAATAGTTTGAAAGAGGGAGAGAGGAGGAAATGGGGGAACAAACTGGAGGATACAAGTGAAGGAATAACAATTGAAATGTAAACTGAATAAATTACTTAAATAAAAATAAATTGAAAAAAGAAGGAAATTGCCAGTTTTTATAAACGTTTTACCACTTTCTATTTTATCTACAATATTTGAGAGATATAGCTGCTCAAGAAATATTCAATATTTGGAAGTTATTCTATTTTTGTTATGCCGAAGAATGGGCCTGAGATGGAGTTTCAATGAAACAGGAAGGGACCACATCTCCTTATAAGGCTTAGTTAGCTTGAGTCACACAGTGTGACATCAGATGCTTCTGCAGTCATAGATGTAGTGTCCTACCCCCTGGTACTGAGTTGCTGCATCTAAAGTGGAGTTTCAATATACGCATACAAGCTAGTCCTAGATGCTCTAACATCAGAAATCATTCTGGGTGCTTTCCCTCAGAGAATTTGCAAGTGAGATTAATGTTAAATGAATTACTGAGGAAACACACTCTCTGCTTTGAGTGTGTCTTATTCATTCCAAAAGGTTAGAATATAAAGGAAGGAAGGAAAAAAGGAAGAAAGGGAGGGAGGGAGGGAGGGAGGGAGGTTCAAGAGAGAAAGAGAGAGAGAGAGAGAGAGAGAGAGAGAGAGAGAGAGAGAGAGAGAGAGAGAGAGAGAGAGAGAACCTGAATGTCCCTGGTTGAAAAAGAATTTTATTTGCTTCACTACCTTAAAGCTGAGTCATGGGCTTTTCTTTGCCGGCACACTCAGACTGCAGCATCAGCATTTTCTGACTGTAAAGTCGGGCAGCATAGAAAATGGAAGCTACCCTGTCAACTGACCTCAGCTCCATAGAGTCTTGCCACCTTATTTGACATCCTGGTGATTCATGATGCCTCAAAATCACTGGAATCAAATTAAATCTCTCTCTCTCTCTCTCTCTCTCTCTCTCTCTCTCTCTCTCTCTCTCTCTCTCTCTCTCTCTCTCTCTCTCTGTCTCCTCTCCACATACACATTTGATGACACCAATGTCAAAATTATATTCTTTTTTATTAATTTAATCTTGTTACATCTCAATGTTTATCCCATCCCTTGTATCCTCCCATTCCTCCCTCCCCCCATTTTCCCATTATTCCCCTCCCCTATGACTGTTCCTGAGGGGGATCACCTCCCCCTATATATTCTCATAGGGTATCAAGTCTCTTCTTGGTAACCTGCTGTCCTTCCTCTGAGTACCACCAGGTCTCCCCCTCCAGGGGACATGGTCAAATGTGAGGCACCAGAGTATGTGAGAAAGTCATATCACACTCTCCACTCAACTGTGGAGAATATTCTGACCATTGGCTAGATCTGGGAAGGGGTTTAAAGTTTACCTCCTGTATTGTCCTTGGCTAGTGCGTTAGTTTGAGTGGGACCCCTGGGCCCAAATCTGCCTATCATATTGTTCTACTTGGAATTATAGGAAGCACTGTGGGTGCCAGAGTCTGCGAGTGTTACTGTGCCTGTGTTAAATACTTGCACCTAGCCCATGCAGATCTTTTCATATTTTGCACAAGGTAAATACTTGGAAAGTATTTACGGTATTTGTTAGGAATGGCAAGAAAAATTGTAAGCTTTGTTCTAAATATTTCATCTGCCAACTGTGAACTTCCTAGTGGATAATCAACAATGCTCCATTGTATAGTTAGGCATTCACATAAATATTGCACAGATATGTAAATATAGGTGCTGGTATACACACACACACACACACACACAGGATAGCACATCCTTTTGCTGTTCTATATGGAGACATCTGTCTGACTTGACATTACTGTGAAAAATGGTGCCTGTTTATAATAGCTATTGACATTTTGAGCATGAGCAAGGATGATGTTGAAAGAAGAAAATTTTTCTTAAAAAACACTAATTCTGAAGCCAAGTTAGCAGTGTTAAGACTTGGAAATTCAAGGTCTTTGAGAATCTGTGAAGTTATCTTTTTTCTTCTTCTTGGCTCTTGATAAAGAAATCAAAACAACCATTCACAGAATGTATTTGTCATGCCAGCTGTATTTGAGGGATTTTTTTTTTAAACCGCAGAATGGCTTCCTCTCCCACAGGCTGCATCCCAGCAATAGCTCAGGATCCTGTGAAAAGAGCGCTGATTAGATGCACAGCTGTGAGCAGACTCAGCTCCACCCTCCTCCTCCTTTGGCCACTCTTCCCTCCTGTTCCTCACTGTCCCTTGGCTTGGCCTTCCTGTTGTGACACTGGCTATATTGTCCTACCTTGGTAGTCTTGTCTTCCTACTTCTCAGGAGAAGTTCTGGGCTTCTTCCCATCTGGGGCTACTGTGCCTCTCCACTCAACAATTAGGCCTGTCAGAGTGTTCTTATGTTGCAGACGTAATATAAAGACTGCAAGAATGACACTTGGAAAATACCGGGGATGCAGTGTATACGTAATCAATCCAAGTTCGAAAAATGTATCCAGATCAGATAAATCTGATTCAATAAATCATTCAATAAATCAAGATAAAGAAGGTATTATTGCTTACACTTAAATTTCAACCCAAGTAAGTTACTATAATACTGAACTCTAGTCAGACAGTATTTATAGTTTTATAATCTCTAGAAAATACATAACAGATAGCAGTTATTTTTATCTGGTAATTTAACTTATATGTCAGTATGGGCGATGTGTTTGGTTGGTTCTCTGTTAGGTATTCCTGTCTACTTGATTTCTGCATCTAGGAACTTCTAAGTGTACAGAGGCTTTACAGGTTCAAGAAACTTTTAACCCCTTCCAAGATCTAGCCAATGGTCAGAATATTCTCCACAGTTGAGTGGAGAGTGTGATATGACTTTCTCACGTACTCTGGTGCCTCACATTTGACCATGTCCCCTGGAGGGGGAGACCTGGTGGCACTCAGAGGAAGGACAGCAGGTAGCCAAGAAGAGACTTCATACCCTATGAGAATATACAGGGGGAGGTAATCCCCCTCAGGAACAGTCATAGGGGAGGGGAATAATGGGAAAATGGGGGGGGGGAGGAATGGGAGGATACAAGGGATGGGATAAACATTGAGATGTAACAAGAATAAATTAATTAAAAAAAAAAAGAAGAAGAAGAAGAAGCATCACATGAAGCATTATTTTACATCTTATGCTCCCTAATGTGAAATGCCTTCCTTACAGGAGAGGTGAGACAGCAGGGCCATTTGGAATGAATGTGACAAGAGCAGGTCCTAATGTGCTTTAGATGAATTGCTGCATTGTAATGTCACAATGGAAGTCTTTAAGAAAGTCTCACCTCAGCTGCTCTGCATGGGCAATGTACCAGACACATGACAGGGAGTAATGGCCTCCATACTGCATGCAACTTTATCTTCCATGCGCTTTAATTTCCATCTGGTTGATTAGGAGCCACCTAATTAATTTCAGCCATCACATATGGCTTAATACTTCACAAGGAAACATTTCATGATGTAGAATTCCTAATAACTATCATCACTTCAATGAAAGCATGATATGTCTTATAAATCTTCGACCCAGTACATTAAGGATGCTTAAGAGGCTAGTTTTTCTTGCTGTTCTGTGGAACAAACAAATATTTGATGGGTCAAAAATAGTACCTAAGAAGGCAAAGATAAGCATCTGATTTGAATATTAATATGGTTATCTTGGGACAGATTTTAGGCATCTTGTGGTAAAGTCTGACCCTTGGGTCACATAACGAGACACTTAAGTGGCTGTGAGATACACACTCACATATCTTCACCTGGGCACTGAGCAACTTAGTAGTAGCTTTTTAAGTGTTGTTCACTCCTGATGCCACCTGAAGTGCTATTACTTCATGCCCCAAGGGCCTATTTCCAAGAACTACTGCTCCTAAAAGGCTTTTAAATATTTGGACATAAATTTGGCTGCTTGGTATGAAAATAGGCCCCACCTGAAAGTTCAAGAAACTTTTAATTCTATTCATTCAATGTTGAAGACCCTACAACACATTATAAGTTGGGGATCCATTGATCTACTGAAAAAAATCCTGCTTTGGAAGACCATGCCTGCTTTTCTCACACTAGACCCTTCCATGATATTCTTCTGTCACCACTAATGTGCTACCTTTTATTTTCCATCAGATCAAGTTTAACAGAGAAATTTTATCTGAACTTACAGAGATTTACTGTCTCCAAATTCCTTTCTTGTTCCTGGTTTTTGTTTGTTTATTTGCTTGTTTATTTATGAAGCCAGTCCCTCCCTGCCTCCAATCCAAGTTGAAGACTGTTTGACTTTGCTTGTGTTGTACCTTGGCCATCATTCTGGTGCTACCAAACCCAGGCCCAACCCAAGACACACCCAATGGGCGAGCCCCAGCTACGCACACTATTAAGCATAGTCTGTGATGTTTGCAGAAATAATCTCAGCAGAGTTGTCCTATGAGAGGCTCCACCTGGCAGTGGTTCAAAACAGATTCTGAGACTCATAACCAAACACTCTGCGATGCATAGGGAGTCTTATAGAAAAGTGGGAGGAAGAAGAAAATGACCTGGAGGTGACAGGAGCTCCACAAGAACACCAACAGAACCAACTAACCAGGGCCCAGAGGGGCTAGCTGAGACTGATGAACCAACCAAGGACCAGGAATGGATTGGGCCTAGGCCCCTTAACAGATGTAGCCAATGGGCAGCTCAAGTTTCATGTGCATCCTCTAGTAAGGGGTTGTATCTGATACGGACTCTGGTTCCAGCTTTTTTTTGTCACTTCGCCCAGCAGGACTGCTTTGCATGGCCGCAGGGGAAGAAGATACCCACAGTCCTGATGTGACTTGATGAGCTGAGGTAGATGGGAAGGAGGGTTTCCTTTTCTGAGGAATAGGGGAGAGGAAATGGGTGGGGGAATGAGGGTGTATCCCGGAGGCGAGGAGAGATGGGGCTATGACCAGGCTGTTCAGTTTCAACAGCAGACACCCACTTTCACTGCCTAGAGGCTGTCTAGATACTGCGGCTTGCCGCCCCCAGCTCAGACATCTCCATGAAGTAAGTACCTTCCAGGACAGGGGCATGTGGCTCAAACTTCAAGCGTCCATGCAGCAGATACTTTCTGGGCACCTCTGGACCACCCCGAGGAGTGTAGCAGGCATTTCCATCCTCGGGCTTCCAAACTCAGTGAGCACAGAATCTGAGAACAGTGTCTTGACATCAGGACCTCATTTACCTTGGTGCCATAAAGAGAGTAACCGGGCAGCTGACTCCAAGGCTCCCCTTGGTGTGAGGAGGGTCCTTAGAGCCCTGAGAAGCCCACTTGATCCCCATAATCACACATATGAGGAGAACCTTTGGCAAATCCTTGAGAACCACATCCAGTCTGAGACCACGTCCAAGAATCTGAGAAGGGCACCTACAAGAACATCCAGCATCCTGCTCAGGGATCTTGCCCCACATCTCCCTCCAGAACTCAAGCAGGCAACACCATAGACAACCAGGTGTCTAAAGGCCATTGTAAAACACAAACAAACAAACCCAGAGCAATAGGACATCTTCAGGACCTCTTTATCCTACAGCAAGCAGCCCTGGATCCCCTAACACAACTGAAACTCAAGAAAATGACATTAAATATATGCTTATGAAAACGATAATGGAGGAAACAAAGGAAATATTTAAAGAAATACATGCAGATACAGGCAAACAATTAGAGGCCAATAGAGAGGAGATGAATAAATCACTGAAGGAATTTTAGGAAAATACAAACAGGTGAAGGAACTGAACAAATCATATGAAGAAATAGAGGAAAATTGTGCCGGAATGTATTGAGTGGGTGTAACAACTGTCAATAAAATGCTGTTTAGCCAATCAGCTGGGCAGAAGGATAGGAAGTAGAAGACGGGACTTCCTGGACAGGGGGCGAACTGGGAGTTGACACTTAAAAGTTGACAGGAGAGTTGGAGGAGAGAAGCAGCAAGAGAAGGATCAGATCGGCAAGTACTTGGGATATATGTAGGTTATGAGGATTAGTGTAGTTTATTTTAGTTTATTGATAGATTAGTAGCAGTTTAGATTATGCCCAGCATATTGCTTGAAGCTTTGAATTACATTTCAATCTCTTTGTGTCAGTTATTAGCTTCCTAGGCTCAACGGATACAATTTAATGTGACAGAGAATACAAACAGGTGAAGATGGAAATAGGATCAACAAAAAAAAAAAGCACCAACTAAGGAATCCTCAAGAGGGAGAACTTAGGGAAGAAATCAGGGACTACAGAGGTAAGTATCACCAACTTAATCCGAGGATGAAGAAAACAATCTCAGGTGTAGAAGACACGATGGAAGAAATCAATACATCCATCCAAGAAAATGTTAAAGCTAAAAAATTCCTGACACAAAACATAAAAGAAATCCAGGACAGCATGAAAAGACAAAACGTAAGAATAATAGAAATAGAAGAAAGAAGATTCCCAGCTCCAAGGCCTAAAGCTATTTTCAACAAAATCATAGAAGAAAATTTCCCCAGTCTAAAGAAAGAGATGCTTATAAGCATGCAAGTAGCATATAGAACGCAAAATAGGTTTAGACCAGAAAGTAAAATCCTCCCAACACATAATATGAAAACACTAAATATACAAAAAAAAAAAAAAAAAGAAAAAATATTAAAAGCTGGAAAGGAAAAAGGCTATGTAACGTATAATGGCAAATGTAATAGAATCACACCTGAATTCTCAGCAGAAATAAAAAAAAGTCAGAAGGTTCTGTAGCCTTAGGTGCAGGAATTGGGTTACTTATGTAGCAGTTGGGACTAGGCACAGTCCAGGGCTCTACTTTTTGATTGACTATGATTTTCTGTAATGATTCAATCTGTTTCAAAGTTACTTTGACAAGGGAAAAGAACAATGTGTGAGTATAAGGATAAACTAACTCCAAATTGATCAAAGATGGGTGTAAAACATGAAACAGTAAAAGTACTAGAAGAAACTGGAAGTAGTACACTACATGATATAGGTATAGAAAAAAACATTTTGAATAGGACACCGCTTCTCTAGGAAATAAGTCTAATAAAAATTAACAACAGGGCCCTTGAAAGACAGAAAAATTACTGCACAGCCAAAAGATCAAGCAAATGAAGGGAAAGACTGTAGAAAGGGAGAGACAATTTGCCAGCTATCCACCTAACAGGGAATTAATATCCAGATTATGTATAAAGAACTCAAAAAACGAATAACTCATTTAAAAATGAGTTTAGGATCTGACCAGAGTTCTAAAAGGAAGAAAGACAAGTGGCTAACGCAATCACAAAGAAAGGTTCATTATCCCCAGCTTTGTTTGTTTGGTGTTTTTTTTTTTTTTTTTTTTTTTTTTTTTTTTAAGAAAACTATAAATCAAAATAAATTTAAGATTTTATTTTACTGCAGTCAAAAAGATGAAGCTCAACAAAACAATAAACAACAAATGTTAAAAAGAATTCAGGGGGAAAGGCACTGTTGGTGCCATTCCAAACTTGCCCATCCACTTTGGAAGTCAATGTGGGCAGTGTGCAAAAAGCTAAAATTAATTTTACCATATGAACCAGGAATGCCACTTATATGCATATGCCCAAAGGACTAACATGGTTCTTTACAGTCACTTGCTCAGACACATTCATTGCTCCTCTCTTCACAATAGCTACCTTAAACGTATTTCAAAAGATGGGTGGGTAATAAAAAGGTGGTACCTATATATTATGTAATACTATTAAGCTGTAAAGAAAAAGTAATTAATTATGGAATTAATAAATAGCTAGTCTTTAAAAGATCACATGGAATGGGGTAACCCAGATTCTTTCAGTGGAACTTTCTAGCTTCAAATCATCGTATATGTTTGTGTAACCAGAAGTAACCTCAGAAACTATGAAAATAAAGAGTTACTATTGATGGGGGACATGGAGCAATAGGGAGGAGAATAGGCGGTTACAAGTAATATGTTTGCAGCAATAGAAAAAAGAGGGATCTTTACTTAGGATGCAAATAAATACAAAAGTAGGATCAATGGGGTAAAGAATAACACTAAAATTTCTAAAAATTCATAAGGAATCATCTACCTATCTATCTACCTAAAATCACCTCTAATACATGTAAATCTCTGTATACATATACACATAGAGTTATGATGAGATTTTCACCTCTGGGTGGACAATGCTCCCTCCAAGA